>NW_026126409.1:1200000-1550000 GCF_943737965.1 Phodopus roborovskii
CAAACATAAAAAGATAGCAATTTCATCGTTCTCCAAATAACCACTTTTTTGCATATTTTGCTTGTTGTATTATTTTACCTTTAAAAGTGAAAAGGAGAGGATATGTACTGGACATATGGCAATGGTTTGGGTTGCATATTCCCATGCCTACACATAAACATAGGATCCTCAATGTAAAATCCTCATTGCTGTGGGTGACAGTGTTGATGATGGGGTCTCAGGCTAGCATTTGCCTGCCTTCACAGAACTTGAAATTTGAAGACTAAAACTCTTAGGATCTCTATTTATGATTTATGTAAAGTTTTTAGCTTTTGTGAGATTCAGGTTTTCCCAGGTGGAAAACAGCTGCTTTTTCCCCAGTCTATCTTGCCCTTGAAACGATGCCTTTGCCCCTCTCAAAACCTGCCAAAGCCTTTCCATTTTGCCTGCAGATGGGAGATGTTTGTAGGAATAAATTATTTGCTGGGAACTATTTTAAGCAAGGGATACTGAGTTGAGAGCTGTTTTAATTGGCTTCCAGCCAGGTGTTGGTATATAATACAGCATTTATTCTTTGTGGACTAAGCTCATAGGTTCTGTTAGTTTACCTTTGCTGTTTTTGTTTAAGAGCATATGTTTTTATATATACTATCAATGTTCCTATTTCATGCAATTTTTATAGCTGCTTGGTTATCCTCTGGCTGTAGAGACAGTAGTACATCCAGGACACAACAGTTTCCAGACACCGATCTCTTTTTCCTTTATTTCTGTTTCCTTGTTTCCATCTTTTCATTCCATATCCCACTTTTGAATAACCCATTTTAGAATGGTTTATCTACAGTATGTTGGAACAAATCAAGAATAGGATGGAGGATGGCTTTTCCTTTTTTGTGTGTTTGAGTTTACAAGTATTTAGAGTTCACCACATTCGATGAATGAAATAAAATTTTCTTCCAGAAGGTGGCATTGTAGACTTCTGAAGCTGCTGGTTTTAAGAACAAGACCTTCCTTACTGTACTGCTAGTATCTGAAAGGAACTTCCCTGTTGTGTCTGTCCATGCAGGGGCAGAGCTGGGTACCTAGGTTTTATCCCAGAATCCAACAGTTCACAGAATCCTGTGAACCTTTCTACAGACAAGATTATCAACTGATAATCAGGTCATTCAGGATATTGGTTGAGTAGGACAATCCTGTAGAAGCAGCTAAGTAAGTATGTGCAAGAATCACACTCTTGCTTGAGACATGTTATGTTAATAGAGTGGGGTAGTCTGGGGTTGGAGAGTACACCACATAATTGAAACACAAACAGAATTTAGGATACCACAGTGGCTCATGGCCAATTGCTTCTGCTGTACAATGCATTCCTCAGAATCGCCCTGGGGACTTGTATTAGGAGAAGAAGCTCTTGATTCCATTCTGGAACATTCTGGTTGAGTAAATCTGCATAGGCTCTGACAGTTACCTTCTTAATGACAATGGTGGAATCTATTGGCTGCTCCTGGTAACTGATACCTTGCCACTGGGTTCTTCTAATTGCTGGTTGTCTTCTAGTTGCTGTGATTTGATGAAAGGAGTAGCTTATAGTGACACGAGCTTTCACATTTCTGAAGCTTTCTGCTCATTTGTTCTGCTCATCTCAACTAGAGAGTCCACATTTCTTCTCTGATCAGATATCCATATACCCTGCATCCATGCATCTCCTTACTACAAAAGTACTGTAGGTGTGTTGCATGGAAAGATACCACCACCATCGAGACCCTTGCCTTTCTCACTAACCAGTTATAATAGAATGAAGTCCTTGACATGACTGACTTGGTCCTTTCTTTGAGGTTTGTCTACATTAGGAAATTGACCCTCTTTTGTTTTTTATTTTAAGAAGTACCAAATGAGTTTGTAGTGTTTTCAATAGGTAGGCACCCATAGACTAATGTGTTTGAATGCTTGGCCCATAGGGAGTGGCACTATTAGGAGGTGTAGCCTTGTTGGAGGAAGTGTGTCACTATAGAGATGGCCTTTGAGGTCTTATATGCTCAAGCTATGCCCTGTGTGGTACACAGTTGCTTCTGCTGTCTGTGGATTAAAAAGCTCTCAGCTTCTTCTCCAATACTATGTCTGCCTGCCTACTACCATGAAGATAATGGACTAAACCTCTGAAAATGTAAGCCAGTCACAATGAAATGTTTTCCATGCTCATGGTGTCTCTTCACAATAAAAGAAACCCTAACTAATACAGTAAGTACTGAAAATAGTACCTACTCAGGTCACTAATTGTTTAATCATTAGGATATCAAATGAATAATTAATTAAATCTCTTCATTGTGGAAGGAAAGTAGTATATGAACATTAGGACTGAGTTTATTTACATTAAGAAGAGAGACAAGGATAAAAACTTCCTGGAAAGAAATGGATTCTCTGAACAGCCTGCACCAGCATTGTCAAGACACCCTGTAGTTGACATGTATCAAAACACAGTAGCCCATCCTCTGTGACACTATAAAACTACTAGCTTCCTAGGATTTCCATCTGCCCTTCTGCCCTCTTTTGCTCTCACCTGACATCCTCCACACCCTTTAAGAGACAGGAAAATTCTCATGATCCACATGGGAAATAGTCTATAGTGGCATATCCTTGTATAGTCCTGGAGGCCAAATTTCCTGGTATCAGAGTTTAGCCTAGTACCCAGATGGCTAAATTCTCAAGGACTCTTTTCATAAAATCAATGCATTGTAGTTTTTACATGAACCTGCCCTCTGTGTGTGTTCATGTGTGCATGCATGCATGTGTATGTACATGTTTGAGTGTGTATACATTTAAGTATATATGCATATGAAGGCCAGAGGTTGATATTCATTATTATTTTCACTCCCTCTCCACCTTATTTTTAAGGCAATCTCTCATTGAGCCTGGAAGTCACTAATCGGCTGGACTGGCTGGAGAGCAAGCTCCACGCATTCTCCTTTCTTTGTCTTGACAACATGGGATTGTAAGTGCCCACTTTTTATGTGATAATCCCAACTCAGGTCCTCATGCTGTACAAGAGGCATAGCTTTCTCCCTAGCCCCCCTCCCAAATGTACTTAATAAGTGCTTGTAGGTGACAGTGGTATAGAGATGGGTTAAGGCTATCTGGGTTATTAGAACTGTTCATACAGATGCACATGAAAGGACATCAGGCACATAGTGAATCCTTTTTAATTGCATTTAAGTTGTACATTATGGGCAGAAGTTTCTGTTCAGCCCAGTCCTGTGGCCATTCAGTCCCAAATAAACACACAGAGGCTTATAATAATTATAAACTGTTTGTCCAATGTCTTGGGCTTCTTATTAACCAGCTCTCTATTAATTATTAACCCATAAATATTAATCTATATCTCCACATGGCTTTATCTTACTGAAGAATGCTCAGTCGTCCTACCTTCCCAGTAGCTACAAGCCATCTTTGTGGTGACTCCTCTGTATGTTCCTCTTCCCAGAATTCTTAGTCTGGTAGCCACAACTATACTTGCTGCCTGTCTATGTACTGCCTGTCCATTGGCCCAAACAGCTTTATTATTCAGCCAATAAGGGAAACATATATTCACATCATATAGAAGGACATTCCCCATCAGTACATAAGTAACCAGTGTCTATTTTCTGAAACAAATGCAGAAACTATTTTAAAAGTCATAAGAAAACTAAATATACTAGTTTTATATCTCAGTGGCACCTTGATTCCTTCATTGTTTGATGACTAGACAAGACTTACAGGAACCTGTGGTACTCATCAGTGTTATACATGCAGTGTGTAATAAGGCTGAGAGCTCTGTCATGGCAACCCTAGGCATTCAGCCTGTGTGGATTTGGGAAAGCAACTGGCTGGGGATAGCCCAAACTGCTCAGGGTGACTACAACCTACCTAGTGGCACTAGGGACTGAGCTGTCATGGAGAAGACATTGTTTCTTTTTATGGCCATCTTTATTGCAATATGGCATATTCTGTCTATCAACATGCAACCCTAGATCACCTGAAATTTTCCCTACTTCAAATGTCTTCATCATCTTTTTTATTTGATTAAAACATACTTACATCATTTCCTCTCTCCCTCTTCTCTCTCCAAACTTTTCCATATGCCCCCCCGACTTGCTTTCAAATTCAAGGCTCTCTTTTCTTAATTATTATTGTTACATACATGTGTAAAGTAAATTAAGTATGAGTACAACCTGCTGAGCCCAATAGGGTTGCTCATGTGTTACATTGTTTTAGGATGCTCAACTCTAGAGAAGACTAGCTCTTCCCCTCTCTGCAGATTTTAATTGCCTGTAGCTTTTCTTGTAATGGCAGGGCTTCCTGTGAACCCCCTATCTGTGAGGGCATGTCAACTGGTATTGCCATTGTTCAGGACTTGTGTAGGCAGCCATATTGCTGAGCTTTCTTGAGTGCACCTTCCCTGTCATTTCTAGAACTTAAAAACTCACTGTAGACTTCCTGGTCCTCTTTCTCTTACAATGTGTCTGTCCCCCTTTCTGTGATAGTCCCTGATCATTTGGTGTAAGGGCTGTGCTCCCTGTGCATCAGTTGGGACTTGGCACCCAAGAGAGAGACAGTTGTTCTCTGCACTTTGACCAACTGTAGATCTGGGGAATTATCTCTGCTATGGAAGGAAGTGTCATTGATGGGGAGGGGGGGACTCCAACTGTGGGTATTAGGATGTATATTTAGAATGCAGTAGGAATCACACTGGTTTTGTAATGTGTCAGTAGCAGGTTCTGAGATCTATGACCTCACTATCTATGAATGATCTACTAGTTTAAAGTAACAGGCATGATTTTTCCCTTAAGTTGAAGCTCAATTGGATAGCTATTGTTTACCACCATGCTATAAGTACCACAATTGCACCTTTAGTGACATCTAATTGTACTACTGGTCACTGTTGTGACCCATAGGCAGCACAGCTGCTTCCCTCCCTTGACAAAGGCATAGCAGCTTCTATTATTGTAAAAGCTAATCAGCAGGGACGAAGCTTTTGGTCAGATCCAGTGGTAAAAGTCCATGGTGTCTTCAACAATAGGAGCTTTACCTTCAAGGTCTAAGAGACAACTAAGGGCAACAGCAATAGCTTCTATTGTTTTGGGAGTCTTTTGGGCTCCCCAATCAACCACAATAAATGAGGGTTTGCATGCCTGGAACTGGGCTTTTTGTTAGTCTATGGATCTTGGGGGCATATATCACCCCAAGTGACATAACTACTGCTCACCACAAACATCCTCTCCCATGAAGAACTTAGCTGTCAGAAAAGCCAGGGACCTCTCAGTTGTCATCACAAAAGATAAGGTGAAAACCAGAGACATTTGGAGGGATGCAATAGCTATGAATAAGCTTCAAAAGTACAAGTTTTAAACTTTCCCTTTGTTTGGCAATTTTAACCTTTATAAATGAGTCTTGGTTTTAGAAGTAGAGTAAATCAATCAATGCTTATAATTAAGGAATAATGGAAATACTACCTGCCAAAGCATGCAGAATAGCTAAAGAAGAAATGATGGGAAATGTAACATCCTAAAAATATTATCAGTTATAAGCTGTTTAGTTCTCACCTAAAGATTAGTGTGTAGAGAAGAAAGTATAGCTAACTGTGGGTGGGGACAAACCGTAGCTGACCCTCATAATGAGAGGCTAAGTCACAGCAGTCAACCGTGTTCAAGACAGACATGTGTGCTGTATCCACTTTGCATCTTTGTGCTTCTCTACCTTTCTTCCTTCTGTCTACAGAGAAATATTAGCTTCTCATATGGGCTTGACGTGGGGAAAATGGTGGGACATTCTGAATGTCCTCCTTTTTAAGCTGAACTGCTGCCCAATTTTGGAATTATAAATAAAGCCAAATAAGAGCACAAAACTCTCTCTCTCTCTCTCTCTCTCTCTCTCTCTCTCTCTCTCTCTCTCTCTCTGTGTGTGTGTGTGTGTGTGTGTGTGTGTAATTTTATCTTTCCACTCATCAGCTCAAGACTGTGGAAAAATGGCAACTGAAAAAAATAAAGAAGTCCCATGAAAGAAAAGGCAGAATTCATGAGGCAGAGGAGAGGAAAATGCCAAGGAAGATGAACAAAGTCACCAGCTATTTCAGGTAAATGTTATGGAGAGAGAGAGCATAGAGAAATGGCATAATATACTGGATAGGCACTGAAAGGAAAAATAGCTAGAGATTCAAGGCTGTAAATTTTAAGGTGATGAATACTATTTTTCCTAACTTCTTTATTGACTCTTTAGGGGTTTCTCATCATGCACCCCATTTTTGTACACCTCCCAGTACCCCATCCCTGCTGCATTCCCCCATGAAATAAAACAAGACAAAGTAAACAAGCAATGACTCAAAAGCAAGAACAACAACAACAAAAAGAAAACCATTAAAACAAAACAAAATCTCTGTCTCTCCATCTCCTCTTCATCCATCCTGGTGGCATTGGAGGCTTTGGTGTGTCATATAGTACACCCCTTTCTCCCATCAGCTTGACTGGCAACTATCCATTGCAGCAAGTCATTGGTCTGGTTCAAGGCCTCTGTTTTTTTGGTGCACCTCACCTGAGCTCTTCTGGGGTATCCTGTGTCTTGGAGATATTGTGGGTATATTCTGCAGAACCAGTGCTCCAGCAGGACCTAGATGGGGTAGATGATAGCATAGGTCAACCCAAGGCCTGGGTGTTACCAGTTAGGTCAGATCAAGCCACTGGAACTACCCACCTAGGTTGCAGTGGCAGACTCCCTACATGCATGCCCACAGGGTAGGTTCATCCTTGCCTTGGTAAGGGGTGTGAGCCTGAGTGTAGGGGCCAGCTCTCTTGCTGTAATGGGTAGCAAGAGGTAAGGCAGTGAAGGGTGAGACTGGATCAGCATAGCCCTCTGATTTCATCTTGCCTGATTTCTAAGGCCTCTTGAGGTGCCACTGGCCACAGACATCAACAAAGACCCCAGTTGCAGCTAGACCAGGAACACATTACATGACCCTTGGCAGCAGCTTAGAGTGGAGGGAAAGACTGGTGGGAATGGTTCCAGTAGACACCACCAAGGCCTTAGGTTGCAGCCCCAGTCCTGGGCCTCTATATGACCATTAGTGGCAGTGCAGGATCTAGACTTCAGATCAGACCCCAGCCACAGTAGGACCATAGGCCCCAACATGATCCTTAGCAGCAGCTGGGTCTGGATGTTACCACTGCCCTTGCAACAGTGTGGCCCTGAAACACTAACTTGGCCCTTGCTCTTCCCTGTCTGAATGGCTTTCAATGGTAGCAGGAGCATTGGACATCAACACAGACCCTGTCTGCAGTGGGGCCATAGACCCTGGCACAGCCCTCAGGTATAGCTTCGTCCCAGACTTCATCATGTCACTGAGTAGCAGTGCAGGCCACTCAGATATAGATGTATCCTTGTCCTCAGCCACCAACCCAGACTTAGGTGTCAGGATTGACCCCGGGCTTCTTCATGGCTCTCGGTGCCAATGGGAGACATGTATATCAATCTGAACCCTGGCCACTACAGGGCCACAGACCTGAACATGGCCCTTGGTGGCAGCCTGGTTCTGGATGCCGCCCTGGTCCCGAGTGGTAGCACAGGCTGCCCATATCTGTATGGCCCCTGCTGTGGCTTGTTCTCCCCCCCCCAGACTCCACCCAAGCCACAGGCTCTGGCCCAGATTTCAATGAAGACCCCAGTTGTGGCTGGGCCATGGGTCCCGACTTAACCTCAGGCAGTAGTTTAACCTGATTGATATCCTTGTTCTGAGTGCATGCAGATCAGGATGGCTCTGAGAGCAACATGGCTCTTGGACACCAAAAAGGCCACAGAATTTGGCCTAGACCTCAGGTTTCATGTGGCCCTTGGTGGCAACATGGGGACAAGGGTATCAACATAGACCTGATTTGCAGTAGAACCATGGACCCAGACATGGTCCTCTCCAGCAGCTTAGGCCTAGATGGTAGCATGGCCCCAGGTGACAGCAAAAGCCACTCAGATGATTACAGCCCCAGGGGCAGCATGGCTCATGAACAAGATCTCTGCCCCAGGAAGCATCCCAGCCCACTGGAGTCAGCATGGCACTCAGCAGCAACATAAGCCATGGGTATCAGCACAGATCCTGGTTACTGTAGGACCTTAGTAGCCACCTGATTCAGCCATCTCCTTGTCCTGGGTGGCAAGTACACTTCCCTTCTTAGTCTACACCTCACTGCTGTCACCATGGACCCAGGTGGCTAGCTGGCCTCCAAGATCTGCCTGATGCTCTCCATCTACCTTTCTTTCTTTATGTCTTTCCATGGCATGTGAACCATGGAAACCCTAACTCTCCAAATTCTTTGCCCCTTGTTTAATTAAAATGATGGGTCCCTGGACATCATCCTTCTAGCCTGGTCCCAGGGACCCCCAGATGGCCTTCTGTCACTGGGAAGATCCCAGCTAGGTCCTGTCCAGAATAACTTTATCTTAATATACTTGAAAACCTACATGATCAGATAATTTCCAAGAAATTTTAAAATGTTTTAAAGATAGAACAAAGAGATTTTTCTAAACTCAAGAGACCACTGAGTATACAGGAATTTATAATAGAATTGATACATTGTTCCTCCCCAGTAAAATACAGGTCTATGAGCCTATTTGTGTGTGCATTTCTCTGTCTCTGATGTTCACACCCTTGTGTAATTTCTTGCCCTTGGGTGTGTGTTGTATCTTTTAATTCACTTCTTTCAAGTAAAGCATGACAAAATGATTGAATGTCACTTCTGGGATCAGAGTAGAGAGAGACCATGACTTCCATCTTGGTGTTTCTCATTCATCCCTTAATGCCCTCGTAGCCCAGTTTCTGGCAGAAGCATTGTGCTTCCAAGAAAGAGGCCCAGAGGCAAGGAATGGTTATCTCTGGCCAACAGTCACTGAGATTCCAAAACTCATGATTGAAAATGGAACAGGATTACTGAGCCCTTCCAAAAGCCAAGAGAACTTGACAAGAGATAGCTCTCAATAGAGCTCCATACTTTGATAACATCTCATAAGTGACCCTAAGTCTAAGTCACCTTACTATGAAATCATTATAAATATATGCTGCTTTAGAGTACTCAGTTCTGGAGTCATTTGTTACATGGAAATACACACATACACATGTATATACAGGCAGACAGGTAAAATACACAGCTTGTTTTACTTATGGATTCAAATGACTTAAAATATTTCCTATCTGCCTTAGTCACTACTCTATTTCTCTTACAAATCACCATGACCAAGTCAACTTATAAAAGAAAATATTTAATTTGGTAACTCACAGGTCCAGATGGTTAGAGTCCATGACCATCATGGCAGGGAACATGGAAACAGGCAAGCAGGCATGGTACTTGAGCAATAGCTGAGAGCTTATGTCTGATCCTCAAGCACAAGGCAAAGGTAGACATAGAGATGGAGACAAAAATAGATATAAGAAATGGGATGGTAGGGACTTTTGTAGCTCAAAGCCCACTCTCAGTAATGCATCCCCTCCAACAAGGCCACACCTCCTAATTCTTCCCAAATAGTTCCACCATCTGGGGACCAAACATTCAAATGTATGAATCTATGGGAGCCATTCTCATTCAAACTACCACACTATCTTCTAAAAGTAATTCTAAACATTAGAGTGAAGTTCCTCATCTAGGGAAATCTTGAAAGAAAAAGGAAGTCCTGGAAGATAGGGAGAAGACAGACCCTTGATCCTTGTGACCATCGATTTGCTGTCATATAGATGTGAACTGAACCAACCTTTGAGAGAACCAGACCCTGGTTCCTGGTGATGGTGAGTTTTCTCATGAAGAGGACAGACCCTTGCTATTTGTGACTATGGGATTGTTGTCATATGAAGAAGATAGACCCTGACTCCTTGCGACTGTGGATTTGCTGTCATGTGAGTGTGAACTGATCCCACTGTCAGTATAAGCTGCTCTGCCCTGTGTATTATTGCCAGGGATGGGGACAGGAATCTGGCTATTTAGAAATCACAAAATGGCACAGATGATTCAGAGGTCCATGGGCTTAATGGGCCAACATCTCAGCTCCATGGAATTCTCACTACAGATCTCCAACTCTCCAGAGAGAGAAGAGATGATCTGACTGTCAACGAGGAGAGCAAGAGGGACAAAAAGAGGAAAATTAAAATGCATTATTATTGGCAGTGCCAATTCTGTTTTTTTAAAAGCTTTTTATTGAGTCTTTGTGGATCTCATATCATGCCTCCTGATTCCATTGATCTCATTATCCCTTCATATCTGCCCCCTGCCCTTGTAACTCCCCCACTTACCCGAATAAAATAAAAGAAAATTTAAAAGAAAAAAAAATCTCATTGTGGAAGCTGTAGTGTGACCCAATGAGTCACACAGTATTCCCTAGAGTCCATACTTACAAGTAAAGACAAGAGTCTTTACTTACAAGTTTTCAACGAATGAGTAAATGGTCTGACTCTAGGCTTCCAGCTTCTGCTATACCACCAATACTGAACCCTTACTGGGACTCCTCTTGGATCTCCTGTTGTTGCCCTGTGTTATGGAGATCAGCTTTGGATCTGCAAGACAGGCCCCTTCATGTGCTCCAGCAGTTCATGGATGAGGTGGATGTTGCGGTGGGCCAATTCATAGCCCTGATTCTGGTCCTGGGTAGTAGTTGGGTTGGTTAGCCCAACAGCTTTTCCTTATCCTCACCACCAGGGTGGGCTCTCCAGCATTGCCCTGACTAGCTCCCCCTGTTGCAGGCAGCAAGAGGTGGGACCAGTACTCCTGCTCTCATACCCTGGGCCTGCTCAACCCCAAACAAATCATCAGGATCAGCTCCTCTGCACAGCCCAGGAGAGGTGCAGGGCTGCTCTCCCCAATGCTGCCACTAGTGAGAGGCAGGGTCAGCACTCCCTCTCTAGTCTTCTCAGGGCTTGCTTAACTGAACCCCTGCCTGCAGGGTCAGCTCTAGTGTGCTGCCAGGTGTGCTGTCTGCTTTCTTCCCCACAACAGCAGACTTGCCATTCAAAGATTGGTAAAGTTTTCACGTCAATTGTTTCATCCAAAAAAATCTTGTAAAAATTAGTAAACATTGTCAGAAAGTCATTCCACATTGCCACATACTACACTGTATTCTATTCCATGGTGTCTGGGAATTAACAACTCCAAAGGCTCAAATACAACTTTTGGTATTTTGAAATCACTATTTAAGATCATGAAAACCAGGAAATGATTTCTTTAAGTCTACTACTCTATCTGGAGGCAATTGAATTTCCAAAGAAAGTATTTCTATTCTTCCAAAGATTTACATTTTCTGATATACACATGGTCTTAGTTTGTCAGATTATAAAATTTGCTTAGGTGGCTTTTTGCCATCGCTACCTTTGCAGATAAGGTATATGAAAAAATAATCTCTGCTTTTTAGGATATCTGTTAATAAAATTCTGTGTATGGCTATGACTTGCAAAATGAAACCAATTTTAAAAGGAAATACAAAGCTGTTTCCCCCTAGTCCTCATAGACACTCACAGGGTTCTTTGATAACTATGAAATCAACCACAGATTAAGAAATTAGTAGGTTCTACATGTACACTAAGCTCTTAAGTAAGTACAATCTTGCCTTGCAAATTTCTTTTCAAAAAGTGTCTCAAGGATAAAAATAACTCTCCAATATAACCAAAACACTGATGTACACACTGATTTTCAGCAAGTGCTTAATTAACTGTAATAATTGTAAAATGAAGAGAAAAGTGTACTATTGATCCCAAGCCTTTGGCTCCCTTTATACATACTGCCTGTTCTATCTTTTGATATCACTACAAATGTGACATGCAGAAAAACCAAGCAGAAATGAGGAACTAGAGCCCAGAGTTGGCACATGTCTGTCATTCCAGAACTTTGGAGGTAGGTGGAGGCAGGAGGATCAGGAACCCCTGGCCATTCTCAGCCAGTCCACATAGTGTGTTTGAGGCCAGCTTGAGCTACATAGGACCTTGTTTCCAAAAGCACACCAAAAGAAATAAGTGTCATTCCATTGCTTCTCAGTAGTGGGCAGTTAAGAGCTATGTATGAGAGGTGTGATGGTGAACCAGAAACACCTTTGGAAACTTAATTTTGAAGCCATCTCAGGCAAAGGCACCTAGAGTAAGAAGTGAAACTCATTTCAATAATTGCATATACCACACAAGACCGAAGCCCATTTTCACCTTTTATTTTCCTGCTCATTCTTTCAGGCCCATGATTTCATTTTCTTGGTGTACTTACTGTGCAGACCCAGCTGTAGCCAGAAGTGATGTTGTTGGCACTGAATTTCCCTCTTCCTTTTAAGAACCACAAAGAGTAACTGCACTTAAAGAACAAACTGATTCAAAGGCCATAACATGAACCATGGCTGGCTATATTTTTCAGCACAAACCTTTGTACCTGCATTTTTATAATAGCATGTATTATTATTTTGCTATAGAATATAACAAGAAGTTGATGTAGCTTCAAAGAGAGGTACTTGGCCTTTGAAACACATCTTTGACTTATATAACATAAACAATTGACTTTTGTTAATAGCATGATTTAATATAGTAACATTAAATTAATAATATCATTTGTAGACTTCTACTTTAAAAATACTAAAGAAAGTGTTATTGTTAGAATGTTTCTTTTGTCCATAACTTAGTTATAAATGATTATCACAGTACCTTTTGGTATAAAACTGCCTACCTTCCTCCTATACAGAGAGCACCCTTTAAAGGTAAACATAAAGATAATTCAAATAACATGTTCATAATACCAACAAAATCCAAGACTGAGGGAAAAGAAGAGATGTAGATTATGTTTTTGTTTTTTTTTTTTTTAATTTGGGTTTTGGATTTGTACATCAGGAACTTTTTTACTGTGTATAGTAAAATCTGTGTGCTGGTTTGTTTGTTTGTTTTTTTTTTTTTTTTTTTTTTTTTTTTTTTGTCAACTTGACATAATCTAAGATCATCTGGGAAGAGGACATCTCAATTGAGAAAATGCTACCTTCACATTAGTATGTAGACAGGCCTGTGATTAGTGATTGCTGTGGGAGGACCCAGCCCACTGTGGGTGGTACCACCCTTCAGCAGGTGGTCCTGGGCGATGTGCTAAAGCAGGCTAAGAAAACTACATAGAGCAAGTTGTGTTCCTGCTTTCTCTGCTTCATTTTCTGACTTCAGATTCTCACCTTGAGTTCCTGCCCTGACTTCCCTCAGTGATGGAATTGTAGGATGAAATAGAAGATTTCCTCCCCACTAGTTAGTTTTGGCATTTTGTCACAGTAATAAGAAGCAAGCTATGTAGATTTTGAAAGTGTTTGGTATAGTCAGTGTTCTATTTCTGTGAAGAGACACCGTGACCATAGCAACTCTCAAACAGAAAACCATTTAATTGGGACTTGCTTGCAGTTTTAGAGGTGTTGTCCATTTAGTATGGTGGGAAACATGGCATCATGCAGGTAGACATGGTGCTGCAGATGTTGCTGAGAGTTCTATATCCAGATCTTCAGGCAGATGGAAGAGAAAGGAAGACACTGGGCCTGGGCATTTGATTTCTCAAAGTCCACCCTCTAGTGATGTACATTATCCAACAAAGCCACACCTACTCCAACAAGACCACACCCAGTATTGTCATTCTCTGGTGACCAAGAATTTAAATCTATGAACCTGTGGGGGCCATTCTTACTGAAACCAACACAGAGTTGCTGCTCTTCAACTAGGCAAGGTGTTAAAGAAAGTAATTGTATGAGAGAATTCGCATGCTATAATCATTCTGTCTAAATCTTCCATTACACATTAGCACAAAGGATATCCACTTTTAATTCTGACTCTTGCCCATCTTTAGTACTCTTTTCCTCCGGTGAGATTTTAAAGGGTTTCTCTTAGAGTTTTACAGAGAGTGGTGAGATGTAGCATGCTTACTCAGTATAGACAAAGTCCTGGTTCAATCACCAGTACCCAATAACACTAGGCATGGTGGCTTATCCCTGCAATGCCAGCCCTTGAGATGTGGAGGAAAGAGGATCAGGAATTCAAAATTATTCTTGGCTATGTAGTGAGTTCAAGTTCAGGAAGTTTCATAACACATGTATAAAAAAAAAAAAAAAGAAAAGAAAAAATGCTGTGTCACCTCTTACCTCATTCTAACTGACCTATAAAAGCCAGGGCATGAAATTTTGGCTAAATTCCACTTAGGAGTCATTTTTAGGTTTCTTTTTAATTATTTTGCATTGGCTTCTTGAATTATGTACATAATCTTCTGTTCAAAGGAACATCTCAGGGCAACAGCCTTAAATATGAGGTCATCTCAAGTAATCACATACCCACTGAATTTAACATGTTAGCATTTGTAAATTACATTTGATGCCTCAGATTTTGTGGGCTCAGTTATGACCCCAAAAAGTGGTCCTATTTAAGTCCTAACTTCTAGAATATCTGAATGTCACATTATTTAGGAATATGATCTTTGTGGATATCATCAAAATAAGGTTTTACTAAATTAGCCCTTATTCAAGAAGCTGGTGCCTCTTATAAAAGAGGCCACTTTGAACAATTATACAGAATATAAATAGGACAGAGAGTAGAATGATGGGACCTAAAACCAAAGAATGTCCAGGCATGCTATGCCTGCAACCCACAGAAACCAAGAAACTCACAAGAAGCAAGGCAAGTCTATTACCTGGGGCCTTCAGAGTCGCCATGCCTGTTGATACCTTCATCTTGAGCCTCACAGCTCCAGAATGATGAGAGAATACATTTCCATTAGTTTAAGCTGCTTGTGAGACTATATTTTGTTGTAGAAGCAGCAAGAATCTAGTATATCATGTCTCATGGAATTGTTGGTGAGTTGAATATCAATGTCTTCAATAATATCCTCTTCATCAAGGTCTCCAACATACACACACACACACACACACATACATACACACACACACAACTTCATATGCTAACATGTTAGACTCAGCAGTGTGTGTGTGATTACTTGAGATCACCACACTGTTAAGCCTGTTGCTCTGAGATGCTTCTTTGACAAGGCCCAGGAAGATTATCTGCTTAAAAAAAAAGATATATCTAACTATCTACACACACATACATAAATATATGTATGTATATATTACTAAATATATATAACTCAAGGAAATATAAGTATATATTTCTTGAGGGAGAGTCTTTAAATTTAGCTCTTTCTAGCTTGGATCTTGCTATATAGATCAGACTAGACTCAAGTTGTAGCAATCCTCCTGCCTCTGCCTCCAAAGTGCTAAAATTACAGATATAAAACATTATGTTCAACCATGATATATTTTTTTTACTTTTATGTACTTTTGTGTATATGTGTGTGCCAGCTCATCTGTGGGAGAACTACACATTTAGTGACTGAGGAGACAAGGATGTTGGAGCCCCTGAAACTGGAATTAGTTACAGGCAATGGGCCACCATCCAAAACCAGGTTCTCCAAAAGAGCAAGCAAGTACTCTTAACTCCTGGTGCATCTTTGCAGCTCCCAATAATGTATTTTTAATAGCAGAAGAAATCTCATTGAGGTACTGATATTTTAGTTTTCTTCTATTGCCAAACAGTTGGCCAAAAGAAACTTGGAGGAGAAAAAAAATTGATTTTTTCCTTATCCATTCAGGTTACAATTTATCATAGGAAGGTCATGGTGGAACTCAAGGCAGAAACGTGGAGGCAGGCAGGCACCATGGCTGAACACCATTTGCTGGCTAGTTCTCAGGCTTGCTCTCAGGCTCATGATTAGCCAGCTTCCTTCCTTCCTTCCTTCCTTCCTTCCTTCCTTCCTTCCTTCCTTCCTTCCTTCCTTCCTTATCTTTTTTATTTCTTTCTTTTTAATAATTTGTTCATTTTTATTTTATTAGCATTGCTGTTTTGCCTACATATGTGCGAGGGTGTCAGGTCTTGAAGTTACCGACAGTTGTGAGCTGCCATATGGGTGCTGGGAATTGAACCTGGGTCCTCTGGAAGTACAGTCAGTGCTCAGTGCTCTTAACTACTGAGCAATCTCTCCAGACCTCAGTCTTTTTTTTTTTTTTTTTTTTTTTTTTTCTTATTTTTCATATCGATCCCAGTTCCCTCGCCTTCTCTCCCTCTCTCCCTCTCTCCCTCTCTCCCTCCCTCCCTCTCTCCCTCCTTCCCATGCCCCCTGATAACCCTCCCATCCCAGCCCCCCACTCCACAGGGAGGGTGGTGCCTTCCAGGAGGGATTAACAAAGTCTGTCAAGTCATTTGGAGTAGGGACTAGGACCTCCTTCCTGCCTCTAGGTTAAGGGAGTATCACTCCATGGGGAATATGCTCCCAAAGTCCTTCTGTGCACCAGGGATACATCCTGGTTCCATGGTCAGAGGTCCCTCAGATTGCCCAGGCCTTCTAACTGAGACCCATGTTCAGAGGGTCTGAGTCAGTCCCATGCTGGATTCCCAGCTATTAGTCTGGGGGCCCATTAGCTCCTCCTTGTTCAGGTCAGCTGTCTCTATGTGTTTCTGTAGCCTGGTCTTGTCCTCCCTCTGCAGAGAGGGATTCCAGTTCAGCTCAGTGTTTAGTTGCGGGTGTTTGCTTCTATTTCCATCAGCTACTAGATGAGGGCTCTATGATGGTGGATAAGTTAGTCATCGTTCTCATTATCAGGGAAGGGCATTTATGGTAGCCTTTCCACTGTTGCTCAAATTATTAGTTGGGGTCAGTCTTATAGGTCTCTGGACATTTCTCTAGAGTCAGTTTTCTCTTCAAACCTATAATGGCTCCCTCTTTTATGATCTCTCTCTCTCTTCTCATCTATTCCTCCCCTGACTCAATCTTCCTTGTCCTATGTGCTTTCCTCTCCTCCCATTCTCTTTCTCCTACCTCCCTCTCCACTCACTGCCTTCCCCCCATACACACACACTCCCAATATGCTCAGGAGATCTTGTTCCTTTCCCCTTCTGTGAGGGACCTTGTATGAATCTCTTAGATTCCTCCTTGTACCCTAGTTTCTCTGGCAGTGTGAATTATAGGCTGGTGATCCTTTGCTCTATGTCTAAAATCCATATATGAGTGAGTACATACCATGTTCCTCTTTTTGTGACTGGGTTACCTCATTCAGGATGGTTTCTTCAAGTTTCATCCATTTGCCTGAAAATTTCAAGATTCCATTGCCCCCCCCACACACACAGAGTAGTATTCCATTGTGTAAATGTGCCACATCTTCTTTATCCATTCTTCAGTTGAGGGGCATCTAGGTTGCTTCCAGCTTCTTGCTGTTACAAATAGTGCTGCTACGAACATAGTTGAACAGATGTCTTTGTTGCATGGATGTGGATCATTTGGGTATATGTATAAGAGTGGGATTGCTGGGTCCTGTGGTAGACTGATTCCCATTTTCCTGAGGAACCTCTATACTGATCTCCAAAATGGCTGTACAAGTTTGTACTCCCAGCAGCAGTGGAGGAGTCTTCCCCTTTCTCCACATCCTCTCCAATTAGCTGCCTTTCTTAAGCAGCCTGGCGGCACCTGTCTAGGTGTGGTGTTGCCCACTGTATGTTGGTCCCTCTGCATCAATTAATAATGAAGACAATCCCCCAAAGATGTGCCCACTGGCTGAACCAATCTAGATAACTCCTCTAAAGATGCTTTCTTCTCAGAGGACTCTAAGCTCTGTTAAGCTGATATTGCTAAGTAGAACAGGTACATTGTGCTTTATTGTCAGTCTGTTGTAGTGGGTCTTTAACATCCTCAGAATCCACATCAGAATCATAAAATTGATGGACAAAACTACCTGTTAGGAAGGTATTACAAAAGGAGTTGGGAACAGATTCACATGTAGGAGTGGTTCCATAGCATCTCACCAATACAGCCCTGGACTATCGGAATATCCAGCGTTCTTATTTTAACTGAGCAAAAGCTTCACAAGCTTCCAAATATCTCATTCACCAAACTATTTTCTTCCAGCACTTTCCTTACAGAGTCAGCAGAGGAAGCGGAACTAACTGCAAGTTTCAGGCTTTCTGGCACAGCTATGCCAACACTCAGTCCAGTAACAAGAAACTGAACATGTCCTACATTAAAAGTAGTGTAATCTATGGCTAATTTGTGGTCCTATTCCTGGAAATCCCTACTACAGAGTTCAACATTAAAGAGACAGAACAAGGATAGCCACAAGCCAACTGCACTTGCCAACCAAAAAGATAACGTAGGTTTTCTGGTGGAACTGTCTGATGTTGGTGGTGTTTGCACTGGCAGCTTTTGATATTATGCATACTCCTCATGGGCTGTTTTATCCTTGTTATTTCTTTGAAAATCTGATTCCTTTAAACTCCCTTTGCTCTTAGTTTCAACAACAAGCAAGAGCACAATGAGGCCTCTTAGGTGTTAATGTTGAAGGAAGTCATCAGCATCTCCCAGTGCCTTCCTTTGCCTGCTACCTGGATGGCAAGATACAGACAACCTAAAGCTTCACCACTGTCGAGTGAGGATGCTCGGTCCTTTCGCAGACGGTGTCCAAGGATCATCAGCTTCTCCATGGACAGGAAGTTGTTAAACTGACCTGTTCTATATGATGGCCTGCATGAGGTGCCTGGAGCCATTTTCCCTGCCAGCCCTGCTGATGTGTGCTTGCCTCCCCATGGATGCACTATGGAGCTCCAGTGTCCGATGGTCCCAACAAGGATGCCATCTCCAAATAGGGCAGCAGTTCTCCTTCTACCAGCCGGTGTATCAGGCTCATGAGTGATCGATCCTCAGGTTTATGGGAGAAAGAAGTGGACCAGTGAGATGAGGCAGTCACATCAAATACAGGAGGACTAGTGTGCACACATGGACCATGAAAGTCCTGCTATGACCCTGCCATATGCCCCCATACTCAGGTTCCTGCAGGGCTCTTTGAAGCCCTGGGTTGGGAAGATCTGCAAGTGTGCTCTAGGTCTGCTACTGTCAAAACTAGAACTTCTTACAAAGCATCAGCTTCTCCCATGATCACCACCAATATTACTCTCACAGCAGCAGTCTCATGGAGCCTCCATAGGGAGGCAAGGCTAAGCAGGCAGAAACCAAAACAGCACATATATTCTCTTGTTCTCCGAGTTCAACACCATTGTATCACCACATATCCCTTGCTTCCTTGACAATTTCTCCAGGAATCCCAGTCCCTGAACTGAGTCACCTGGGGTTATGAATCTATATTTGTATTTCTGCCACTGAACTTGAAAGTCTCCTCCCACAACAGTCTCCATTCTGGTATCCAGTTTCCTCTACCACACCTGGCTTTAGCCTTCTTCTCTTCCCTTATGGATAGGCAGACTCTGAGACACGACACTTCAAAAACATCCAGAGGTGAAACACACCAAGATAACACACATGAGAGCAAGCAAAGGCTATCCCTTCAGAACTTGCTATGGCAAGTCTCAAAATCCATTATTTGCCTCAGAGGAAGGCAGGGTGAGGAAGCTTTGCAGCAGGGAAAAAAAAAAAAAAAAAAAAAAAAAAAAAGGATCGGAAGCAGAAGGCCAGCGTGTCATGGGGGCTGTTTTGGTAACTGTATTTTTTTTCTCGCCTTCAACCCCAAACCAAATAGGAAGTATGGGGAAGGCAAGCATGAGGGGAGCCTATCATATAAATAAACAAAATTTGACCTTTGGGCCCATTGATGAAGAAGTCTTACGTTCTATGAATGGACTAGCTGTTGTTCTTTTGCTGCAGCTAATGCCTATAAAACACAAACATGAGACTCAGCACCCACGTGGAGTTTATTGAGAGAGGGGTAGCTGGTGGCCAACCGAAAGCAGGGGGAGAGAGAGCAAAAGCAAGAGAGAGAGAGAGAGAGAGAGAGAGAGAGAGAGAGAGAGAGAGACAGAAAGAACACAGAGAGAAGGCCAGAGAGAAAGAGCAAGAGAGAGGGAGAGGGCAAGAGAGGGGGGAGAGCTTGGCGCAATTGCTTCAAAAGGGGGGCTTGCGCATGAGTCCTCTGGCAGCCAGGTAAAACTTGAGCAGCCAGGTAAAGCCTGACATAGTGATGACATTGCCATGAGCGTCCCTTCCATTGTCAGGGGCGGGGTCAGCAGACTGCTGATTCCCAACAACAGCCATTGTCTCTTTAAAAATCATATCTCCTCAATCACCCATCCCATATATATCCCTAGGCTACATTATTTTTCCAGGAGAAAACTTGTGGGTGACTCTGACCTTTCAGACACTGGGATTGAAGGTGATTTTGAGAGAAACGTTCCAAGGAGTAGGCATTTGCTGCAGGTAACATGAACCCAAGGCCTTCAGTCTTGTAATAAGGACAGCTGAGCTCTGTGGTTTTCACATGGTGAGTCCACAGGCCCCCAGTAAGCCTTCCTTGTCCTTAGCATGAGTTCTACCACAGTGTAGACCTCCAGTGGCTATAGAAAACTACATATGGGGGTGGGGTGGAGAGGTAGCTCAGTGTCTTTCATACACAAAATCCTAAGTTTGATCCTCAACATCACATAAACTGATATGAGGGTTTGTGCCTATAATCTCAGCACTCCAGAGATAAGAGGCTCAGAAGTTCAAGGCATTCTCCAGCTATGTTAAGAGTTCTAAAACAACCAGAGATACATGAGGTCTTGTTAAGAGAAAGAGGTCAGGGAGGAAGGGAGTGAAAGGGAGAAGGAAGTTAGGAAGGAATGGAGGAAGGAGACTGTATATAGGTCTACATGCCATATTTGGTCTTATGAGTAATTTAGAAACATAATTGTGCTACATTAGGTTTCTGTATTGTACACAGGGCATCAGATGGACATTCTGTAAGTACAAATTAGGTACTAACTCAATGTCTGTTTTCACGCACCATCCCAGATTCACTTATGTTATGGTTGTTTCCTTTTGTGTGGTTCTGTTGCACCATGATGTGGGAAGTAAGTGATGCCCTGGTACCCCAAACATTTAAGCATCTTCTGCAAATCTGGCAATGAGAAATAAGCCTTCTACACTCATCGTCCATCTTCCCCAGGCTGGTGAATAGTAAGTGATGGCAACCTAGTGATTCATTGAGTGCTATTTAGTTTGTTCTGTCAGCTGTTTATTAATCTGTAGCTTCCTGCTGAGATACAGGGTGTGCTTTTTAAAGAAACCTTACACAGCACAAGTTTTATTTTGGGACCGGACACACTAATATACAAAGAGGATCTGTGAGAGTTTCAGAGTCCTCCAAGAGGTTTTCTTTCAGCAAGAAGCTTTGTGAACATGCGCTGGCACACCCAAGCACTGCTCAGTGAAGTAGTAGTGTATGAATGAATGAATTATCCTTAGCTTTGAGAAAAAAAAAACATCTATGCCAGGGAAATGAAAGTCCTAATGTGTGGTAAGTACAGTCTTGACATCAAAGGTCCATTGGGAATAAGAGAACCATAAAATTCTAGATAAATTGAAGGCTGAGAACCACAGAAGACTCTAGAAGGAAGACTTTCAGCTAGTTGATATCATAGCAATACATCTCATTTCGTGACTGTAGAGGGAAAGAGTAAACAATGAAAAACTAGAAGTTAGGGCAATGGTTTGACAGTTATTCTAGGAGTTTCTTGCAAATGGTTTAGGCAAGAGGCAATAAAGGGCAACTTGAAAGCACAAGGGAGGAAGTGGATGGGGGAACTGAGGAATTTTCATTAAAAGACATTGTAGTAGGAGGTGAAACAGGACCTGAATAAGAGTGCTGCTGGCTTAGACTTCTTGGTGGATGGGTCTGTATTCAAGTAGAATGGAAGAAGTATGCTAGGTGATGTCTGGGGGACCATGCACTCTTTGTAGGGACTGTTGATGTTTGTGTGTCACCTGAACTGTGAGTATATTATTTGGGGCCATCTAGATCCTGTAGGGACATTATTCAGCCACTGGACATTAAAGTTTGCAGTTTGTGGACTACAAATATATATATATATATATGAGTGACATCTTCCAACTTGGACATACCTTTCCCTCTGTGGAACTTCATGAATAACTAACGTCAAAGACATACACACTTTGTGTTTTGAATGTGTATTATAGTGTTGGTACCCTCCAGGTCACAGAACTTTTGTGGTGTCAGCTTCTACTGTGGTGCTGGAGATGTTAAGAGAGAGAGGAGTACAAACTGAATATGATCCATCAGTTGACCTTTAGACTGCTAATGCCTACGTGAAGGCATCACTTGTCTTTCATATGAGAGAGCCTTAAAAATACATAGTCATCTATGGGAAACTGGTAGTTATAGCTAATCTGAAGAATACTAAAAATTGAAGCTTTCCCCCAGTAAAATTTATACCAGCCCCAAGAAAAGGGGCAAAAATGTAAAGTATGTCTTTTACCATATAAGATGAAAATTTTCAGAATATCTTTAAGTGAGAGTATCCTTTGTATGAGGAAATATAGACATAGCCTAAGCCAACTTCACCTAAACTTACCCATCATATCACCATGAACTGTGTCATGAATCTTTGCCCTAAACCTAATACTGAAACTCAGCTAAAGTGAATTCTGACCCCCAACACTAGTGACAAATCTAACCATAGCTCTTTGTTGTTCACCAAATCTAACCTTAACCCTATAACCGACATTTTAGCCATTATTTGTGTATCTACTAACTAGATAAAACTAAAAGTCCACTTTTATATTCAAGAAGTAATTTTGAAGCAGGTTTTCATCACACAGTCTTTAACAAGATATCACTGGCTAACCTGGTGTTTCCAGTGGAGACAACCGAAGGTATAGTTTCATTCCTAAGTGTCTACAGGACATGCTTGATTTTTCCTTACTCAAGTAGGTGTGGCCTAGGAAAAATTGCTATAAAATTTTAGGGAATATTTCTAAGAGACAAGATTTAAGTGGAGAAAATATTTTCATACATCACTTTCACAAAGTGTAGGCAATTCTTAATTTCTGGCTTTAAAATTAGACTCCCAAAAGAGCAAGGGTTTTCTATTCATAGAGTCTTCCAGAAATCTAGGGTCACAAGCTTTTCTATTTCCATTTAAATCCCAATGTGACCCCACCTAGGTCTTGCCAGCTATAATTTATTTAGGTTAGACTTGTGATCGCTAGGGCAGTGGGTGGCCTTGGGCTCTGGGGTCTATGGGCATAAAATAAGGTTACACACAGTACTGCAACTAGAAACTCATAGCCAATCTGAGCAAGAAAAATAAGACAAGAAAGAATGTGATGACACACACAAAGTTCAAATCCATAATTAGGACATCATGAGGACATAAATGCCCTTAAATATGTAGTATAGACCTAGATATTGAAATGGCTCAAAGTTACAGATATTAATGGATGCAGTAGACCATATTTTGTCTCGTATGTATAACAGTAGAAACTTTGTAACATATATTTAATTCTTCCCAGGCTGTTACAAGGGTACATAGGGAATATTATTTGCATATGCACAAGCAAATTTGATGGAATTTCTTATTCATCCCCTATCCCCTAGCAAGAATGGTAGAGGTTTGGATTCTAGTTCCATAATTTTGAATGTCACAGAAACTCATTCTGTTTCACAGAATAGATGAACATGAACTGTGCCCTAGAGGACTGAGCAAAATTTAAGAGGTAAGAACAGTTTGGAACATGAAGGGAGTAAGAGGAAGGCAGGAATCTGGGGATGGGATTGTAGACAGATGGACATCACGGATACAAATCTAATGAAGATGTGGCACTTTGAGTGCCAGCGCAGGTGATATTTCATGTGAAGCCTCACAGGAAAGTCAGCAGTTAACTAATTAATGAAAGACAGATCTATAGTGGTGAACAGGGAAGACTAGAAGGAGGCCAGCTGGGTGACGATCAGGCATGACAACAAGGAAGAACCTGAAATGTGGTGGTAAAACTTAGTATAAAATGGGCTTACAAAACAACAGTTAAGCAGGAAGAGTAGTGTTTGAATACTAGGGGTGAAGGAAGTGGAAAATGACAGAATTGTGTGTTTTTAATAACTAGATGGATGCAGACAGATCATGAACTCTTTCTGGATCTCTCAGGAAGGAGAATGTAGAGGTGACATACACCATCATGCAGAGGGTGTAGAGATCTGGTGCAGACATAACACTATAGCATGAATCCATCACTTAATGATTGAAAGCAATTTTAAATGGCTAGAAAGGTGATGTTTCAATACCATTATTTACAATTGGCAAAAACTGGAAAATATCTGAATACTGTACAGTGGGGGGAAAGTTAAATTAGGAGTATTACGTTGAAATTAATTAAAACTGTATTTAAAGAACATGAGGATGTAAATGCTCATAGTATAATGGTGGATGGAGAGAAAAAAAAAAACAACCTAAATATCATGGAGAGGAAAAGCTGGCATTAAGTCTGGCTGAGGCACTAATGTCATCATAGCTACAGGAAAAGGGAGTATCAGTTTTCTTTAAGGGTGTGGCCTCTAGGAAGTCAACCACACTCCAGAAGTAAGTTAAATATCCAAGAGTAGATGAGCAACACAAATTGAACCCCATGGCTTTTTTATTTGTCTCTAATGACATGAACTTGGGTTGGCAGGAAAGTGGAATGAATCTGGGAGGAGTTGAGGAAGGGGTGAATATGATCAAAATACAATATATGAAATTCTTAAAGAACTAATGAAAATAAATAAGTATTCCCAATCACTATGTGAATGAAGCAAAAGACTGGTTAGAAGGTGTGATCTTAGTGCTTATATGAATAGTTTATATTTTGTTCATTTCTGAAACTTCCAAACTTTTCATAATGAGCCTTTATTTGACTGATATAATAATAAAATATGTAGAAACAGCTGTTAGTATCAAAGTCTTTAGATGTGCTATGTTTCGAAGTAAATATCACAGAATTGACAAAGAGGGTGTATTCCTCCTGCACTGGTCTGAGTCAGTCAGAGTTGATTGGAATTGCGTCCAAGAAATGGCAAAAGTGATCTTCACAGGAGAGAGAATACAGCTACAGAAGACAAATGCAGCAATAACAGCAGAGATATAGTCTTTACTAACAGGACCAGCATCCTCATCAGAGGCAGGCTGACCTTTGGGAGCTGTTTACATATCACATAAACACAGAACCAACTCCGGAAGCAGATAAGAAGACAGTTATGTCCCAGCTGCAAACAATACCTTACAAAATACTTCAGGGCCTTTGCTAACCTTTGGGAAGGCTCTGCTGGAATTCCTCTCTTTGCCATCAGGACTTCAAAACAGTAATGCATGTGTGTTACTGAACAAAACCAAAACCATCCATCCAGAGGCTCTACAAAATATCTCTGTGGAATTAATTTAGTGTATTTATATTTAATAAAATATAATCTTTCTAAGAAATAAACACACATGGGTGCCTTTGGGAAAAATAATAACTGAAAGTCAAAATTATGAGTATCTTAGAATACTGATACTCAGTTATGACAATGCCTGCCTTTCTGATTGGTGAGCCTCTAACAGAGCACAAAGCCACCACTCATCTGAAGGGTACAGAGCTGTAAAACTACCACTGGACTTCAGGATTTCTGCTGAGTGTGCTACTTCGCATGACCTTGCACTCTACCACTTGAAAGGAAAACCATGGTAACTATCTCTGGCAGATGAGTTCCCTTCCTTTCCGTGCAGCTTTGAGTTCACTTATTTTCTAGCTGCTCAAAGTTCAGGAAATTTTCCTCAAATTATTCTTCACCTCCAACACAAAAATTGGCCTTGCGTTTTGTTTTTGGTGCCTTTCTTCTCAATGTAGCACACCTCCAGGAAACCCCCTAAAATAACCAAATCTAGACAGAGTCAAGATGTGACTTTCTCTGCTTTTCTTTTGGAGACTTTCCATATGCCTATCTGTGCCTGTCACCCTGGCCACCTTCACGTTTGAAAGGAAATGGTGAGCCCAGGTGGCAGTGAGAGTGCCCAAACGCCCTGCTAGCCAGTGTCCATGATCCCTGCCAGCTCTTTCAGGTACTGAGTGAGCATAACTGCTCTGTATAGAAGTGGAGGATTCCCCCAGCTATGAGATCCTTTTCCCCATTGGGGCTGTCAAAGCAAATACAGTAAGATTGCCTACTTATCTCTCCACAAAGGAAGCGAGCAGTATTTGGAAAACAAAACCTTACATGCTGGTTGTAAAGATTTAATAGATGAACTTTAGGCTATGTTTGCATCTTCAAAATATCAGAGGAAGAGGGAACCAATGCTGGGAGGAACATTTGGCCTTATTTATAGAAATGAAATAAACTTAAAGTGAGGTTTTCTACTCCAGCCCTCACACAGTGCATTTTAACTAGAATGACAGTCAAAATGAACTGCAGCTTACCACACAGTACGTAATCAGTGTGACATCGGGAACCTCCATAAGAGGCCACTGTTTGTCTAACTTTAGCTAACCCGTGCACTTCCTGTAGTGTGCTTTAGCTCTTGGAGCCAAAGGGTCCAATTACCCGCTGGCAAGCTTTGGAATCTTCTTTCTCTCTCTGCAGAGATGTCTCTTTCTGTACTCATTAATTCTGGACTGAAAAACTTACTCTATTGACACATTTATATAAGCAGGCAGCAAGCAGAGTCAGCTCCATCTATCTGAAAAAAAAGAAAGCAAAAGAGTTCCTGGAGTCTTTTGCGATGACAGTTTCTACTTGCTTGATTACATGTACACTTCATATAATTTGCTTGACAAGGGAGCCAAGACTGTTGTGTTTTTCATCCATGACGTGGTGTCAGGAAAGGAGGAAGATGACGAAGCAAAGAATCTGGAGATTTTGAGGAGAGAAGGGACCAGGGTTTCACTGTGTTTTGGAGTCTGCTGAGATAAACAGCCGTTCATGCATTTTGCATTTTAAACTCTAGGCACAACCTGAAATCCAAAGAAGATCTTCTGAGAAGACCTAGGGGACATCAGTCTGGTAAGTCCTGCTTCAGATCGGCACTCTCTGAGGAAAGCCACTAACTAGCAAGAATGTAATTTAGGGGGGAATGTTAGAGTCCTGAGAATTTCTGTCTTTCCATATTCAAGATTTTGCAGAACTAAGACTTTTCACATGGTGGGAGAGGAACTTGGATACTTCTAAACAAGGCTATTTTGGTACATGTTTTCCTTCAAAGAATCATAAAAATACTGATTTTTGCCAACCTCATCCTACCCTGGCATAAAAATCAAAAGGTTAAGAAAATTAGTGATATACAAATTATGTGTTTCAATATATTCCTAGATGTTGACTGTTGGTACCTAGACTTTCCATGGACATATGCTGAGGGCATTGTATATGTGTTCATGTGTGTTTGTGTATGTGAAAGTACATGTACATGTGTATATGCAGGCAAGAAGAATATTTGGTGTCATCCCTCAGATGTCAATCTTAATTTTTTGAGACAGAAATTTGCACAGTAGGCTAGGTAGGCCAGCAGGTTCCAGGGATCCACCTATCTCTGCCTCCCAAGGCCTGGGACTGCTAACATATGCCACCACACTTGGCTTCTGTATATGGGTTCTGGGCATCAAACTCAGGTCCACCAGCCTGTAAAGCAAGCACTTCACTGATTGACATATCCTCCCAGCCTTGAGGGATGATATTTTTCATTAGATATTTAAGCATATCTTTTGTCAAGAAATTTAGATAAACTAATAAATTAGATAGAATGGAAATTTTGGGTTTTTTCCCTTGTTTGATAATAGTGTTAGTGTTAAAGAGATAAAAATCATCTGAAAAACATTAGTTGGTGACAAGTCAATTATGAAGAAAATTCTAAGTGATGGAAATATTATACTAAGACACCATATATATTTTTAAGCTGGGTATTTAACTTCAAAAAAGTAAAATTGCAAACAAAAACAAAATAGAATGACAACAAACCACAAAGAACCGTTTTCCTTTTACTTATCTTTAATTCTCTTTAGTTTTATAGTCAATTCCACCATTTTTTTAAAAATGTCCTTTGCCTTCATACTATCAATTGAGAGATACCTAAGTGTGAAATTGCTGCAGTTTATTAGATATCAAAAAGAAGTATATTAACTAGACATATCAAGAATCTAGTCTCCATGTGGACCAGTTGCTAATAACACTAAATGCCACTATTCTCTCGGAAGATGAGCAACCACGCAATATAACAAAAATGTATAAGTAAGTAAAAAAAATAATTTGAAATTGTGTAACTTTGTATTATGCCATTCTTGTTCCTAAGGAGAACAAGAAATACTGTGATTCACACAATGAATAGCACAGGCTAGCAATTGTGTGGAATGTAGACACAATGCCATCCTGATACCTTAGCCTCAGTGAGGTAAGCAGACAGGAGAGGAAAGAGAAGGAGCACAAGTAGGCTGGCAGGGTTGGGAGTGTGTGGTATACTTCTGTGGCTGTGATAGTACTAGATTCATAGGAAGAATTCTTGCAGCATCAAGGGATATTATTTCTGCCATTCTCCATCTGGAAGTTTTCACTTCCCTAAGTTGGAAAGGGAGGGAACTTCCTTGGCCTCTTCAGGACACACTTTGTCCCCCAAAAGAGGGAACTAAAACTCTCAATATGGGATCCTAATGAAGCCAGAGCAACCCAAGGAAAAGCCTCTGGGATTCTAGATGGTCCATCCTTGAATGGGCATAATGAAACATGAGGATTCCATGCAATTTGTGTTGAATTTCTAGTTAAAAAATTCACAAATCAGTGGAAAGGGACTTGTGTAAGTGGAAGAGAGAAGCCTTCACACTAAAACCACCTCTGAAGCCAGGGCTTCTGTCCAGCATATCCCCCCATAGCTCTGATGTCCATGGTAGCTTTCCAGAGGGTCTCTGTGTGGAGATGGCAAAGGAAAACCTCCTCTTTGCAAAAAAATGTGGGTCAGCCAGGGAGACTCAAAAAGACCACAGTCAAGTTAGTCTTTGGGACTGAGCATCTTGACCATGAGAAGGGTGGAGGTTTGTTGGGGTGGCTGTGAGTTGGCAAAATGAAAACACAAGTGTGGAATCAACATCTAGGTGCCATGGAAAGAAGAGAGATGTGTGATGGAGAACTGAAGATGAGAGAAAAGGGGAGAATGGCTGCTAGAAGTGAAGAAGACACCAAGAGAGCCAGAAATAGGTTGACAGGAAGGATTTGTGATGATCTGAACTGGTTCTGCTGACAGAGTGTGTGTCTGTATTCTAGGGATAAGCCATGGTCATGATGCCCAAATAGTAATACAACAGCATGGTAAAATAATTAGAGTCATGGTTAGGAAATACTGGATTTATCTTGTGTGCTGTCTAACTTCTAATATATAACTCCTAACTGTGGGGTCTGGGTCCTTTGCCTTGGTCCTAGGGAAAAGTTTCTATACCCCAATAAGCCTCTCTAGCAGTCCAAATCAGAACAAATCAAACTGAGTTTAAAAAAAAAAAAGCCAAGGATTAATGGATAAAGCACTCCTGGATGATTTTTACAGCCCTCCAGGGAGGAAACAAAAAAGCAATATAGGAAAACCACATGTCTATTTTCTGAGGGGGGGGTCAATTTAAATACCCTGTGGGAGTAGCCTCATTTGAAAGAATTTCTGAGATGAGACAGGGTTTGGAAAAAGAAGGGAGTGCTTGGGGTGGAACTTCCACCAGAACATTCCAGACTCTTTGGTTATATAGCGATAAAACCAGGGGCTGGGGTGAAGCTCCCACCAGAACTTGTAGATGTCCATTTCATGTTGTACTCATAGGTTGAAGTGTCAACTGAACACAGCCCAGACACTTAGTAAGATCCTGCCCAAGGCAGGAGATCCCAAACTGTAAGAAAGAAGAGAAGTACCTGAGAGTAGTAAGGATGTATAAATTGTCTCCTTGGACTTGACTATGAATGTGGTAAGACTAGCTGCTTGAATTCCTGCCATGATTTCCCTGAAATGATTCACTATAATGTGGAAATGTAAGCCAAATAACCCTGCCCCACACTGAAAGAGGAAGGGAACCACAGCAAAGCAGTCAGATGTTCATCCCTGAGTTTGTCATGTTACCGGAGTTAGGGTAGGTACCTGTGTTCCCAGCAGCTGGGCTTGGCCACACATCCCCAGTAGACTAATTGAAAGAGCCAAATTAAAAGTGAAAAGTAGATGAAGGAGGTTAATTAAGTGTAGGTGCATTGGGTAAGGGGGCAAAAATATTCAGAGACAGGCATAGCCTCCACCTACCCACGCCTGTCCATCCGTCCATCTATCTTTCAGGTCCCTGAATTAGGACAAATTTAAAATAGAAGGCAAGAGAAGTGCACAGTTAAGCAGCCCATCACTGACCACTATTCCTTGGGCTCCTGGTTTACCTGTAGGGTGGTTTGATAAATCATTGCTATCCTGTGAAACCCCTTTCTTGGAGACAAGTTTCAGGCTTACCCAAGTGTCAATCTTCTTCCAGCGTGAAACTTATGGGAGAAATTCCAATCAACTAGGGTGCCTTGTTTCAATAGTCCAGACAGCTAGTCTCTTTGGAATGCCCTCATTCCCTGCAGGCAGGCTGTTTAGTCTATTGTAGAGTTTCTCTGAGCTGATTCTTCTGGGGGAATGAGAAGATTTTGCTATGATCTCAAACACGTTTTTTGGGTACTTCAGCTGGACTTCATTCTGGTGGATGCTGATTTTCCTTGTGGCCATGTTCAATATCTTCTTGCCCCTCCTCTCCTTTGACTAAGGACTGTTCTGGATTCTATCTGCCCAAATGAAGTAGGGCCCCTGAAATCAGACTTAGGAAAACATTTGTAAAGGTTTTGCAAATGAGCCTTCCTGCTCTTATTTATGGACCATTCACTGACCAAGGCAGAGTTTGCATCTTTACCCAGCCATTGACAGAAAGTAATATACTCCAGACACCATCCTTCTCTTTCTTGCCTGCTCTGTGGTACAGACTACCATGTCAAGGCTGTGGTAAGTGCTTCCTTGGGCCTATTAGAGCTCTGCACATACTTGCTTTGTGGTGGGGTGAAGCATCTCCCCTCCTTTTCCAGGCAGGGTGAGGGAAGTAGGGAACCTCAGCTTTTTAAATATCTGTAACCTATGATATTTCAGTCTTCGAGGAAAAACTAAAACAAAACCAGTCAGCCACATCCTAATAGCCAGTTAAAAGAAAGAAACAAAAACAAAAACCCTACTAAAGAGAAAGGAAACATGTCCACCAAATATAATAAAATGTGCTGAGATACCACAAGATTTCACAGGGAAATTCAATCATCTCAATAGTGAATCCAATATTGAATAGATGTGAGCATGCACGCATATTCCTACTAGTATATGGATCTGTGTGGGTGGCTTTGAGGGCCTGACATTGAAAACAGCTATTTTCCTTAAACACATTCCACCTTGTTTATTGAGACAGGGTTTCTCACTGGAACTCACTGATTTGGCTAGACTGCCCTAGCCAGCAAGGCCTAGGGGTCTTCTAGGCTCTGTCTTCCCAAAGCTAGGATCATAGGCTAAGCTCAAGTACAGTTTATCCAGTGATAGCTTCTGACATTCCAAGGATAAAAAAGAATCAAGGTCTCCAAAACTTTTTCGAAACCCAGTTTTCTTTAGATAAATTTGATTCGCTTATTAAGCATAAAGGGAACTTCATAGAAAAAGATGAAATTGGGATATTCCTAAATACTTAGAAATGGACTCTTAATTAGTTCCTGTAAGTCCTTTGCGTATGTAACTAGTAAAAGTAAGATAATATCCTCATTTAAATTAAAATAATTTAGAAAATGAAAAAAAATTTTTAAAAAATGAGTTAGATTTAATTTTGACATGTGGAATTTCTATCCATTGTTTGCTTTTGACAGCCATCTTAATCTTTTCCTGTCTGTCTTCCATTTTCCTTCTTGTTTGTATGCTTGTGTTTTTGTTTGTTGTAGACACTCTTAAGCCACAACACCTGGCACAGTTGCTGTAAGTGAATGCCTTTGATTTGGAAATTAATGAATAGTCTTAATCTATTTCTTGTACTTTCAATAGCATGTTGTTGGCATCCAGTGAGGGCCTTTGCAGGGCTGCTTCTGGTGTCACATCATGCTGGAGAGCTGTGAGCTAGAAGGCAGTGAGGTCTGACTGTTATAGCAAAGACCCTAACATAGTAACCCTTGGATTCACATGTACCTCCCACTGGCCAGTATTACCTACAGTGGTAGGTAAGTTTGACAACACTTGAACTTTAGAAGAACACACTAAAATCATAATTATAACATTGTGCTCTTACTAAATGTTTTCATTTATACTGTGTTGATTGTTCCTTAAATCTATCTCAGCAATTAAATAAGCGATATCTAGGTAACTGAGGCTTCATGCTACACTGTATCGAAGTAGGTTATAAGAAACCCAGATTAAAGCACAGATAAAACGTATTAAATTAACCAAAAAAATGACAATAGCTTAAGAGGGTAGAAAAAGGCTTAATATATAAATCAATAAACTTTCTGGCAAAGCCCAACTCTTCTATACACAAAATATATATCTCTTACATAATATATAATCTTAAAACATATCTCAGAAGGGCTAGAGAGATGGCTCAGCCATTAAAGACTAGGCTCACAACCAAAAAATATCTCAAAAGCATTAAAACAATAAACTGGAACTCTAATTCATACAGTAGTGCATATACCTGGGAAGTTGAGCTCCATCATGTGTTTCTGTACCATACTAGGTTGGTTATATAAGAACTAAAGCATACTCTGCCCGTCACGTATATTTAAAAATTAATGAAAAGCTGAACTGTGACTAAGTGTCTATCCAAGCTTGAGCATTGCCCTTGACCTGATGGCAGCTTTGCTATTGAAAACATAGTCAAAAACTTACACATTTATGGATAGAAACTTTTCTGACAACCAACCCTTTAAAAGACTGAGTACATTCTAAGGGATTGTTGCCCTTGTCAGGTCAGTGTTGACATGTAAGCTACTTCCTCATTCCCAGTGTAACTATAGTTTCTTAGCACCTGTTGCGTTGCTGGACTGTGCTGGAAGCAGTCAGAAAGCAGCCTATATATGACCTGGTGTCCCTTGGAGAATTCTTGGTTTCCTTGAGCACTCAATTGAGCTGGGGGTAGTTTTCCTCTTGCCTTGGGAGAAACCAGGTTCTCCAGAGAGCTGTCTCTATAGCCTTTGTGGCCGCCAGGCAGGTCAGGGGCACATGAGGTGGGGTTATGACAGAGTTTCTCAACAACTCTGACTAGAAGAGTCCCACACTGAAGGGAATCATTATCTTCCCTCAGGCAGAGGCTACTTTTGTCCCCAAAAGGGTAATTAATACAACCACATTTCATGCTCAGAGCTAAGCCCCTGATCCACTGTGGTTTCTCTTTCAAACATAATTGATGATGCCAATAAATGTAACTCCTGCATGAGCATCTCTTGTCTTCTCATTTAAAGTGTCATTTGCTTGGAGGTGCAGTAATTAGCAGAAGTTGATTAAATCAATGGAGGTTCACATTTCTCCTCTAAGCTTTGATCCCTGTGCTCCCTGTGGAAACCCATTGTCTTCAGGTCTCTTCTCTATTAGCTCCTAGCAGGAAGTGTGCCTTCTCAGAGTACTCAGAAGAAAGCAGTTGTGGTCTGGATGTGAAATGTTGCCTTTTGGCTCCTGTGTTTGAACACTTTGTAGCTTCCAGTATTGTTTTGGAAGTTGGAACCTTTAGGAGAGAGATGAGTTTCAGCAGTGGTAGAGGACCACTGCAGACAGGCTTTAAGGTCAGCTGATCCTGCTTCCTAGGCCCTGTTGGCTGACTTTGGAATCAATGTGACAAGGTGCCTTCCCCACCATGCAGACTGTAAACCCAAATAAACCTTCCTTCCCGTAAGTTGCTCCTTGCTAGACATTCTGTCATAACAGGTGATAGTATGGAAACTATGTTTTGTTTCTGCCTCAGTTTCCCTCTTTTCTACCATATACTTACTCATTCTTCTCTTCTTCTTGTCTTAGGGACATTTTTTTTCCCATTCACTTTCTGATTTTTTTATTTTTATCTTTCTGTTTCTTCACCTTGTCTGGCATTTGTTTCATTAACTTTATACTCTCCTCCACTCCTTCCAGCCTCCCTGTAATCACACACACATTATCTTAGTAAAAGAAGAAAGTGGCTTTTTGCAAGGAAGTTCTTAATCATTCTTTTTAAATGGGTCAGGACACAATGAGGCTTCTTAGGAAGGCCTACGAAATCTTAAGCAGTTCCCATCTCTTGATCCTTTAAATGAACTCATATTGAACATTACACCACACTGAGCTATACAATGCTTGTGAGCCTCTGTGGCCCAGATTCTCCCTAGAGGAGGGGTGGCACATCTGCTCCAATGAAGTCACTGAGGAAAACATTTTGAGGTATAGATTTTATGTCACTACTAGATATTCTATCCTTGCTACATCTTTGAGAAAAAGCCCAGGGTGTCACCCTCAGAAAGCTTCTGCATTCTCTGAGTGTTCCCTCACAAATGTCCCCAAAGCTAGATGACTCGTTCTCCTGTTTCTGTGTGCAGACTGTTCTCCTAGCCACTTCTCACATCAGCGGTCTTTCTTCCTCTTCCCTTCCCTTTCCTTCCTGCTCACAGGACTGGTTACCTAGAAACTGTTCATAACCCCTTAAAAATGCACTTTCTGCTTTCTTCCAAATTAAAAAAGACACTCATGCAAATACTGAAAAAGGGAAACTTATGAACTAAGAGACATGGCAAGAGCCTGTGGGGGAGTCATGAAAGTTCCAGAAACACCAGAAGTCACCACAGCCTCTGAGGTCTAGAAAAAAAAGAAACCACAAACCCTGGCTAAGTGGTTTAGGTTTTTAAATTTTCTTTCATTTTTTTTACTGATTACATTCACTGATAAACAGAGTTTACTCCCAGTTCTCATTAAAAGCTCAGAAAACTGCAAAACTGCATTTTTTTTTAAATGAAGTAAACAAATGGCCCTTGCTTTTCCATTTAGTAGATTTAACTTGTAGAGATATGGAGACATACCTAGTAACCTTCGAAGTAGCTGTTTCATTACACATCTGGATTGGCAGGAGGGTGTTCCTGGACTCTGATTTCTTTTGTTTCTAGATTGTTGTTAGCACTAGCCTGAACGGATTTAAAATGGAAGTGCCTTGATTGGGAAGGGTAGATTGTGTTCAGGATACTGTGTGTTGTTTATTCTTTCCTTCAGTCTCCCAAATATTTCTATCACTTATATGCAATCAAAAATTCGTTGTTTGTTCCTCTGTGTTTGGTTTTGTTTCTCATTTATTTTTCAAGTTAAAGCACTCACTGGTTATTGTGAAAGCCACATTGCCCCCCAATGAATAGCTGACTCTAGCATCTGAAACTATGCACATGCTGCCCTAGGAATAGTCTACAGTGTCAACAGTGTAGATGTGTCTTCTCAGGGTCTACTGCTTTTTCAGGAGTTGAAAAGCGAACAGTGATGGACTGAACTAAAGACATATTGTTTTTAGTGCTGACAGCTATAGTAGTCTCAACATCTTTTGTGTAGCTGGATATCAGGCAGACCTGAGAGCACACACCCAAAAATATGACCCACAGTGGTTTCCTCTTACCTAATTTATCCTGCTCTTACTGTAATCAGGCATCAATAACAAGTATGGTCCTGGAAGTTTGCCTTTGTCAGAATTGCCTGGAAGTTAAAATGCAAATTACAGGGCCTCTCAGTTTCTCATACAGCCTGATCTAGGAAAGCCAGGGATTTGCATTTATCAAGCTCCCAGGTGCTGGTGCTGAGAGGGCAGACAGTGCTTTGAGGAGCTACTGTTCTAATTACAGCCCTGCACTGCAAAGTAAAATCAGCTTCTAATTTTGCTCCACATTGTGCAAGAGAAACGGAAAGATTACTTTGGGATTTTACAATTTTGATGAAGAACACATATTAAGGAAGATGTTAATTTAAAAAAAAAAAAAACCTAATATCTACTGTCTTAAGCTTCAAAGGGCAGCATGGTACAAAACAGCCAAATTTGGGTAATCTCCAACCAGCTTTGCTTTTGCTGATGAACCAAGATTCAGCAGTGAATCAGGCTACTCTTCAGGCTGAATATGTTATATACAAAACCTGTTGAGTCAGCAGACCTGCTGTAAGGTCCCTTGAAATGGTCTGCTTAACAATACGCATTTAATTAGCTGTCATCCACACAACTCAAAGTGTTGATGCTCTATGTCCTTCTGCACCTAAAGCACAAGACAGGCGGCGGCATCTTTCTTTGAAAATTTTACCTCTAGAACTGAAAATCAACCAGGATTCCCCGCATTTTTTCTTTGAATAGCAATTCAAAGCCATTGCTAGTCAAAGAAAAAATGTAAATAGTTTAGAACATGTTTTGTGTGGTTTTTTTCAACTTAGCTTTACTTTTCTCCCCTTTAACTAATAGGTATTTTTGGGTTTGAAGCATCCTTAAGGTGTTTGCCTTGTCTTTTAATTTTTTCCATATGATGTCACATCTATCTGTAAAAGAACACAAAGAGACACATGATCGACAAGCTGTCACAAGCCCAAGTTCAAACCCCGTGGGTAAAGCATTAGTATACAAGTGTGAGTATACAAGTGTGGGTCCCTAGAGCCATTATAAGCCTGGACGCAGCACTGTATCTATAATCACAGTGTTTCCACTACAAGGAGGGAGAAGGAATGAGAACCACAGGAACTCAAAGGCCAGCTAGCCTGAGGTATCTAGTGGCAACAAGAGACCCTGTCTCAAACAAGGAATAAGGCTAGGACAATGCTCAAGGCTGTCCTTAGTCAACCACATCCACATGCAAGTATTTACATATATAAAGGTACACATACCATGTGCACATCGAGGATAGAGAAAGAGAGACTGCTGCAGGATCACTGTGCTTGAACAAGTGGGCGTGGCTATGGGAGACAGTCCAGTAGAGACTTGGAGTGTAAAGCAGAAGGATAAGGAGCCACATATCACATAGGGAAGAGGAACTTGAGATGCTGTTTCTGTGGCACTTGAAGAACAATGGGGCTAGTTTGAATATTAAGCACATGTCAGCAGAAGAGCCCTCAGAGTATTTGTTTTTCCTTCCAAACCTCTGGTGTCATGCAGTATGACATACACGTCCAAAGATTGCAGAATCACTGTTGCTTATTAGCCCAGGTTTTACACGAAGAAACTGACCCAGTGAACAAGCTGGGAAATGAAAACTTGGTGAAAGAAATGAACCATGCTCTGTATGGTTCTGTTGTCTATCACTTTCTTTCTTGGCTACATTGTCTAGGTTCTTTCTCTTGGATTTTCAAGTGGAAATAGGGCACCAGGTAGATATTGCCATTGGGAAGGAAGTAGGGAGTACTGAGGAGTCTTTTCTACACTGGCTTCTTCATTTTCATCTGATTTTTTAACCATCCTTTTCTTCTTTTTCTATATAAAATTACTGTAAAACTTCATCTGAGGAATCGTGCTGTCTTCATAACTTGACTAGAATAGATCAGTTAGGTTTTTCAGGTTATTCGGTCTCTGTGATTTCTTTCCCTCCCTCCCTCTCTCCCTCCCTTTTCCTCCCTCCTTTCTGCCCTTCTTCCCTCTCATCCTTCTTTCCCTCCCTCCTTATATCTCCTTCTCTCCCTTTCTTCCTGGCTCCCTTCCTCTTCTCCTTTTCTTTCTCTCTCTCCTTCTTCCTCCCCCTCTCTCTTCCCTCCCTCCCTTCCTCCCTCCTTCTCTTCCTTTTCTCCCTTCCCCCCTATACACTTCCATCCATCCCCCATCACTGTCTCTGGTAGTCAGCTTCAAATGCTCACTTGACCCAACCTAGGCTCACCTAGAGAGTCTCATTAAGTGATTATATACATTGGGTTGTCAGGGTCATCTCCAATGATTTAATCGATGTGGAAGGACCCAGCCCATTGTAAACATCCATTCCCAAAGCAGATTAACTTCAACTTCGGCATGAATAAGACAAGCAGAGTACACAGCCCATGAGTGTGTATTCATTTGTTTCTCTCTGCTCTTGAACCTGCTGTTTGAAGTTACTACCTTCACTTTCCCAGAATGATGACTATCTCTTGTAATTGTGAGTAAAATAAACCCCTTCCTCCAGAAAGTTGATCTTTTGTCTGGATATTTTATCATAGCAATGAACATAAAATTCTACCATCTCTTTTCCTTTCCTTCTGTTTTTTACAGCATTTACTCAACTGCAAAATGCTCAAATAATATAACTTTTCCTATTGACCTTTTTGAAATACCCAAAAGATAAATGCTCGACCAAAAATCAATAGGAAAATGTGATTTTAAACATTATTGTCATTTTTGACTACAAATAAAGACTCTCCATGATAATAGAGTATATAGGATTTTGTATCATATTATTAGTAGATACTAAATTATTAATGGTCCCTTCTACCAATTTAATATTGTAAAAACTGACAATGTATTTTCACACTTGTCCTCAATCCAATGGTTTATTATATATGTTTACTAAAAACAGAATGTCTTGTGCCTGAAAAAATGGTAAATTATTTTTTCTTATAAGCTGGTAAGGCATTTAAAAAATTACACACACACACACTCGCTCACGTGTGTGTGTCTATCAATGTCCTTTGAAAGTATGTAGACTGAGAAGCAAAACAGAATAGATATAAATTATTAGTGATGTATTAGTAAGTAGGTAATATTACAAGCTAGATGTAGAAGATGCAAGATAAAGAATTACCTTTCCTTTTTTATTTCAATTTTTTTTTCTTTAGAAGAGTTGTGTACAGGGGGTTTAAATTCTTTATAGACCAAAAACAAAAACAAAAACAAACAAAAAACAAAAACAAAAAAACTGCCAACTTATTCATTATTATCATCTTCTTCATCTTCATCTTCCTCTTCTTCGTCCTCTTCCTCATCCCCTTCATTCTCCTCATCATCTTCCTCTTCCTTCTTTTTCTTGCTCTTTTCTGCCTTGACTGCGCCCTTTTTTGCTGCATCGGGTTTCCCTTTAGCTCTGTAAGCAGCAATATCCTTTTCATACTTCTCCTCCAGCTTGGCAGCCTTCTTTTCATAGGGCTGCTTGTCATCTGCCGCAGTGTTGTTCCACATCTCTCCCAGATTCTTTGCAACATCACCAATGGAAAAGCCTGGGTGTTCTCCTTTGATTTTTGTGCGATATTCAGAACAGAACAAGAAGGCCGAAGGAGGCTTCTTGGGTGCATTGGGGTCCTTGAACTTCTTTTTGGTCTCCCCTTTGGGGGGCTGTAGGTTTTCATTTCTCTTTCATAACGAGCCTTGTCTGCCTTTGTCATGTCTTCAAATTTCCCCTTTTCTTTAGCAGACATGGTCTTCCACCTCTCTGAGCATTTCTTGGAGAACTCTGAGAAGTTGACGGAAGCATCCGGGTGCTTCTTCTTGTGTTCCTCTCAGTCCAAAGAATGCATATGAGGACATTTTGCCTCTCAGCTTTTTAGGATCTCCTTTGCCCATGTTTAGTTGATTTTCATCCACGAGGCAGAGTCGCCCAGAGCCCATCCGGCTCGCACTTGCCCCGGCGCTGTCTCTATGGAGCTCAATGTACTGCCAAGTATTACCTTTCTTAGTGAGGAGTATGAGCAAAGGGGTCAAGACCAGGCTGCAGAAATGCACAGACACTGCTGACCTGAACAAGGGGGAGCTTATGAACTCTAGTCTGATAGCTAGGAAACCAGTATAGGACCAACCGTTACCCCTGAATGTGTGTGTTAATTAGGAGGACTAGGCAGTCTATGGGGCCTCTGGTAATAGATCAATATTTATCCCTAGTATAATGAATGTACTTTGGTGAGCCCATTCCTCATATAGGGATACTCTCTCAGCCTAGACCCATGGGGGAGGGCCTAGGCCCTGCTCCAAATGATATGACAGACTTTGAAGACTCCCCATGCAAGGTATCACCCTCCCAGAGGAGCAGAAAGGGGATGGGATGGGGGTTGGTGGAGGGGGGACAGAGGAAGAAGGGAGGGTGTGGGAACTGGGATTGACATGTAAAACAAGTTTGTTTCAAATTTAAATTTTAAAAAATTATCAAAGGAAAAAAAAGATGTTCTAATTTTCTGTGATCATACCTAAAAGCAAATAAATGTGAAAAAAATAAGTGGGGGAAAAAAAGAATTACCTTTCTTTCTTAAGACTGCATATTTGTAGTTCTGTAGATATCCCCTGAAGAATCCAGCTGGTCTTGGCACACTACACAGCCTTGTACTGGATTGACACCATGTCTAACAATGAGTCTGAGATGTGATAACTCTGGAGATTGAACAGGCATGCAGTCCTATTCTGTTCTGGAAATGACCTGAGTGAGCACTGAGGGGACCCCGCATGGTGCCAGCTCCATGATACATTCCCAGGGCAGTTCAGGAAAGGGACTCTAATTTCCACATGGAGTTTCAGAGTTCTGTGGCAAAGATCCCCCAGAACCTGGCATTATGGATGGTGACAACGGACACAGTAGAACTCAGCAGTGGCTTTACAGGAGATGTTACAGAGAAGCCATGTCAGGTGAGGATCCAGGAACTTGGGTCTTTGGGGAATCCTGCTTACCTGGCTTGGGGGATACCTGTTGTGCCAGCCTTTCTCAATAGTGACTGCACTCTTCCTGACTTTAGGTACAATGTATCAGAACGAGACAGGATGGTTGTGATATATCAAGCCATGATTCCCACTAGGAAGAAAAATGAGAGGAGTGTGAAATATTGAGCCTGTCTTTTATGTGGAAAAAGACCACATAAAGCATTGAACTACATACCGATTGATTTAAATGCACTCTTATCCACAAGTTCATCTGTGATCATTTGTTTGATGATTCCTTCAGAAGAATAGACACAGATATCCCCTTGTTTTCCATTTAGAGTTTGAGATAGGTAAAAACAGGAAGACAGCCTGGTGGTTAGGGTTCAGAGAAGGAATTAGGTTATCTGAGAAATGCTGAGTCTTTAGACTTGTATGCAACTTTTACTTAATAATGATGCAGATAATGGTAGAAATACATAGGGCAGGAAGGAAAAGGGCAGATTTTGTTTCAGTGTACTGTTATTAGAGAATTCATGAGCAGATGCTAAGACTCCTGATATTCATCACAGAGTCGCGATATGTAGATGAGAGAGGCTTTCTTCCTGCCTGTGAACTTCAGAGAATGCAGAATTTTGATGGATGTAATTTTTATTTAAGGGGGTGGAAACCTTCTGAAATCACTGTTGGGGGATCCCTTAAGCTTTGTGTGCTGGCTTTGTGCCTCCCTGGTTTACCTTGGTTCCACTAATGCACTCTCTTAGTGAGTTAGACTAGTAGGGGAAAGAAAAGTGATCTGTGAGGAGGAAATAGAAAGCCCAGGCCTCAGCACAGAGGCCAAGGAAGCTGGATTGGACTTGTTTTCAATTTCTACTAGGGATATATAATTATGTCAAGAACAAGCAGCTCATGGAATCTTTGGAAAGGTAAGAGAAATCTTACATTAAAAAAAAATGTGACTAGGACATGGAAACTTGTCTTTTGTTAGTAATGAGTAGTATTTTAAATGATGGCTCCCCAAAGATATGCCACATCCTAGTCAATAGAACTTAGTATGTGGCTACCAGCTGCTCAAATGGAGCTCTATGGATTAAGTACTCTGGCCACAATGAATTCCACACATTCCACACAATCCCAGTTGTTAGTGCTACACTGGCCTTGTGGTAGAGCCAAAGTCACTCATGTACAAAGAAAACAGCTCCCAGACTGCCATAGCAAGCACTGCTTCTGTCTTCTTAGGAGAGATGCCCAGTTCCATCAAGTTCTTCCAGCAGCCTACTCTTAACTTTTCACTGCCCTTTACCCCAGGCCAGACCTGGGAAGTTAAACAAGTTAAACACAGAGGTAAACTCAGAAGGTCATAGAAGAAACATGAATCTGCCCGGGAAGGAGTTGGAGGCACTCAGCATGCTTTCTGCTCTCTTTATCTTGCTGAGCATTTTTTTGTGGTGGGGGGGGGGCATTAAGGTGCCTGGCTTCATGTTGTCACAGATCTGGGAATGCCATGGAAGGGGGAGACAAAAACACAAGTGATACAAAATGAAAAACTGATCATGATCACCACAAGCCAGGAAGCAACTCCCACCCCTGAGCCTGCATTAGGTGGAAATAGGTCAATGTCAACATGAGGAGTGGGCTGTAGAAGAATCTGACTCCATACTTCTCTTGCCTTTTGCCATCAGCTAGACAGAGATGAATATTTGGGTTGGTTTATGAGTCTCTAGACAAAAGTGAAGAGTTTGCACTTTTGTGGTTTATGTGATGAAGGCCACTATATTCCAATCTTAGCTTTGATGAGGTCCTTCAGGGTCTGCTATTCTCAAGTCTCAAATTAAAATACCCAATGACACACTGAACCCCAAGGAACTAGTGATGGCTGATCTCCCAACATCCAAAGGAGACAGAAAACAGAACCCAACAATGTAAATGGCCAATAGCTCAGCAATGGCCAGATCTCTATTTAGCTTTGTTACCAATCTCTCATGGCTACCAGGGAGCAATACAGCAGACTAGCAGCAAGAAAGGAGTCTTTAATCCCCAAAGAACTTCAGGTTACACATCTGGGAGACCCAGGGGTTGGGGGACTACGTTCTAGGTCAGACTCTGCCTTAAAACTCTCTTATGGCCATTGCAGATGAAATAGCTTCTCTAGCCTCAGCTTTCTCACTGTTAAAAAGATATACTTGTGAAAATGGCCTCCATGCACATTCCCTGAAACCAGAGGATATGCTGGCTCAGTAGTACAGTCTTGACTGCTGCTGGTGTCCTTCAAGCACAGAGCAGTGAGCCTCAGACCCAGGACATCAGAGCATCGTCCACAAGGCTGGGCACCAGGGATTCTGACAAGATTGTAGGAGGCAGGAAGTTACTGGCTTACCTAATACCATGGCACACACCACTAAAAAAAAAGCAGGATAGTATTTTTCTCAAAATCCCTTTCAACTTAGAGCTACTAGGAGACGCAACACAACTAGTACATAAGAGTAGACTTAACCCAGCAGTGATGGCACATAACTTTAATCTCAGCACTCACTCAAGAGGCAGAGTTGTAAGTTGGAGACAGAGATGTGAGTCGGAGACCAGCCTACTCTAGTTACACAGAGAAACCTGTTTTGAAAAAAAAATAAATAAAAAAATAAGAGTAGGCTTGCTAGATTTAATTTATCACCCCTGTCCTCATCTTTCTTTAGAACTCAATATTCTTCACTGTATAGCATGCAAATTAACTGGTCTTCAATGGGAAATTCAGCTCTTATAGGAGATGACTGTATTTTAATTAGGGACTTTAAATAATTGAAATATTTGGATGATGGTGTTGGTGCTATTATATTAGTGAAGAAGTATGTTCTTCTAATTTAGCACTGGTAGATAGTAATGCATTTACCACATGAACAAATTACTTGGAGAGGGCAGTCAGCAAGTGACTGGGCCTCTTCCTAGCCCATGGAACACACAAAAAGCAGTTCCTTGTGACACTGTGATAATACTGTTTTCTCAGTTCTCAGTAATGCTGCTACTTGTACCTCCTTGTGGAGATTTCCATAGGCTAACATAGTTCCCCAATACCTTTGACTTCATCTACTTCATGTGCTTTCATTTACATTGCTTTGCAACTATCTAAGCTATTCACCCTTTTCCTAGAAAATACTTACCACAAGTATGGAAAGACAGCTGTAACATCCCTTCCTGACAAGGACTAAGAATTCTTCTGAATGTGTATATCCCAACTGGGTTACAAATTCTTCTGGGATTATATTGCATCATTCCCCATGAATTTTTAATACTCTTCCTGGGATCATTTCCAAGACATCTACACTGAGACAAATGTGCTGCCTATCCGCAGCAGCCTGTCAGAGGCATTTCACACTCAAACAATACACAGAAAAGGCATTTAATTGAGATACGAGATATTAGATATGGCAGAAAAGGCAGAGTTTCCATTATAATACAGCAAGAATACACGGTATAATACACGGTAGAAAGCAAGACCATAGAAGGTTGTGGTAGTATGCCTCTGCCACTCTAAAAGACATTCCTGAATGTGGCAAATCAAAACATGCCCTCGTGTGGTATACCCAGCACTATACATGGAACATCTTGCCATAGAAGGGAAACTGATATGTGTGACATAGACTGGAATGTTGTTTTTGGGTTAACATAGAAATAGGGTAGCTTTGGAGCTCATAAAACTGGCACTTCACACTGATGCGATCTTCCATGACCCTGGGGACAGTCTTGACAATGTGTTTACATGGCCAGATGTTCTTGTAAAATATGTTGTAAAAATATTTACAAAATTCTAAGTACTTTTGGCTGATGCCTCTGTCTCTATCCCCTCCCCTCAGGTGTAAGCATGCTCAGACTGTAAAGAAAGCTCTTGTGGCTCCATATGAGGGAAGGAGAGTTAAGGATAATATGACTGGATTTAGTGGGTTATTGAAAATGTTCATAGCTTTTTTTGTGTGTAGGGCTAAGTAATTGTTCTCTCAGTGGGAACAAAATTTCAAAAATCCTCTTGCCCCCCTCTCTTCTTGCTGTGATGGGTAGGTGTAGAGTCCAAAGTGCAGTGCTATGATATGGACGTACTTTACAGCACAACACTGGTATGGCTGGATAGTGTAGAATAAACTAGGATTTGACATACAGAAACTCTGGATGAGAAATCCTTGCTGTTATCCAACATGTAAATCATAGATGACTCTATAAAAATTCACTTGGTCAAGATGGAAGTGTTGAGCTAAGGAGGCAATTCAATGGAAAAACATTTGCCTTAGTGTGCCAGGCCCTGGGTTTGATTACTGGCACTGCCACCACTCCACCAACCTACCCCCACCCAAGGAAAGAGTGAAGAGAAGAGTTTTGTTGAGAATAGATTGAAGAGGGACTAGAGAAACAAGCCGGCTTGCTGCAGAAGCATAAGGACCAGAGCTCAGAGCCAGCATCCCATGCATGCCTAAAACCCAGCGCTGAGGAGAGTGCAGCTTGGAGGGTCACTGAGACTTTTTGGCTACCAGTCTAGCTGAAAAACACAAACTTGGGGTTCAGTGAGGACCTTGCCTCGAAAGGACTAAGGCAGAGAGTGACAGAGGCTACTCTGGGCTCTGAGCACACATACATGGAAGCACACATGTACATATACACCACATTAACATTTATCACGCTGACACAAAATACATATACACAACAACACATGAAAGAGAATAGATTAAAACAAATCTCATGTTTAAAGTAATAGAAACACTGCACAACATCTTTGTTGATAAGAATGGGTGGGGTGAATGGTCAGACTTTGTGTGACTCTAGACACAAATGTTAGAGGGGTTCTGCCTGTGTGCAAATGTATGCACTTGATGCATTTTAGCATTCTCATGAGTCTCAGGCTATCTTGACATAGCTTATTCTATAAGTAGCCTGACTCCAGAGAAAGCAACTTGGAAAACAGCCATTGACACAAAGATAAAATCCTTGAATTTATTAACTAATAACTGGTCAAGATTTGTTATAGAAGCAAAATTTGATTAAATGCTCACACAGTTTAGCACAGATAAGTGGTGTCATGCCCACATTAGAAGTGCATCTGATTATTTACTTACTTTATGTGCATGAGTATTTTGCCTGCATGGACATATGGGTACTGTGTGTGTATCTGGTGCCCCAAGAGGTCAGAGTGAGCATCAGATCCCCTGGAACTGGAGTCATGGGTAGTTGTGAACTACCATGTGGGTATTGGGAACTGAGCTCAGGTTCCCTGTAAGAGTAAAAAGTACTCTTAACTGCTAAGCCAGCTCACCAGCCCAAGGAATGCATTTATATTGATCCTTTGTATACATTAATTGTGAGTTAGTTCTATGCATGCTTACTATTTATATTAAAATTCAAAACACAATATCTAAGAAATAGCCTGCAAGATTCCCAAACTATAAACTAAATCAAAGAAGACCAGAAGATGAAAAACAAAACAAACAAACAAAAAAAAACCCCACAAAGTTTCCTACAACCCACAAATATATCACTATTGAAATATGAGGTATATAATGAACATTAAGAAGTACTATTAAAAGCAAGGCAAAAAAAAAAAATAGAGAGGAAAAAGGTAGAAATAGCATGAAAATAATAGTAAAAGACATTTAAAACATTTTAAAAGACTTTATAATTTTTTGTTTACATATATACAGGTGTGCCTGATATGGGATATCCTTCTGTATACATTGAATCTGTGTTTCTTTTAATGGTTGATGAATGAAACTGTTTCAGCCAATGGACAGAATATAGCTTGGCAGGAAATATTACTGTTAAACTGTAGCCATGCAGTGATGAACAGATTAGTAGAAATTGGTTAATTTTTCCTTTTTCTTTCTTGAAACATGGTTTCTCTATGTAACACAGAAACTGGCTGTTATGGAACTCACTTTGTAGACCAGGCTGGCTTCCAACTCACTAAGATCCGCCTGCCTCTGCTTCCCAAGTGCTGGGATTAAAGGTGTGCACTACCACCACCCCTGGGGAAAAGGGTTAATTTATAAGAGAGAGCTGGCCAATAATAAGCCTAAGCCATTGTCCAGACAATTATAGGACAACAGAAGCATTTTGAAGGGGAACAAAACAGTCGCAGCACTCTTTCAAAGCACGAGTTTTTGCATCCCTTGATCTAATTCCCAGAATAATCTGCCTTCTCAAGCCTGGATGGTGGATCCCTGCATTAGTTAGTGTGTTGTGTTTGAATTGCCTCTTGCCTTAGGAATACTGCACAAGTCACAAGGGGACTTACTACATTCAAATACAGAAAAAGAAATGGGGGTGGTGGGTGGCTGGAAGACAGCACTATCAGCTAAGATCACTTTATTCTCTCATAGAGGACCCAGGTTCAATTCCAAGCACCTATGTTGTAGCTCACAATTGTGTGTAACTCCAATCCAGGGAAACTAACACCCCATTCTGACCTCTGCTGATATTGCATGTGATGTGCAGACATACATGCAGGCAAAATGCCCATATGCATAAAATAAAAGTAAGTAAACATTTTTAAAGAAAATAAAAAAGCAATGAAATTCATCTTAATGGCATTTTTGTAATCCATAAATATATTTGAATACTTAAAATGTGAATATTAAATTTCAATATCTTTAATGTTTCTAAATTAAATGTACGGATTTTATTTATTTTTAATCTTTTAAAAATAATTCATTTATTTTTATTTTCTGTGCATTGGTGCACCAGGGCCCACTTGACACCTTCTATAGATGTGACATGTCAATGAACTACAACTGCATGTGACACCAGAGAAGCTCAGTTAGGTGAGCAGTTGGTGTGTCACACATGGTTGGGTGGCACCACATTGCCTCAAAGCCTTCCACACTGTGTCCTGAAACCCCAAGTAGCAGCACAAAGGGTATCCTTGGGATCCCAGGAATCAAATGCACAAAATTATTTCCACATCCAGATCTTATCACCATGTCAGGCTTGGGGAGCTGCCTAGAAAGATTTGTAAATCTTTTTCCCTCATTTCTAGAAATAAGTCACACAAGTGGATTCCTAGCAGACTGTTCAGTAATTCTAAGTTATATTTGAATTAGTACAGTTCAGATTTCCTCCCGGCTTTAAATGGGTAGAATTTAGACTTCAGATAATATCCCTAGGGCATGGAGACTAAAGCCACAGGGAATGAAGCACATTGCAATAAGTGGCTTTCATGTAACTAAATGTTGATTGTCTCTTCCTAAGACTTCTAGATTCTAAATATTTTAAACACCTTTATGTATTAATTATTTATTGTTCACATACTTATCCACTTCTCACACAGCCTTTATTATCCTAATACAGAGTACATGCATTTTAGCTTTGTTTATTTTGCATTCTTAAGTTACTCACGAGCAAACCCTTGCATCCATAGATTTGTTTTCATTAATCTGATATAAATAATAAGCTAGCGTTGACTGGTATATCATTATCTGAGCTGCTGAGGGACAGAGTTGCTTGCTCTGACCTCTCACAAATTAATAGCACAACCAGACACTGGCTTGGGTCTCGACCCTAAGGCACCTCACCTCCACACAGCACTACTCAGTCCCTCGTGCACTGCAGAAACATTAGGTTCACAGGCAGCATGGAAGTCACAGAGGATGCTGATGAAGAAGTTTTCATGCTACAGTGCTAGTAAGTTATAATTGTTGCCCATATTGAACAGTAACAATGCAGGGCCCCTGCCATGTGTATAATTCACACTGCCCCATGTAATTCTCATTAGCACCCTGTTGGTAAGTCTAGTGTTTCCCCCAAATTTATCTTGTGGAAATAGGAGAGACAAAGTGACATACTAGGGAATAGCAGAAGTAGGTGGGATCCCATTCTAGTACTGTGACACATCAATAAGAGCTTTCTGCTGAAGATGCCACATACTGTCACCACATTGGTCAACTGAAAATGACAAGCATGTCTGCTATGGGAAAGTACCTGCTCTAGGTACTTACACTGTCTTTAAAAGTCCTGACTCTGAGGCAGTGCTTTTCAAGGAGGTGATTTTCATATTGGAGCGACAGTGGTCAATATTATGTGTGTGTCTCTTAGGTCACTGATACCAAGATGTCCGGGTTCACATGTTAGCACTGTCAGTTGTCAGTCATGTCTACCTGAGCATCATTAACAATTCTTGGTTCTGTTCTCTTCAGGTTTTATCTAAAGATTTTAATAACATCCACAACATATGATTTTTAAGAGGACTGAATAAAACAATGGATGCCTATGTTTAATTTATTGCTTGTACACACTAAGAGCCCTCCATAGCTATTTTCAATAAATCAGACTTCTCTTTGTTTATCTGTAAAACTAATCAGACATATTCAAGGTCCCAAGGCAGACTGTGAACAAAAACCCAGGCAAGGAAGGGAGAAGGAAGTCCTGGCTGGGGTGACACCTGGCCCTGCGTAGAAGCCAATGCCACATGGGAGGCCAGGAAGGAACACAGCAGAATCTGTCTGTGGCCCCCATCTAAGAAAACACATATCTTATAATTGCAGGGTTGAGTCAAACTCAAGTTCTCTGTCTCTTTAAAGAGACGTTTTCTTCATATGTCCATGACATAATGTAAAGAACCATTTTTGATTGTTGAAAAACTGATACTAACATGATCATTGATCAAATATCCCCTTTCTGACATGGTTGGAACTCACCACAGTGTTCCAAATTACACAGTTTTAGGAAATTTGAAGATTTGCATATGTGTACTGAGATACATTAATAATGGGATTCAAGTATAAATATTATATGATGTTTCATATAAACCTTATGCACATAGCCTCAAGGTGGCATTATACAACATCTTTAGCATGCCTTCATTTTAACTGTGACCTGTCATATGAGATCAGAAATGGAATTTTCTACTTGTGGCTCAAGTTTTGTATTTTGGTGCATTTTGAATTTCCAGATCCAAAAATGTGTGTAATTATAAAAAAACCCTTTGGGAATATAAAAATGGATGCTGTTGATATTAATCTACCAAGGTCGCCATAGTTAATGGTAGGGGGCAACGTTATCTGAATATATGTAATGATAGTGTCGCCATGCAGAGCAGCTGCTTGGGGCTCCATTGCAAATTATTTCCCCAATGAAACCAGTCTGGATAGTGACTGATGATTAGGTCAGGGCAAACATTCTTTCCTTCTTCATCACTGGAAAAGTTACTTGATCCTCTGACTGTCCAGCTGTTTCTAATCAAGCTAAATGACAACTAAAGTCATGCTCTGAATAGAATCCAGCAGTCACTGTTCTTGCCTAGGGTTGTGGTGGAGTTAGAATCCGCTTACCTCAATAGTGGCCATGTTCCATTTCTGATGACCAGCAAGCTAAGTGTTGTTAATCTTATTGAGATGCTCTCTGCTTTCTCAGCCGCCTGTCAGTTGTGTCTCTCTAGAGGAATGCTGTGTCACGTCCCAGCATTTGGTGAAGCCTGCTGTTTGACATGGCTTAATATGATAACCAAAACCTCACTAACATTAGAGGCTTTGACACCCAGCAGAGCCAAAGGGTGACTCAAATACCAAGTTAGAAAACATTTCTCAAGGAAATCTGGCAGCTTTGTCAGATTTGCCTTCAGCTACAAACATCCACAGTTAAATGTGAGGAAAACCTACTCTATAATAGAGGAAACGAGTGAAACAGCTGTACTCCTGAGGGTTGGGAGAGGAGTTTGTTAGCATGAAGGCTCTAAAAATAGGCCAACCAGGGTTCCCTTCTAACTCCCTCAGCCTGGATACCTCTGTACACATCATCCCACCTCTGGATGGCAGTGCAAAAGTGGCCACAAAGTGAATAAAATGGCATGGTGGTGAATATTATGTCAGAATCAAGATGTCTTAGGACATTTAGGTTGTTGGTGAGAAGACAGGAATCTTAGATGTGTGCCATTCTGCAGCAGCAATGATATCTCAAACAGAATATTCTAGTAGGCCTCAGATTACAGATGAAACAGTCATTTCATATGTTAGAGAGTGCACTATATTGCCCACCTTGCTGGCATGTTCCTTCAGACTATGGTGCCTTTGCCTCTGCTTATTGTTTCTTTTGACTCTGTTCTATACTCAAGGACCAAGTCCCACAGCACTCCCCTGAGATACCTACTGTGCAGGTGGGCAGAGTGGTCCTGTCACTTTTGATGCACAAAGATTGAGAAATGGACTGAACTGACAAGATGTCCTGTGTTCAAGCCTAGCTCTGTCACCTTGCTATGTGGTTCTGAGCTGGTTACTTGACCTCTCTGAATCTGTTTCCTCAGGGATGGTAGAAATCTTATCTTCCCAGGAGATGGGGCAACGTAAGCCTTCAGTGAATCACTAGTTTAAAGTGGCTGTGACCATGATGAAAAAGTACAGGCCACAGCATCTTGATTAAATTCCCTACACTCCCTTGTAGTTAAGAGTTTAGATGCAAAGCAGAATTAAATGCTTGTATTTACTTGGTACAACAGAAAAATAACACCAATTCTTCAGCTTGATTGAACCTGTACTGGGTGTCCTTGTGAACTGACACCTTCTACCTCCACCCCTTCTGCTCTGGAAAATACAGCTATGTAGTTTATTCTAGCTTCATAAACTGAGTATGACGTAGTAATATAAATGTCTACTGGAAGGCCTTCAGGGTAGCTGTGGTGTGTTGGCATTCACTGCCACCTCCCACACAGGACTTGCAGAGGGAGGACAAATGGCTTGTCCAGAGGGTAGGTCCTCAGAGCCACATGCCCTCTGGCCCTCTGGCCCTCTGGCCCCCTGGCTGGGAGACACTGCTTCTTCATTGCAGGAGCCCCCAATCTGAACTCTCACTCAGCTTTCCCAGGCGAAGCAAGAGTGGTTGCTTCCTGGCAATTTGGCTTCAATGAACGGGCTCCTCAGAATGGCTCCTAGTCCAAGCCCTAGCTCTTCTTCCTGGATGCTACTCTTCAATTTAGCATCTCCAACCAGCAGATATGTGAGGGGCTCAAGAACAAAGACTCTAAACCTTTGCTTAAGCTAGCCTTGATTTATTTAGGGGTGCTCAAGTCAACACAGCACTGACAGGCTTCTAAATTCTCCAGTATCCGTTATCTCCAATATCCAGCAGGAAATGCTACTTCTATTGGTCATTTTGTTCCCCATAAGAAAGGGGACTCCTAATTCTTCCTGGTTGCTATGTCCCCTTCCTTAACTTTGTGTTCTGAATTTTGACTTTAAGTTTTGTAATTTGTTTGTTTCTTTGTTTGGATTGTTTGTTTAATGTAACTAAAGTAACTCAGGCTGACCTCAAACTTGTAGCTGTCCTCCTGCCTCAACTTCTGGAGTGATGGGATATAACATGTGCCAGTATGCCTTCCTTACTCATAATCTCAATCTTAATAGACCATTCTTCCTTTCATATCATCTCACAACATTGCTGTTCCCATCTTCCAAGCAAGCCTATTTTGTAACTGAAAAATTCCATTTGAATAGCAGACTCTGAGTGCTAATGTTTTGTCTTCACACTCAAGACTACAGCAATGTCAACCCCTCACACAGAAAACTCCCTCATGCAACCATATACAGAAAAGCACACTAGGTGCCCAGTTGTTTACCTCCCATTAAGCCTTGAGCTCCTCATAGTGGTAGGACTGTCCTATTCATTTTGCTCTCCCTCTCCCACTCCTCATTCATGTTGGACAAGTTACTTATCCTGTTTTGTTTGTTTGTGTTTAAAATATTATCTGGTAGGTGGGATTTAGAGGACTAAATTACTGAATACTCAGAAAGTTCTCCCAACAGTGCCTAGAGTGAGTGTTCAGCAAATAGAAACCAAGACTGATAGCTCAACATTAGCTAAACTACTTTGCTCAAGAAATGGTAGATTAAGGCCAGCCTGGTCTATAGAGGAAGGTGTAGGACAGGCTCCAAAATCACAGAGAAATTCTGTCCTGAAAAACCAAACCAACCAACCAAACAAACAAATAGATGAATAATAGGTTAAAGACTACACGGTATAGCTATAAAACTTTAGTAACATGTGGATCTGTTATCTGATTATCAATTAAGAAATGTGACATTGATTTCACTGTATCCTTAAAAAGGGAGGGTTAGAGCAATCTGTAAACCCGTTTGTGTGTGTGTGTGTGTGTGTGTGTGTGCGCGTGCGCGTGCGCACACACACACGCATGCGCACAAAATTAAGTTTAACCTTTCTTTTCCCTAATATCAAGCATTTACTATATTTAGTTCATCTCAGACCTAATTTCATATATAAAGTGAAAGTACAATAGTAACAGCATGGGAATGTGAAGGGTCAAGGTCAAGAATTAAAATATGTTTACCTACAGGCAGATCTGCCTCATGTATGCTGTTGTTCTATGTGAGCCATGCCATTCTGTAATTCTCTCATAGCTCATAAGCAATCCTATCCCTTATACCTGAAGAAAGAGTGGGTAGCATTATGACTAGATTTTCACTACCACATAATGACCTGGCCAGCATCCCATTGAAGCTTGTGAATGGAAGCACTGAGTTACTTCCCCCCACTCCCCAGAACCTGGGGTTCCAGTAGTCTTGCTTGTAATGGGCTTCTTATACTGAACAAAGACCTATTGAGGCATACACTTTGGAGAACTTCTTATGCTATGCTATTTTATTTGAAGACACTGATAGATTTAAATATGAAATTCTATATAAATAAATTAGTAGCATCAAAAGTTTAAGTACCCCTTATTACCCACCAAATCATTTTCTTCTCTTATTTTATTTCATCCATTTTTTTAATACAAGGTCTCACCATGCAGGCCAAGCTAGTCTTGAACTTGTGCCAAACGTCCTGCTTCTGTCTTCAGAGCCGTCCCCATCAAGTTTCTAAATGTTAAATTCACTTTACTTTTTTTTATTTACTCACCATGATGATAATATAGACAGGGATAGTTCTCCACTGAAATTCCTACTGAAATGTAGCCCCTCTGCAAGATCACTAGGAAGAATCATTAAGATGTGACAGGGTCTGGAGGGCTCCTCTCTTGTGAATGGATTAATTCTTCCTTGGATCAATAGATTAATAGACTCCTGGGTTATATCAAGAAGGACATTGTTATATAATGAGGGTTCCCTCATTAGCTTGATCTGTCCTTCATATGATGCCCTGAATTGCCTTAAGGCACTAAGTCTCCACCACCAAGAATCTTAAAGTGAATATACTTCTGTTCAGGATAAATTACCCACTCTGTAGTATTACAGTATTATAGCAGCAGAAAAAAGACTGAGACAGTATGCATGTGTTTCATAATGACTGCCTGCTACTTGAGACTATAGTCCATTATTGCTTGGTGGTGGTATGCCTTTAATTCCAGCACTCACGATGCAGAGACAGGCAGATCTCTGTCAGTTTAAGTCCAGCTTGGTCTATGAAGTGAATTCCAGTACAGCCACAGCTGAAACACAGAGAAACCCTGCCTTAAAAAAAAAAAAAAAAAAAAAAAAAAAACCAAAAAAAAAAAAAAAAGAAAGAAAGAAAAAAAGAGAAGAAAAGAAAGAAAAAAGAAAAATGTAGTTCATGATCTAACCCTTGTAACAATATATCCCTAAACTAAACCACCAGCTTAAGAATTAAGATGAGAATATAGCTAATATAGCTAAAAGTCATCTATGCTAATGAAAATGATATTGACATTTATGAATTTTTTGGCTTATTTTGGGGGACATGATTTTAAATGATTTATTCTATTCATCATATATGTATAATGTATATATGTGTGGTGTATGTATGTATGGTGTATGTGTGCATGTATGTATGATATGTGTATGTTTGATACATGCATATATGTATGTATGAGTACAGGCACTCTGGAGTTTATGTAGAGGCTAGAGGACAACTATTGGGAGTTGACTCTCTTCTGCCACCTTGTGGAATCTGAGGGTAAGACTCAGGTGCATGTAGGCACCTCTATCTTTTGAGCCATTTCCCTCAACCTAGACACAAATTCTTTACTCAGCAATTTTAATTTTCTGTGAATTACTTTCAGTCTTACAAATTCATACCTTGTTATTCTCTATTTATTATATCATATTGAATTGCTAATTGGATTTCATTTCTGGTATCATTTTAAAGTATCTTGTTTTTCTTTCAGCATCCTCTTTCTCTAGCATGTGTGCACTCCTTCCAGGCATGTTACACATTTTATAGAATATCACTCGCCGCATTGTTTTCTAAACTCTCCATTTAGCAAACCTGTGCTCAAAAGCCAATTACAAATACTGCAAACTTGAGAGTGATGCCTTGCTCACTTCATGAGGCTGCCGGTGAAGCAGGAGTAGAGATCAGGCATTGCTTTATAATGAGCTGTGTCTGCTAGACTATGCCAGGGTCTCTTCCATGTAGAAAATCCCACTCACTTTCACCTTACCTGGTATAATTCTTTCCATGGAGTGAGCCATAGTTCCTTGCAATCAACAAAGCTGAGCTTCTTGTTTTGAACTAATGGCTGGTGCAGGTCCTGCATCATTAATTCTGACTGATCTTCAGGAAAGTCTATCTCTGATAGACTTTCGTTAGAACATATGCTAATATGAGAGGAAAAACTAAAGTGAGAAAAGACTTCATTATTATATTAGTTTGTTTTTTTCATGCTTTGACAAACTCCCTGACAAAAGCTACTAGTGTTTTATTTTGGCTCACAATTCAAAGGTACAGTACAGCATGCTAGGGAAGTAATGGAGACAGGAGCTCAAGACAACTGGTGACATTGTATCCACCATCCCAGAACAGAGAGTATCCACCATCCCAGAACACAGAGTATCCACCATTACAGAACATAGAGTATCCTCCATCACAGAATATAGAGTATTCACCATCACAGAGCAGAGTATCTACCATCACAGAACATAGGAGAGTATCCTCCATCACAGAACACAGTATCTACCATCACAGAACATAGAGTATCCACCATAACTTCTGCTTTTTATGCAATCCAAGACCCCAGCACATGATGTGGTACTATCCACAGTTAGGATTGATTCTCCCACTTTGATTAACTAATCTCAAGAATCCCTCACAGACATTCTCAAAGGCATAGCTCCTTGATGATTCTAGATCCTGTTAAGTTGGCAATATTAACGATCACATTATGATGATGTTAATTTTAATTAATGGAAGAAAGGTAAAGTCAAATATTTTGATAGTTGTAGGCTTGGATATTAGGTAGGAATGAATAATTGAGGTCTAGCAGCTAAAGAGGATTTGACCAAACTTCACTGAGAGTTTAGGAGTAACATCAGCCCAATTGTAATGAAAACCCAGGTTTCCATAGTTAATAATATTATATGTGTATTTGTAAAATGAGAAGTTTGTAAGTAGAGATGTTTTCATAGAAGCATGTGGTAAGAAAGCCCACACTCCCCGGGCATATCTTCAATATAGAATAAAACAAGTGTGCTATTTTTTCTTTGTACTCTGAATGTTCCTGCTTAGCTCTTAGTCATTGAACCGTCAATGGAAAAGCCACTGGGCTGTATTTTAGCAGTTTGAATTAAATAGAATAATTATCTAAGGAAAAGAAACCATGGTCCTGGATCCAAAGCCATGGCCCTGGATTCCTAATACATATGGCTCCACGGGAATAGCCTCCTGTGTGTGTAGTATCACTGTTACTGTCACAGGCTTAGATAGACAGAAACCCAACTACCCACATTTTTCCCTATAAGTAAACTTCAAGTCTACCCAAAACCTCCATCCTTCCTGAAGATGGAAAAATCTATTCATTTGCAAGTTTGACAATTACTTTAAAGAGTTTTACAGTCATTTGTAATTGTGTCTGCCCTCCATCATCTTCTTTCAGAAAGATGATATAAATTCCAGAAGCTGTTTATCATCCAAGGCAGAGTGGGGCTCCTGCCTGGGGAAGTGTGGGATCTCCAGTTGTCCTCTATCCTGACAAGACATCCAGTAATGACCCCATGAGGGTCTTGGGCTTGGGCTGTTTGGCATTTACTAGGAAAATTCCTCCTCATCTTTTGTTGGACTGTCATGAGGTCCACACATTCTATGTCCCCAAACTAGATAGACTACTGTTTTTTCTTTAAGTGCACATTCCATGTCTCTGTTTATCTACATATTCCTTTCCTTCTGTTTGCAAAGGTCTTACTCATCCCAGTAATCTTGACTCAATACTATCTAATCCTAAAACTATTCCAAGACCCACCCATTGTGGGTCCAATGCCTATGTTCCAAATGCCCTTGTTTCTGTGCTCTATTCAACTTCAGCCCAGCTGCTGTCTAGTCATGGACTATTAACCAACTAAACTCTGTAGATACTTAGAATGGGGTCCCAAATTACTGAGTTTTTCAAATGAACTCACATCAAGGTCAGAAGGCAAGTGAAATGTTGTTAAGATTATAATTATTCTAAATAAAACTAAGAATATTATGAAAACTAAAACACCTGTCTCCAAGTCCCAGATCGACACTAGGAGGAATAAGCTCTCCAGTTTATCTGAGCTCTCTTCTTCACTCATCCAGTATGGGATGGGGTGGGGTATGTGAAGTAATCTTCCAATGCTGAAATCAGGTGAGACAATTTTCTCTCCTCAGAAATCCTTGCTGCTGAATCTGATGTATCCACATGTCATGAAGTACCTCTGCTCTGGGTGAATTGACCTCACCCCCACCCCCAAAAAATGTTGCTAGTATATGTCACCCGTCTTTTCAACAAAGAAGAAAAGTTGGGGCTGAGCACAAGGCTCCACTGTGAAGAATTCTTGCCAGTGTTCCAGAGAACCTGAGTTTGGTTCCCAGCACCCACATTTGATGGTTCACTTCCAGGGATCTGAAGTCCTCTTCTGGACCCTGCTAGCATACAACTGTAACTCATGTCCAAAGACACACACACACACACACACACACACACACACACACACACACACACTTGCAACAATACAAACAAATCTTAAATTAAAAAGAAAGAAAAGCTTGTAAACAACTGAAAGTCCATAGTGTTAAATTGCTTTAGTGTTGCACTTATGAAGTTAAATTAATTTGTTAAATTACCATCATCTTGTCCTACACTTTATTGCATGTATCTATTTATAATTAGATTTTTTTTGTTAAATGGTAGGGATTTGTTTACTTCGCTTTCAAAGTACATGCAATTCAGTTTTTTTGCCCCTAAAATTACTATTCAATGGGAAAAAATAGTCTCTCTCTCTCTCTCTCTCTCTCTCTCTCTCTCTCTCTCTCTCTCTCACACACACACACACACACACACACACACTACTTTGCATGTTATCATTATTAATAAAAATAACTAGGTGATAATGGCACACAACTCAGTACTCAGGAAGCAGAGGCAGATAGATCTCTGTGAGCTCAAGGCCAGCCTGGTCTATAAAGGGAGTAACCAGGACAGCTAGGATTCTTACACTGTTGTTATTTTTTAACTCTATGCTCCTTGAGGGGCCCATACCCAGCTCCCAAGTAAATACATGGAAGCTTATTTTTTCTTATGAATGCCCATCCTTAGCTTGGCTTGTTTCTGATCAGCGTTGATTAACTCAAAGTATCTTGTCTATCTTTTGCCTCTGGGCTTTTACCTTTCTATATGCCTTTCTTTAAGTCTCATTCCATGGCTTTCTGTGTAGCTGGGTGGCTGGCCCCTGGCATCCTCCTCTCCTTCTCCTTTTGCTCTCCTACCATCTCTTCCCAGAGTTCCCCTCCAGTTTATTTTCTCTGCCGGCCAGCTTCTATCCTCTCTCCTGCTTAGGTATTGGCTGTTCAGCTTTTTATTAGACCAATCAGGTGTTTTAGACAGACAAAGTAACACAGCTTCACAGAGTCAAACAAATTCAACATAAAAAATGCAATAAATCTTTGCATCATAAAAGCAAATGTTTCACAGCATAAACAAATGTTACACATGTTCATTAATAGCCCATAATATTACACAAAGAAAACCTTCTCAAAACTTCAAAATAATAGTAGTAAATATAATAATAGTATATATAATAATCAACTAAAAAGACTCATACATATTGTAGCATGTATTACCACTTTAAAATTTTATACCTAAGTAATATTGTGTCGTATGGCTGTATCTTATTTGTTTATCAGCTGATAGATATTTGAGTTGTGTAAGGAGTAGGGTTTTTCCTTCCACAGCTGGTCTCATCCTGCCGTTGCGCCCCAATTAACACATTGAGACTCTGTATTTGATATAATGTTGTTGGCCAGGTGCTAGTTTTTTATCGGCTAGTTTTGTCTTAATTATTAACCCATTTTTATGTATTTTCACAAGGTCTTACCGGAGAGCGGGGGGCCGGCGGTTTTGTTCTCTCCCTTCTCCCCATGTTGACTCCTTTCCTACTACTTCCTCGAATCCTCCTTGTCTCCTAGTCCCTCCTACCTTCCTTTCCTATTGGCCAACAGTGCTTTATTCATTAACCAGTATGAGAAACATATTTACAGGATGACATCTCCCATCAGAGTTGTTTTCATTCTGGGTGCTTTCACAAATAATGCTGTTATGATCAATTGTGACTAAGATTTTATGTGAACACACATCTTCATTTCTTCTGTCTTCCATGTAGTAGTGGGTTGTTTGGTTACGTGCTAGATGTGTGTTTAACCCTTTTAAAGTACAGCCAAGTCATTTCCAAGCAGTGGCTCCATCGTATAACTTCACAAACAACATATAGTGCACCTAAGGCATGGATGTATGATCCCCTGCCTCCTGAATCCAGACAACCCAGTGGCAATTCATTGTGGCTTAATTTGCAGTTCCTTAAAGGGCCCTGTTAACATCTTTTGTGGACTCATGGCCACTTGCATAGCTTCTTTGCAGAAGTTTCTATCCAATGGCTTATTTATCTGCATAGACCAGTCTGTGATCAAATAAGTTATTTGTAAGTACTTTATTTCTGTGGGTTGACTTTTTTTTCTTGATGATATCACGGAATGAAGTTATTTTGTGTAGGCCCTTAAGCTCACATCTGTGACTAAAGCTGGACTTATGTGCTGGAACAAGGAAGTATCGGAAGCTAACCTCCTATCCCAAATTTGTTCCCAAATGTTGACTTATCTGTTCAGTTTGTCAGTATGAAATGAGTTCAATGAACCCTGGCTGTGACTCTACCTCCAACTACACAGGACAAATCACATAACATGAGCCAAGTCAGCTGTGGTCTGAGTGGCAGCCTGTGGATCAGTGAACGCTCTCCCTTGCTGGAGACTAGATGCCAAAGCCTTTCAGATAAAGGATAAAGCATGGCTATTGCTTCTGCTCTGGGCCATGTCACCCACTGTGACAAGTTCTTTTGTGTACTGTGAAGGAATTCTTTAACTCTTCACATTTACTCCCAGATAATCTAATTAGAAGAGGTTGGCAGGCACTGTGCACGTTACTTGAACTTTAAATCAGGGTCTGTCTGTGTTGGAGCAGCTTCAGAGATAATCAAGAACACCTCATCATTTCCAGCTAATGTCCCATGACCTGCCTGCTCTCAGTCCTGGGATCGAAAACCTAAAGATAAAAAAGTGTACTGACTGAAAATGCTAAAGCCACCAATCTCCAAGCATAATTGTGCCTTTGTAAACCTAAAATCTTTTAAGAGCCTTCTGTTCCCAACACTTAAGAGGACTTTGGTATAAAAAGCCCGAGTTTAGTTTCAGGAGTCTGTATCAATTACAAACATGCCTGGAGCTGCTACTGGTCAGATGTTTTTAAATTCATTACTAAAACTGACACAGAGAACAGAAAACTTAGTAATAGTTAATGATGCTCAGATGAGCATTGGGCACAAGAAATCTACAAACTCTTGTAGATCTTTGTTATGTGGTCTTGAGAGTGCACACAACAGCCAGACCGCAAGGGGTAATAGCAATGCTCAGAGGTATCTGGGGACAGGTGCTGAGGCAAGTTGGTGGTTAGTGCATCGGGAGCCATGCCTGTAAGGATAAGAGGTATAGACGCAATGGGAGATTAAGCTGAGAGTTTTTGCCATAGGGAGGAGCATGAAGTTGGAAAGGCCTTTTGGGTTTCTCCAGAATGTGATAAAGAAACCTAGTTTGTACCCAACATGGATCAACCACAGGATATGGGCTGTGCCTAGGGTTGGGTATTGGCCTGGGGCAAGCCAATAGCTGTGGATGTAAGTTTCTGTCCCACCCAGTCTCACAACTATTTAGTTCCAAATAAACACACAAATGCTTATATTAATTATAAATTCTTTGGCCGATGGTTCAGGCTTCTTGTTGGTTAGCGCTCTCTTAATTATTAACCCATTTCCATTAATCTCTGTATCTCCACATGTTCTTGGCTGGCAGGTGATGCTCTAGCCTCTTGCTTTCTTGGAAGCTATATGCCATTTCCTTGACTCCACCTACTATCTTTCTCTATCCCTGTTTGGTTTCCTGACTGTCAAAATCCTGGCTGTCCATTGGCGGAAACAGCTTTATCATCAACCAATAAGAGAAACATATATTCACAGGATACAGAAGGACATACCCCACCAAATAGCTATGCAATATCCTAGATAAAAACTATTGTGTTAGCTTGGAGCTAACACTCTGGCAGCTGGGGGAGTGGGTACCTTGGCTGTAAAATGGAACACCAGGGTGGCACTGTCCTCTCCACCCACCATACCTCACCGTTGCCTCCTGCCACTGTACTGCAATAAACAGGATAGAGTGTGTCCACTCCAGCCTGCATACTTCCCTAAGATTCTAAACGACCACTCTAGCAGCTGCTATTGTGGAATTAGGTATTTCAAGATTGGTGTTTGGAAGTGCTGAGATCAAACTCATGTCTTTCATGGTGGCGTCTTGAGTTTTGCAGAGCAGACCCACCTGTTTTAGAGCTCTGTCCTCAGACAGCCAGTCCTGGTGGCTCCTGACTAGCTTTCCCTACCTTTTTCTGGAAGGTGGGAGCATACATTTTACTCTGATGAGCTCTCCTCCCCAAAATGTCAATTTACCTTGAGGCAATAACCATTCAGTTCCACTGTCATTAGAGTAATCAATTTCTACAAACTTTGAAAGCACCAGGTACCAGCTAACTACCCTTCCTCCTGCTAGGATACCATTTTCAGTTGTATCACCATTGGTGAAAGTTGTAACAACTGGGCATGTGTTAATTTCTTAGCATATCTCCAACAAATGACCCCAGCAATGGCTTAGACAATAGGAAGTCTGAGCTCTGAGTCCAGAAATGCAATAGAAATTGGGGTGTAGGCAAGGCTATACTCTGCCTGCAGGCTGCAGAAGAGACTATTTCTCTATATGCTAATTTGGTGACTCCAAGCATCCCTTATAGTGTGACTACAAAACCCTACCCTCTCCCTCCATCATCACTGGGCCTTATTCCCTGTTTTTGCCTGTCTGCTCCTACAAAGGCACCAATCATCGAACTTCAGGCCCAACTTAAATTCAGGCTGCTTTAACTCAAGGATGGACAGAAACAACCCATTTTCATTAAGATACTATTCTGGAGGTAGAAGCAGTTATAAATGTTGGAGGTATTCTATTGATTAGTTTCCTTGTGCCCAGCGTATATAAAATTCCAAGACTACTCATACACTCCTGAAGTTATCCAGCTTCTCTAGGGAGTAGGTGTGAGAATGGAGGTTAGCATCTAGGATGCTGTGTCTCCTTGGTAAAATACTTTCTGTACACACACACACACACACACACACACACACACACACACACACACTTACTTGTCTCTGTTCATCGGAACTAAAAAGCAAAGGAAATATCTGGAGCTCAATATTTAAAGAGGTACCTACTTTCCAGCAATAAGCCTATGCCTCTGTGGTCCTGTGAGTGAAGGTCTCCTTTAAATGCTATGCCTCTAGAAACTCGCTTGACTCACCCAGGTCCTGGCTTTAAGAGAGTTAACTTAAGCAGTTGCTTGCTGAAGTGTTTCTCAACATGTTTGAACCAATTTTCATTCTCATAATCAATTCTATCACATTTTTCAATTTGACAACAGACTCTAGATTTTATGAATCTAATGGATGTGAACCAGTACATCGACTTATAGCACATTTATTACTAATAAATTTGGGCATACTGTATGTTTGATAACTATCAGATTTCATTTTAGTAGGTTTATTTTCATAAACTGTACCTATTTTCTGTTTTATTGTCTTATTAGTGATTTATGAATTGCATTTATCAACATAAGTTCTCTGTGTTATATAGTAGCAGATATTTTCTGCTTTGAATTTTTGTGTTTGTTTGCTGAGACAGGATGTTGCTATGTAACCTAGGCTGGCCTCACTTATGATGCTCCTGCCTCAGATTCCGAGTGTTTGTATTACAGGTATACACCACAAAGCTAGGTGCTGTTTCTCTTTGTGGCATTTGTATGATATAGCATGTGTACATTTTAATACATTCAGAGCATCTATTGCTACCTTTAAGACTGTGTCTTAGTTTCTTTCCTAATGATGTCATGAAGGTATTTGCGAGTGCCGGAGAGAAGACCCAAAGTTCAAAGCACCGTTTGTTCTTCCTGAGGACTGGGATTCAGTTTCAGCACCAACATGGAAGCTAATGACTGACTGTAGCTCCATTGCTTGGGGATCTGATGCCCTCTTTTGGCCTCTATGGGCACTGCACACACATGTTGCTCAGACATCCACTCAAACATACATAAAAATAAAATTCCCCAATTTTTAAAAAGATATTTTTATGAATTTTATTATAAAGTTCCAAAGTTTTCTACTTCTATGGAAACATTTAATATCATTGAAATGTATTTATGTGCAGCATCAAGTTTTCCATATGAATACTCAGTTTCCATAAAGATAATCAGAAAAATATGTTTGAAGAGTTTCCATAAATTTTGACTCAGGAATTAAATTTATTGAAATTTATTCCAAAGTAAGGAAAAGATATTTGCAAAGACTTGCTGGGATGGTAATCATATTTCCTATCTGCATGGGTGAATTGCAGACAATCTACAAAACAGGGTGAGGATGAGGAAATAAATGTAGTTACAATTGCTTGGTATAAAAAAATTCACACATGTAGAAAATGATTCTACAAAGATAATGGAAGGATGCTATTAAATGAAAAGAACTAGGTAAACAAATTTTTTTGCAAAAATACAGCTACAAAAGGGCTGCAAATTCTTTATCCTGCTAAAAATTATCTCTAGGCTTTGAAGTTAAGAATAATTGATTTTCTACTGAGTATTTTTCAATCACTATGTAATATATTTTACTATCTTTTGTTGTTGTTGCTCTAATTATGAGGGACAGGGTCTTGCTTTGTGGCCGAGATTAACTTGGAGTTCACATTGTAGACCAGGCTGGTTTCAACATCCAAGTTCTGGGACTTCAGACACAAGTTGCCATGCCCAGCCTATGTATCAAATCCTAAGAACAAAATTAGAAAGTTTCTTTAAAACAGTCATACCAATAATTTCATTTGTCAAAGCACTCTTGTGATTACTAAATTAAATCAAGCCAATGCCCAGAATCTTTTCAAAAATTGTATTAGATCTTTTAAGATTTTACACATGTGTTTTGATCATATTTACCCGCCCCAACTACTCCCAGATCCACCTCGTTTCCCTACCCACCCGAATGTTCCTTTTTTCTTCAAACCCATCAAGACCAATGAGTGTGAATGTATGCATCATGGGCACGCAGTGTTCTTGGGGTTCAGATGAAGACAATGGACCCCCTGGAACTGGAGTTACTGGTGGTTGCGAGCCACTGAGCTAGAGCCCTCTGCAAAAGCAATGGTGGTACCTGCTGGGGCATCTTTACAGCCCTTTGGGTAGATAATATTTTAAGAGAGAAGCCAAAATTGTCTTTGCTTCCTGAAAGACATGCTAAAAGGATGATTCATGCAAAAGTATAATCCTTGAAAATTTTATACAAACTAGCAACTAAGTTTGCACATTTTTAAAATCTTGAAAGTTATTTTAAAAGAACCAGGATGAACTTAATAACTGCTTTATGTCTGGTGATGTGCTGGTCCATGTTGACAGAGGAAAAATGAGAATTTGTATTAATTGTTCTGATTCCTACTGTGGCTGCTTGTAAACTACTACCTTGAAATCACTGAATGTGATTTTACCGAAATCACTTTCCCTTGAATGACCATGACCATGTCTAGCCAATTTCTGTTGAGATTCTGTATATATATTTATGACAACTAAGCCTTATGGATTGCACTGAAGCACTTTATTTTTCTCCACGTCAGTGTTTCCTTACCTTGCTTCTTAAGAAACTATTATCAACAATCGGGCATGCATTCTTCCAAATTATGTCTTTGAACATTAGATACATGTAAAATTTTTTGTTATGTTGTTGTTTTGTTTCTCAAAACAGGGTTCCTCTGTGTAAACCTGGCTGTCCTGGAACTTACATTGTAGACCAGGCTGGCCTCAAACTTAGAGATCCACCTGCCTCTGCCTCCTGAGTGAAGGGACTAAAGACATGCACGTCTACTGCCTATATGCACGTATATTCAACACAATGCATAATAATCATTCTTTCAATTTTAAAATGTAATGTTTATCTTTATGTGTGTGAGTATTTTGCCTGTGTGAGTGTGTGTGTGTGTGTGTGTGTGTGTGTGTGTGTGTATTATGTACAAGCAGATCCCACAGAGACCTGAAGAGGTCATTGGATCTTCTGGAACTGAAGTTATAGGTGATTGTGGGTACTGAGAGCCAAACTCAGTTCCTCTGAAAGAGCAAAAAGTATTTTTCACTGCTGAGCCATCTCTCCAACTCCTGGAAATTTTAAATCATATATTAAAATAATTCAATAATACAAACTCAAATTATTTAATGTGAAAATGAGCAATAGTCTAAATAGACAATTACTGAAAGAAAGCATAAAAGTAGTGAACAGATACATGAAAAAGTGTTGGTAAGTTATAAATCAAAATTAAAATGACACACCATTTTATCAAAATTAATAATGGCTACTGTCCAAAAGACAACAAAAGTACTGTTCTGCTTGTGGCAAAAAGGGAACCCTGGTACACTATTAGCTAGCATGTGAATTAGCTCAGCCATTGCAGAAGACAGTATGGAGATTCCTCAAAACGGTAAAAACGAGAAGTAGCACAAGATTTAGTAGTCCCACAGCAGTGTATAGTTAGACAAAGGAAATGAAATCAATATGTCAAAGAGACAGCTGCTCGGTGTTTGCTCAATTCATAATGGCCAAGGAATGGAAACAACCGGTGTGTATTAACTGATGAATGGATGAAGAAAATGCAGTGCATATATGCAATAGAATACTAACCAGCCATAAAAAGAGTGAAATCCTGTCATTTTCAGAAAGACATATGGAAATGGAAATCATTCTACAGCATGAAATTAGTCAAACATAGACAGACAAGTGCTGTGTGAAACCATGTGCTTGCAAAATCTAAAAACATGCATCTTGTAAAAGTTGACAGTTAGATGGTAGTCATCGTAGGCTGGGAGAGTTAAAGGTTCAGGAATGATGGAAATCTATTAATTGCCTACTACTAATCCACAAAAACTCCAGTGTGTTATCTCATCTGAGAGTGACGGAAGACAATAACAGCATAGAATATATTCCAAAGATGAGAGGACAGGATTTTGAAATTGTCCATCAGGAAGAAATGCTAAAAGCTTGAGGAGACAGAAATATATGTTCTGATAACACACTATGCAATGTACACATGTAACAAAACATTACATAAAAGTTGCAGTTTATGTTTCCTTAAATATGAGTTTAACTTTTAAAATATATTTTTATATTTAAATATGGAGAAGTCATGGAAAATGATTTTATTGTAGGCAAACATGGGAGAAATTGCATGTCTTTTCATTTGCATTCTATTGGCAAGAGCATGGATGCATTGGTGTAACCCTGAGATGAGGTTGGGAGTTACCACCATTGGCTGGGCACTCTGAACCGGAATGAGGGTGGACAAAGTACAGACACTAGCATCTTTTCACAAGCTGGGGGTTGGTGCACTTTTTGTTTTCCTCTCCTGATACCTGATCATATAATTTTTTCTTCTGCAGTTTGTCTTTTTTTTTTCTTTTGATCCATAAAGATGAATTAATGGTTAGTGACAGTCGTGGCTATCTGAAATAAAATATATATTTTGGACTTTCATATTTATAAAATAAATTTGATCACTTAACATGTGCTAGTGTAGATGCCTAAACAAAGCTATTTTTAAAGTATTATAAAGAGTTAAATCATATCACATTTTTGTAAATTCAGTTTTCCTTTATAAATAATAAACAAATATCTGTTTTCTTTCTTATTAAAATATGAAATCCCACCCATTGATTTTATTAAGAATTAGACAGATCTATATATTATATTGACATCTTAAAATTCCTGGGATTGTGGGAAGTTCTTTAGGTGAATGTAAGTTCCTTACAATTAAAATTTAGAAGAATCTGCTTCTTAGACCCAATTATGGCTACAGGAGAGTCAGAATTAATATGGGATTGTGGAAATTTTCTTGATCAATGAGTTTCAATGTCTCTCCTGTCTGTGTTACATTATTTGTGGTGGCTTGGCAGAGATTGTTCTAAAGATTAAGCAAAGCAACCTGTAGAAAATGCAAAGCTTGGGGCTGGAGAGGTAGCTCAGTGGTTAAGAACATCCACTATTCTTCCAGAGGATCTGGGTTCAAATTCCAACACCCACATGGCAGTTTAAAACTGTCTGTAGCTCTGGTTCCATGGTATCTGAGACATTCATACCAATGCACATAAAATAAAAATAATTTACAAAAAAGAAAATAAAAGAAAATGCAAAGCTTATGTCATTGCTAAGAATTAGAAATGCTAATAGCATTTCAAAAGCACATACAGATATGAATAGAAGTAAATTAATCTTGTTTCCAGTTCCATGGACATATTCAGCCTACCTCTGTTTCAAGCTCTGGTCTTCCACCATCACTATCATCTTTTCTCTCTCTCTCTCTCTCTCTCTCTCTCTCTCTCTCTCTCTCTCTCTCTCTCTCTTTCTCTCTCTTTCTCTCTCTGTGTCTGTCTGTGTCTCTGTCTATCTCTCTCTCTGTCTCTCTGAGTGTGTTTGTGCCTGCTTGTGCACACAGACATGTGAGTGGGTGTGGTTGGAATAGCAAGCGTGTGCCCAACCACATTTATGTGAATCAAGGCTCTTCTGAGACTTGTGTTTACTTTGAGCTGTTCTGTTCCTCATGGCAACACAGGGGCCTGGCTATCCAGCTTGGGGCCAAGGGTTCTGGGAGAAGGAATCAGTTCAAGTTGTGCTTCAGAGTTTCTGTCTGTCGCTCGTTCAGAACAGTACGGGTTCTGTTCATCCCTGTCAGCCCTGGATCTTTACTTACCTCCTCCAACTTTGCATCCTGTCTTACCCTCACAGTCAACATCTGATACGATTAGTTGGGCAGCATTACATGGTTGTGCCCCCTGCAAGCTTAACCAATCCATTCCTCACTAGAGCACCTCTGCCCACGGGGGAGTCCTCAGACTTGGCCAAGAAGAAAAAAGAGAGGGGTGTGAGGAGGCAAGTATAAGAATGGGCTAGTGTATGACTTTGGCTTTGTTAGAGTTTTGATAATGTGCTGAAGAAGTGAGTCTTCTAACAAGAATGTAGAACTCATTGTTTTCTTCATACAAGTGAAGCTTAACTTTAAAAGCAGCTTCCTGGTGGTTATTTTTTACTCTGCAACCCAAAGCTGCAGATGATTGGACTGTACCTTCAGAAAGAGAAAATGAGCTGGGATAAGAAAAGTGGAACAATTAGATGGACCCCAGGGCCCTTCCTTCATCCTACCCAGAGTGAAGCACATTAATCTCTGTGATGAGCAGGTACAACTACTGTATGCCAGGACACTCTAGTTGCTGCATGGTGGCAGAAGCTGAGACAAATGATGTCCTGCTCTCATGGACGAGATGCTGGAAGATTAAAAAGATGTACAGAGCAAGTAACAAAGAGACACACAACAATTGACAATAAATAGAAATGTGCCCAGTGGTGGTAAAGGCCATGAAAAGATTTTAAAGAGAGTGACATGTAAACCATTGTTGCCATTAAAGTTCTCTTGAAAAACGTAGCATATAGCAGCTATCAGCTGTCTCATTCCAAAATCCATGTTGAAATAGTAATCCCTGATGTGAGAATATTAGTAAATGGATATTTGAGGGGTCATTAGGTCATGAGTGTAGAGCCCTCAGGGATGGGATTGCTGCCGGTTATGAGAAATAGCAGAGAGCAGTCTAGCCTCTCACACTATGTCTGGCTCAGTGAGACAAAATTATCCTTGACAATTTGGACCCTCACCTGATGTTGGATATCCTGATTGTGAGTTCCCAGGCTTCAGAACTGTGACGAATAAATTCCTGCAGTTTACCAGTTAGTTTATATGGCATTATTTCACGGCAGCCCAAATGAACTCAGACATAAGCTGAGATCTTTAGTAAGAAATGAGCTAAGTGAGCTAAGCAGCAAGAGAACATTGATCCAAAGGCTCAGAAATGACAAAAAAAAAAAAAAAAAAAAAAAAGGTCCTGGTGGACACAGGAAAGTCTGGGGTGTGATAAACGAGAACAGAGAGCTGGGATGTACACAAGCTAGAGGCAGATCACACAGACCTCCAGCAGGCAGGACAAGGAGCCTAGATTACTAGTGTACGGTTTTAGTCCAGAAAAGAGCCCATTCTGAGGAGCTTTTGGAACACTGGAAAAGCTATGGCTGTCAGAATCAGGAAAACTCTAAGATTTAGGAAGTCTATGTGGGTTGGTTCATGGACCAACTGTCTGAGAGTAAAGAGCGCTGGCTGATGAGGAGCAAAGAAGGAAGTTCACAGCAACTAGAAATTGATTGTGCAATCCACCTTGGGTTAAGAAAAGATAAACTGAAGCTTTTTATGCCAACACCACCTCATAACAGCAGCAAGTGTCCATGCCCCAACAGTAGCACCATGTCTAATTGCATAGTCTTTAATTTTGATTGCAAATAAAACTTCTCTAAGTAGCCCAAAGTCCATATGCTTCATCACATACCACCCTGCCTCCTAAGTAAATGTGTGCAATTTTACCAATTGTAGTAGAATTGAGCCATAATTATGAGCTAAAATAAAATTGAGCCACAATTATGAGCTAAAATGAAGCACATTTCAAGGAAATGTAAAAAATATTACATAAAAGGCTGAGTGTTGGTGGCACATGCCTCTTTAATCCCAGCACTTGGGAGGCAGAGGGCAGCCTGGTCTACAGAGCTAGTTCCAGGACAGGCTCCAAAGCTACAGAGAAACCCTGTCTTAAAAAGAAAAACAAAACAACAACAAAAAAAAAAAAAAAGAAGAAGAAGAAAGAAAAAAGAAAATAAATAAATATTACATAACAATATAACAATGTATATAGTTGCTGACCAAATAGGTAGATCATATTTAGTATTTCCTACAGCAAGCTAACACCAAGACCATGGTTATTTTACTAGAAGTACTCACTTGTTGGTGCCTTTCTGTGCTCTGGGCATAGGGCAGAACACATTTTAGATGATCTCATTCCCCTCTGCTCTGCTCTGCTCCTATTTGTATATTTGGTAATGTCCCCAAGGAGTTGGAGGGCATCAAGAGCCATGTGTTCTGCACTGTATCATCTGGCTTGCAGCAGCTTTCCCACTACCATGCCTTCTTTATCTCTTGGAGCTCATGCAGTTGCTCATTTGAACTTCCTTTGCTTTTCCTGTAGAACAAAGGCAATAAATAACAAACTACCTAAACTAACTGATTGATCCACAAATATTCAGACAATAATACACAAAGGGAAAGAGAGAGTAAGGTGCCTGTTCTAGGTCACACAACTACTGTCTGTTACAGAGTGAAGCACATCTTCTATTACCATCACTTTCTCCAAAACAGAGCTTCACGTGAGAGCAAGAGTTAAGCCAGTTGTGTATTCAGGATTAGAACATCTGGATGTCGGTTCTCCTTGGTCAGTGTACTTCCAAACAATCAATGAATGAGATGGAATAAGAAATGACTCCTAAAAATGGCATGTGGTGTTTTTAACTGGCTAGTGTCTGAGGAACTGGGGAAAGATAGTAAAAACAAAACACTGTGGCTTGAAAATGAGTAAACACCACCTGGAGGAAATAGAGGCTCACTTCTCATGCAGCCTCACCTGTGGCAACATTTGCCCCAGCTCAGGAATAAGGATGCCACTCTCTGCTTTACCACTTCTGCTCAAGAATGTCTTTTTCATTAACACATCTGCTCACATGCTGACCCTCGGCTCAGGTCACCAGAGAGCAGGATGGAGCTAAAGAAAGGAGATGCTAGGATGACCTTCCTTGCCTTTCTCAGGTGGGTTTTTTCTTCAATATGAAAATAGTAATGAGCACTGTAGCTCATTTTAAGTGTGTGTGTGTGTGTGTGTGTGTGTGTGTGTGTGTGTGTGTGTGTGTGTGTGGTGACTGGAAGGGTGATCTTAATAATGACTAAACAAGAGATCTGGTCTTTCCTGACCCACTGATGAAGTTATCTGAATTGAATAGAAGCAATCTCTTCTATTATGATAGGAGCCAGGTACAGAAAATATCTCTGGTGAGACTAAAAAACCTGCAAACATAAAACAGGCATTGATTTAAAGTATGTGTTAGAATTGCACAGGGAACAAGGAAACATGCAAGGTTTGGCGGAAGCAACAGTGTATTTTGAGAGGAAGAAACAAAGAAATAAATTAACAGACCAAGATTTGGCTGCTACAAACCAGTATCCCAGCAAACAGACAGGTTGAGGCCAGAAGAGAGGGTCAAATAATCTCAGAATTTTTAACTAACATGAACAATATAGCAATACCCCATCCTGGGAAAAATAAACTAAAAAGAGCCCAACCAAAATGGGCTGTGAAGCTATCACATTCCTACAGAAGGGGGGGGGTGTCTCAAATAATGCTCACTTTTATATAGTTTATTTACAGATAAATTAGATATTTATCACTAAGCACCTGAATTTAACTGAAGTGTCTGATCCCTATATTATACCCACTACCATGCCTACTGAACAATTCCTCAATGATCTTCTAAGATGCTAGTGAGGAGGAGAGAGCAACAAATATGGCTACCTTGATGCTATTAAGGCTGGCAAGGGAAGAGGGAGAGGACGGATTAACCCCAAGAACTAGCTGCACTCTGCAGTAGGGCTTAGAGAACAACAGCCCCTTCATAGGTTGGAATTCTATGTGTCTTATGTGCTTGCTAACTAGGGAGAGGAAACTGCACTCTTGTCCCCATGTGCTAGTTTCATAAGCAGATCCAGGGTGTTGAAGGTTTGACTCAGAGAGTGACTCAGACCCCACTCCACCCAGGATTGAAGCCACAAAGGAGTCTTTCAGAACACAGGTGTGAGTCATGCTGGGGCATCGACCCACACTGTGACATCACCACTACAGCCTGTTATGGGGCCGCCAAGTGGCTGCAAAAGTAGTGAGTGGTTGCATCTGCATTTAATTGAGTCCAATTATATTAATCATAGCAAGGTTAACATCTGCTACTTGCTTTTTTGGATAGCCAGAAATCTTGAAAATGAGTGTGAATGGCTTTGTCAATAAGGCTTTGATAATAGAAGGGTGGTTCTGATTAAATTTTGTGTAGCATGCCTTTGTGGACACCAGTATATCTTATGAAGTTTCTTAGAGGTAACAATCACATTTAAAATTATAAACAGTAAATATCCTTTTAGAAAGCATCTTATAGTTAGTAATAATGTATCTACATATATAAACATATAGTTTATATATACAAAACTATTCACCATAGTGTATTTTTAAATAATAAATATCCAGCAATAATGGCCAGTTGTTTGATATTGTTTAATTACTTTATACTCTCTAATTTGAGTTTGGAGATTGCAGAGGGATTCATGGGCTTGTGCAGATGGAGTGGCAAGAGAAAGAACTGGTTTGTTAAAGTTAGCTTTTTTGCTTAATGTGTCCTTTAAAATGATAAACACTAAAGAAAATGCATAAATACATTCAGTATTCAGAGATCAAGTCAGTCACCACATCACTGGTTGCTGAAAAGCTTCTAAAATACTTCCAAATTTCCATGAATAAGGATTCAAGTGCCCTGAAGCAATTTCATTGTTGATGTTTTCAGAAGGCCATGTTTTCTCCTCAGCATCATTTTCAAGGAGTTTGGAGGCATTGTCTTCACAGATACTTCCTTTCTTAATTCACTCATTGATCTAATCATAAAAGGAAGCTATTAGAGACACCCTATGCCAGATATTACTCATGCTTGATAAATTGGGTACTCAGGGGAATGTGAAAAAGCACATCCATAAAAATAGAATGTAATTCACATTGATTAAAACAGCATGTACCAGGCAGCACTTTTATGGAAGATGAGAAGTGGCAATAAGTATCAAGAAACTTAAAAACTGTGTAGGCGATGTTGGGTCCCTATGAGTTTCAATTACTCAGCAAAAATCTTCTTGATTATTTATTCTATATTAGTTGGTGTGTTGAGAATTAGCAAGGGGACAATATGGTAAAAGAATAAATGAGGTCATAATGGCAAAGCAGTGCCCAAAGTGGTATACTACTCTACTCTATCCAAGAGGAGCAGAGAAGAGGCCTTGGAATGAGGACATACAAAACAGCTCTGAGCTCTGAGCTCAGAAGGGTGTGAGGTTAGGGAAAGGCAAGTGTGCTGCTGCTGTCTGTGTTTGGAAGGATGCAGGCTTCAATGACAATTCCACTCTATGACTTCAATTTGGAATCTAATACTCATTAAAGCTTAATACACACCATGCTCCAGGTTGAGTGTCTTAGTCCTCCACTCTTTTCCCTGTGAGCTCTGGGCTCCTTGATTTTTTTTCTTTAGTTCTAGATAACTATTTCTTTTTTCTTTCCTTAGGCCAAATGCCTAGACGGTGTGTGAGTGTGTGTGTGTGTGTGTGTGTGTGTGTGTGTGTGTGTGTGTGTGTGTAATATTGGCATGTATGTACATGAGTATGTGAGTTCACACTTCAAGGTGTACACATGAGAAGGCTAGAGAACATTGAGTATTCTCTTTCATCTTTAACTTAATCTTTTGAGCAAGGGCCTGTACCCTAACCTGAAGCTGAGTAGTGGCATAACTGCACAGCAGCCCACTATGCTCCTAAATTCTATGCTTTGTCTCCAGTGCTTAGTTACAGGCACACATGGGCGCACCTGATTTTTTACACAATTGCAGTGATCTGAATTCAACTCTTCATGATTGCAGAGCAAGCACTTAGCCCTGAACCATCTGTCTAACACCTAGAGCCACTGTTGATGAGAGAACAAATGTTTCTTCATGTTGTCCCATGGAGAGCATTTCTTCATGCTTGGTCTAGAAAACTAAAGTGTCACATTATACTACAAGGGCTAATAGCTGTTAATTTAAGTATTTTGTTTTTCAGTAAGCTTGTAACAGGCATTAGAACTAGGGCTTGTCTGTATACTATATTGAAAGTATCAGCCAATACTCCTGGCTCTGCTAAATAGAGCTCTGTGCAACCTCACACATCTCAGTAGTCTTTAGGCTTCCACCAAGCCCAACTTACCATGAACCTATTGAATCTATTCTCCACTTATCAGATTATGGTTATCTCGCTCCCTGCCCTCTCCCTTCCATGTCTCACTGCTACTTCTGTGCCCAGTCTTGCATATTTCTCTTGCAACCTCTATAAGATATACTGGAACAGCCCTCCCCAAACCTCTAGTTCTGACTCACCTGTCCTTTTCCTTCCACCGTTCTATCAAATAGTGGTCTCCCCTCTTATACCCTAATACCACTCATCTTTTTATCATCTCATGCTTCACTGTCAAACACATTTAATATATATATATTTAATATATAGTTTGGTTTGTTACCTGATACCTACAACCCTGTCCTCATAATATGAGCTCTGGTTTCTTCTCTGTGTGTCCCCAAATCTATGAAAGCACTCAGAATAGTGTATATATAAATATATACTTATGGGTTATCTGTCTCTCAGCAGTTATTGGCTGTAACTCATGTAGAGGTAAGGCCTTCTGAAAATGTCCCCATTTTTCTTGACATGTTAGCTGGTGTTGTAATTATGCAGGTTTTCTTTAGGTGGCCATTCTGTTAAGATGTCATGGATACAGCTTTTATGTCACAGACAGACCACACCATCTCACCACAGATGTCTGGGTCTCTGCCTCTTACATAAGTCTTTCTGTCCCCTCTGCTGAAATGTTCCCTGAACCTTAGGTGTAAGGGTCATGTTGTAAATGTATCACTTGGGGTTGACAACCCCGCCATTTGTTGTTCGCTACATTCCAACCAGTTGAGTATATCTGTTTCTCCATCTGCTGTAGGAAGGAGCTTCTGTGGTGAGAGTGAGGGACACCCTCACCTGACATGAGGAGAAAGGAGAACCCCCCCACACACACTGCCAGTTCCCTATATAATTGCTAACTACATTCTAAGTACTTATCCTTATGCTCACAAACAAGTGAGGAATATCTTTCTAATGAAGGGAATCAAAGAGGCTCAAAATAGAGAGACCAAACTCATGGGTAGGATGATTCAAAATTGTTATGATGTCATTTCTTCCCCAGGTGTTCTCTGTACCTTAATCAAAGTCCCAGAAAGCATTTTATAAATATTAATAAAATAATTACAAAGATTACATGGAGAGGCAATAGACTCTGAATAACCCTACAATATTAAAAGAGAATAAAGTTTGAAGGCTGATTGTAGTCAACCTCAAGGCTGTGAAGTTTTGGCAAAATACTAGAAAAAGAATCAGTTGAATGGAACAGAGAATCCAGAAATCAGATCACAAAAAAATAGAGTGAACTGATCATCAACAAAGGCACAAAAATGAAGAGTATCTTTTTTCAGTGGATGTTGCTGAAAGTATCAGACATTCACGTGCAAAAATATATAGACATAGATTTACACGTCATAAAATTAACTCCAATTGGATTCAAACCCAAATATAAACTTCAAAAGTATAAAACTCTAACACATGAGAAAAACTAAGTGGCATTGCATGTGTTGACAAAAATTAAAAACTTCTGTTCTTTCAATGAGTTAAGATAAATAAGAGATATACCACAAATATACAGAAATATGAAACTTGTAACCAAATTATGTAAAGAATTCTTACAGCTAACTTCAATTTAAAAAATTAAACAACAGGTAAAAGATCTGAACAGGTAACAATTAGAGGCAATGTACAAGTTACAAACAAGATATGGGAAAATACTCAATTGATTTCATTGGAGAATTGCAAAATAAAAGAGACTATACAGCTATTAGGATAGTTAAAATCCAAAACACTGATAACTCCTAGTGCTATCAAGGACATAGGCTAACAAAAGGACTTTTTCATTGCTGGTGAAAATGTACATAGTACAGCCACTTGGAAAGATACTGAAAGTTTCTTGTAAAACTAAAAATAATCAGCATATGACACAAGTTCATTGTTACTTTTCGAAATTAGTTGACATTTATATCCATAGTAGCTTTATTCATAATGACCAAACTGTGGAAGCAAAATGATTCCCTTCAATAGGTGAACAGATACGGTGGAATAATATTTAGTGACAAGAATAAATGAGCTATCAATCAGACCACCAAATGAGATTAGAGAGCCTTACATTTATTTTGATAAGTGAAAAAAAATCTAGAAAAGATACTTTTATTTCAATTGAAGAGAATTCTTGAAAAGGCAAAATTACAGACATGATAAAATGAGCAGTGACTTTCAGGGGCTGATGGGGTATGAAGTTGAATCAAGGAACTAGAAGAGATTTTTTAGGGCAGTGAACTGTTCCGTATGGTGCTGTTATCTCCAAAGAAAGAGAACAAACAGGCAATAAGCTCATGTTATAATATACTTGTCTGCACTCAGGAATGAACACAAAGAGTGAACCTAGTGTGAATTCTGGATTTAAGTTAACAGCATAGCAATATTGGTTCATCAACCTAAATATGTATAATATGAATGTAAGATGTTAGCAATAGAAAAAATTGGGAGCAGACTATGGAAATTATTTTCTGCTAATTTTTTTCTATACAATGTCTCTAATTATCAGTCTATTAAACTTGCAATAGTTTTTTTCTACCTTCATTAACATGTATTATTTTTATTAATAATTTTTCTATGTTAGTTCAACAAATGTATACAGCATATCTAACATGAAACCTACCCTTCTTCTATATACTCTCCCTCCTCACACTCCTCAGCCTCAAGGAATCTATATTCTAAATCTGGGTCAGCTTTATTTAGCTTCTAAATATGAAGAACATATGGTTCATGTCTTTCTGTGCCTTGCTTATTTTACATAACATGGTATTCTCCTATCTTGTCCATTTGCTGAAAGTAACAAGATTTCTCAAATGTTGGCAAAGAAATGAAGGAAAGGGTACTGTCAATCATGATTCTTACAAAGAATGGAGTGAAAGTTCTTCAGTAAAACTACAAAGAGATACTTGACCCAGCAATTCCACTTCTAGTTTTATTGTTTTATATTATATCATAATATATATTCAACCAAAGGAAATGAAATTATCACAACCAAGAGATAATCTGAATGACACATTTATTACAACACTGTATATAATAGACAAGATATAGACTTAGCCTAGGTACCAAATAAATATAGAAAATGTACTGCATAACAGCTATTGAGTTAGCTCAGCAGGTAAAGAAAGTGTGGTGTCATTTACAATGTAATCCTATTCAGCCACAAAGTCTATTGGCTTTTTAAAAAGTATTTTAATTAGGAGTCCTCTAAGTTATTTGCCATCTATAGGATCAGAGAGGACCTCTGTGGCCCTTCAAGGTATATATCAAGTAAGAGAGAGGACCAAATTACAGAGAGTTCTGTGAGCCAAAGGATGAAGTTTTAATTTCATTCTGTGTAGGCATCTGGTCTGTGGACCTGAAATGATGGCCACACCACTTTAGATTGGGTCAGCAGATCCAGTAGGAAGAGTAGGGAAACAACTCTCTGGTGGTTCTTCATATTTTTCTGTGTAATTGTTCGCCAATAAACATCCATTTATCATTTATCTTGGATCTAGTGATATAATTACATTCTTGCCTTTACATCTGGAACAACCTGAATTCAAAATTCTCTTCAGCTTATCATCAAACGTAGATCAATCATTCCTATAACAGTAGACTGTAGCAGTTAACGCATTAGCCTCAAAGGCACTAAAATGCATCCATGTTGCATTAAGGAATAAAAACATAGTCACTTCCCCTTAGATTATTTTAACCAAAAGTGAGCCCAAGTTGAATTCTCTATTTCTCTCCCTGTCGTATGTCTGTCTGTAGTTTAACAGCACTAGCTTATCTGTAATCAGTATCGTGTGTGTGTGTGTGTGTGTGTGTGTGTGTGTGTGTGTGCCTGATTTCTGTCAGTTGCATATATTGCTGGGTCTGTTCCCCACAAAGGGCTTTTCTCTGTATTTATTGACCAGCATATTTAACATGGTATGGGAAAGGAATAAGGGATAGTTTCAGAAATCAAGAGTTTTATAAGAGGAGAAAGTTTATTTATCCCAAAAGCATTCAGAAAAGCAAACAATACTATAAAGAGAGAATATCAGTATATATCCGCTTGCTACATTTATGGTAGATATTGGTTGTAAATGCTGCTTCCAACCATGAAAGTGTGAGTTCCTATTTTCCTTGTTAAGTCTGAGATGCCTATATAAAACTTCCACGTGGAGATGTCACTCTTACCAATCTCAGGAATGATACTACTAGCATAAAAATAATGGCAAAGGGAGAGAAATTATGAGCTCGGTTTGCAATGTGTTGAATTTGAAGTGTTTAAGAGAACCAAAAGGAGTTGTTGAGTATGCAAGATAGAGATGTCAGTCTGAAACTGACAAGAGAAAGTTGGGTATGAAGATAGTATGTAGCATGTGGAAGTTTGTACTATCTCAGCTGCAGTTGAAACTATAAGGTTGAAAGATATTGCTTCTTGGATCTCAGATGCTATGCCCCCAATTTTCCTTGAAGTACCAGGAAGTCAGGAATAGGAATAAGCATGCTCTCCATGCTGACTCTTTCTGACTGGCCTGTAACTCAGGTCTTGTCTTCTGTAAATGTTTCCACTGGACTCTACCCCAACGCATGTGGTGGCTAGAGACAGGAGCAGAACCAGAGACCTGACATTGATCCCTCTCTCCCTGTTTGTCTGTCTCTGTCTCTCTTTCCCTTTCCCATCTCTTGTCTCTGTCTCTATATGTTTGTGTCTCTCTCTTACACACACACACGCGCGCACACACACACACACACAGGGAGTGGGAGAGAGAGAATCTTAGAGCTCTTAAACAAGTCAACAGGCTTAGAATCTTTGTAATAGACACACAGTTATATGAAGCTTCAACATCTCTTCATCTGTGTCACACAGTCCATGTAAGATTGGACTCTGGAAGGATACAACAAACTGGCAAATTCTAAAAATATTTTTTGCCACAAGCATCTGATTCCTGGTGGGGATGTCTTTCCCATTCTATACATGTGCCTGCATCCATCTGTTTAAATAGAAATTAGTTTAATTTTATCTATGCACTGATGGAGAATTTCATATTTTGAGAACTCTGTCATCATTCTTGAAATAATTTCCCCTTTTCATTTCTTGAAAAAGAAAAAATTTCTAAGGTAAAATTTCTCTGGGAATGAAATAGCAGAGAGGTAAAACCTAATTTTGTAAAAGCATTCATTAGTTTATGACAATACTGACCTGGGAATTTTTGAAGAGATATTTCTGCTCTATTCCATGCCCCAGTACAGTTTTTGAGCCAAATTTCAACATTACTTTTAAGCTGAGTATCATATGAATAAAGTATCAATTAGACAAATTGTTACTTGTGCATGTTAGTGGGTTTTACTCAAGTATATGCTATGTAACTACATACTTTTGAAAGCTTTGTTTTCTTCCCAGAGTACTGGAAAGAAAATATACTTTAGGAAATAGAGATAATTATGTTATTTAATCTCTAGAAATGATATTTTGGTCCCTGGACACCTTTATATTCTCAAAAATCAAGTGTCACTAGGAGCCGTCCACTTTTGTTTATTAATAAGAGGAATGTATTTGATGGATATAGAAGATAAAAATGTGTATTTTATATAGATACATCACAAATCAGAGAAAATATATAACAAGAATATAAAAGCACATATACCATTATTTGTTAAAATGGTGACGCCATGTACAGTGTGAGAGAGTACTGAAAATATAGAAAGAACTATTAGACTCAGTCTTAAAAAGCTGAGCAGCACAGCAGAAAAATAGAAAAGATTTCAATAGATGAGTCTCAAAAGACATGCAAATTACAGTGACATATAATGAAATGACATTAGTCATTAAGGAACTTTATACAAAAACCTTTGCATGATTGTTAGTCATGGTGCACTCATTAGGGTATCTATGGTAGTTTTAGAAAAATATATAACTTTAGAAAAAGGTAATAACAAACCCAAGATTGTGAAAACATTGATATTCTCACTTTCCATTTTCCCCCAAAATGAAACACAAAGTTAATTCCAAACACAATGAAGACTTAGGTTCACATAAAAAAAACAAAACTGCATTCAAATGTTCATAGTAGACCTGCCCTCCTCCTACCCTGTGTCCTACTTGGCCTGCTGTTCCATTGCTCTGGTTGAGCACTGGGCCAGAGTGCAGGTCGACCAACCCCTCCACCTCCAGGGAACTTACTGGATCTGGTCTGAGCACACTGAACCTGCCTATTCAAGTGGGACCACCCTGAGTCCCACATGCCTGATCTCTGACCCCCCTCGCCAGGTCTCTGCCGAAGGAGAGACCTCCAAGAGAGCTTGGACCATCCAGAGTTACAGTCATCCAAATCCTGACCCACCTAAGCCCACTGGGTGTGTAGAGCAGAGAGAGGGACTCCACCTGCACACACTGGAAGAAGCAATGGGAAGACAGCAATACAAGAAAACACCCAACAATAGAAAGACAAGCATAACACCACCAGAATCTAAGGACTCTACACCAACTAGACCTGAACACTCCAAAGCAGATGAAGCAGAAGAAAACTACTTAAAAAATAACTTCATAAAAATGATAGAGGCCCTCAAAGACAATATGAGAAAATCTCTTAAAGAAATGGAGGAAAAAACAAACAAAAAAAATTGGAAGAAATGAACAAATTTCTCTAAAAAGTCAAAAAAAAAAAATCAAACAGATGAAGGAAACAGTTCAAGACTTGAAAACTGAGAGACAATAAAGAAAATACAAACTGAGGGAATGCTGGAAATAGAAAAACTGGGTAAATAATCAGGAACTACAGATGCAAGCATGACCAACAGAATGCAAGAGATTGAAGAGAGAATCTCAGGTGCTAAAGATAGAGGAAATAGATTCATTGAACAAAGAAAATCTTAAATCCAACAAATCTTTAACACAAAATATACAGGAAATGTGGGACACTGTGAAAAGGCCAAACCTGAGAATCGTAGGCATAGAAGAAAGCAAAGGAGCCCAGCTCAAAGGTGCAGAAAACATATTCAACAAAATCATTGAAGAAAACTTTCCCAATCTGAAGAAGGACATGCCTATGAAAGTACAAGAAGGATATTGAACACAAAATAGACTGGACCAAAGAAAAAAGACCCCTTGACACATAATAATCAAAACACCTAACATACAGAATAAAGAAAGAATATTAAGAGCAGTGAAGGAAAAAGGACAGGTAACATATAATAAAGGCAGACCTATCAAAATTACACCTGACTTCTCCATGGAAGGTCCTGGATAGATGTTCTACAAGTACTAAGAGTCCACAAATGTCAGCAAAGGCTACTTTTTCCAGCAAAACTCCAAATCATTATAGACAGAGAAAACAAGATATTCAATGACAAAGCCAGATTTTCACAATACATATCTACAAATCCAGCCCTGCAAAATGTTCTGGAAGGAAAGCTCCAACCCAAGGAAGTTAACCGTGCTCACAAAGACATAGGCAACAGATAATCCCACTTCACCAGAACCTAAAGGATAAAGCAGGGCAAATATATTCACAATACCACGGCCAACAAGAAATCTAAAACAAACAAGAATTAACAATCAAGGGTCCTTACTTTCCCTCAACATTAATGGTCTTAACTTGTGTATAAAAATACACAGGCTTATAGAATGGATACAAATACAGAATCCATCCTTCTGCTACATACCAAAAACACATCTAAGCTTCAAAGATAGACATAACCTCAGGGTAAAGGGTTGGGAAAAGATCTTCCAATTAAATAGACCCAAGAACCAAGCAGGTGTAGTTATCTTAATATCTAACAAGTTAGTCTTCAAATCAAAATCAGTCAAAAGAAATTAAAACGGTCATTTCATATTCACCACAGGAGAAATCCATCAGTACGAAGTCTCAATTCTGAACATCTATGCCCCAAATACAAAGGCACCCACATTCGTAAAAGAAACGCTACTAAAACTCAAAGCTCACAAAAAACATCACACCTCATAGTGGGAGACTTCAACACCCCACTCTCACCACTAGACAGAACCACCAGACAGAAACTTAAAAATGAAACAAAAGAACTAACAGAAGTTATGCCCCAATTGGGTTTAAGAGACATCTATACAACATTCCATCCAAACACAAAAGGATATGCCTCCTTCTCTTCTCCACATGGAACCCTCTCTAAAATTGACCACATATTAAGCAACATAACAAACCTCAACAGATACAAAAAATTTGGAATAGTCCCCTGTATCTTATCAGACCACCATGCTTTAAAGTTGGAATTCAACAACAATCCAAATTGCAGAAACCTTACACACATGGAAACTGAACAATGCACAATTGCACCATTCCTGGGTCAAAGAAATAAAGAAAGAAATTAAAGACTTCCTAAAATTCAACGAGAATAAAGACACAACATACCCAAACTTATGGGGACACTTTGAAAGCAGTGCTACGAGGGAGGTTCATTGCACTAAGTGCCCATATAAATAAAACAGAGGATAGTCACATTAGAGAATTAACAGCACAGCTGAAAGCCTTAGAACAAAAAGAAGCAAACTCACCCCAGAGGAGTAGATGCCAGGAAATCAATAAAGTAGAAACCAGGAAAACAATACAAAAAAAAAAAAAAAAAAAAAGCAATGTAACAAAGAGTTGGTTTTTTGAGAAAATCAAGTTAGATAAACCTTTATCCAAATTAACCAAAAAGCAGAGAGAGAACATTCAAATTAACAAAATTAGAAATGAAAAGGAGGACATAACAATGGACACTGAGGAAATCCATACAATTTTCAGGTCATACTTTGAAAACCTGGACTCCACAAAATTTGAAAATTCAAGGGAAATGGACAAATTTCTGGATAACTATCACTTACCAAAATTAAATCAAGAACAGACAAACAACTTAAAAGTACCTATACATTTAATGAAATAGAAGCAGTCATCGAAATCTTTCCAACCAAAAAAAGCCCAGGGCCAGATGGCTTCAATGCAGAATTCTACCAGAAATTCAAGGAAGAGCTAATACCAATACTCCTCAAATTGTTCCACACAATAGAAGCAGAAGGTTCATTACAAAAAAGGCCACAATTACCTTGCTACCCAAGATACACAAAGACACAACTAAGAAAGAGAACTACAGACTAATATCCCTCATGAACATTGATGCAAAAATACTCAAAAAATACTGGCAAATCGAATCCAAGAACACATCAGAGAAATAATCCACCATGACCAAGTAGGCTTCATCTCTGGTTTGTAGGGATGGTCAACATAGAAAAATCTATCAATGTGACCCACCATATAAACAAATTGAAAAAGAAAAACCACATGATCATCTCACAAGATGCTGAAAAAGCCTTTGACACAATTCAACACCCTTTCATGATAAAGGCCTTAGAGAGATCAGGGATAACAGGAACATACCAAAACATAATAAAAGCAATATACAGTAAACCAACAGCCATCATCAAACTGAATGAAAGCTTAGGCAATTCCTCTAAAATCAGGAACAAGACAAGGCTGCCCACTCTCTCCATGTCTCTTCAATATTGTACTTGAAGTTCTACCAAAAGCAATAAGACAATGAAAGAAAATCAAAGGGATACAAATTAGAAAGGAAGAAGTCAAACTGTCACTATTTGCAGAGGTATGATAGTTTACATAAACAACCCAAAAAACTCTACCAGGGGACTCCTACATCTGATAAACACCTTCAGCAAACTAGCAGGATACAAGATAAACTCAAAAAAATCAGTCGTCCTACTATATAGATAAGGGGCTGAGAAAGAAATCAGAGAAATATCACCCTTTAGAATAGCCATAAACAACATATGGTATCTTGGGGTAATGCTTACCAAACAAGGGAAAGACCTATATAGTAAGAACTTTGTGTTAAAGAAGATACCAGAAAATGGAAAGATCTCCCATGCTCTTGGATAGGTAGGATAAAGATAGGAAAAATGGCAATCTTGCCCAAAGCAATCTACAGATTCAATGCAATCCCCATCAACTTCCCAGCACAATTCTTCACTGACCTTGAAAGGATAATAATCAACTTTATATGAGAAAACAAAAGACTCAGGATACCCAAAACAACCCAAAACAACTTCAGAAGGCATCACCATCCCCGACTTTAAGCTCTACTATAGAGCTATCCTCCTGAAAACTGCTTGGTATTGGCACAAAAATAGACAGTAGAATAATGGAATCAAATTGAAAATCTTGATATTAACCTCCAAATTTTGACAAAACAGCTAAAAGAATACAATGGGGCGAGGACAGCATCTTCAACAAATGGTGCTGGCACAATTGGATGAGGGTGTGTAGAAGACTGCAGATAGACCCAAGTCTATTGCCATGCACAAAACTCAAGTCCAAATGGATCAAAGACCTCAACATAAATATAGCCACACTGAACTTCTTAGAAGAGAAAGTGGGAGGTACCCTTGAACAAATTGGTACAGGAGACAGCTTCCTGAACATAACACCAGTAGCACAGACACTGAGATCGACAATTAATAAATGAGACCTCCTCAAACTAAGAAGCTTCTGTAAAGCAAAGGGCACAGTTGACAGACTGGAGAAAGATCTTCACCAATCCTACATCTGACAGGGCTTATCTCCAAAATATACAAAGAACTCAAGAACTTAGTTGCAAAAACACCAAATAACCCTATTAAAAATGGGGTACAGAACTGAAGAGAGAATTCTCAATAGAGGAAATCAAAAATGATGAAAGACACTTAACAAAATACTCAACATCCTTAGCTATCAGGGAAATGCAAATCAAAACAACTCTGATATACCATCTTACTCCTGCCAGAATAGCTAAAATTAGAAACATCAATGGCAAACTTATTCTGGAGAAGATGTGAAGAGGAACACTCCTTCACTGCTGATGAGAGTGTAAACTTGTACAGCCATTTTGGAGATGATGGTTCCTCAGGAAAATGGGAATCAGTCTACCACAGGACCCTACAATCCTGCTTAGGCATATACCCAAGTGATCCACATCAATGCAACAAAGACATGTGCTCAACTATGTTCATAGCAGCATTATTTGTAATAGCAAGAACCTGGAAACAACCTAGATGCCCCTCAACTGAAGAATTGATAAAGAAGATGTGGTACATTTACACAATGAAATACTACTCAGCAGAAAAAACAAAACAAAACAATGGAATCTTAAAATTCGCAGGCAAATGTTTGGAACTTGAAGAAACCATCCTGAATGAACTAACCCAGTCACAAAAGGAGGAACATGGTATGTACTCACTCACATATGGATTTTAATCATAGACCAAAGGATCACCAGCCAATTATAATTCACACCACCAGAGAAACTAGGATACATGGAAGAACCTAAGAAATTCACACAAGGTCCCTCACAGAAGGGGAAAGGAACAAGATCTCCTGAGCATATTGGGAGTGGAGGGCACAGTGAGTGTAGCAGGAACTAGGAGAAAGAGAAGGGGAGGAAAGGAAAGCACTTGGGACTAGGAAGATTGAGTCAGGGGAGGAATAGATGAGAGAAAAAAAGATAGAGAGATACCATAAAAGAGGGAGCCATTATTATAGGTTTGAAGAGAAAACTGACTCTAGAGAAATATCCAGAGACCTACAAGAATGATCCCAACTAATAATCTGAGCAATAGTGGAAAGGCTACCTTAAATGCCCTTCCCTGATAATGAAATTGATGACTAATTTATCCACCATCATAGAGCCCTCATCTAATAGCTGATGGAAACCAAAGCAGACACCCACAGCTAAACACTGAGCCAAACTGGAATCCAGATGCAGAGAGGGAGGATAAGACCACAGAGAAACCCAAGAGCAGCTGACCTGAACAAGGAGGTGCTAATGGGCCCCCCAGACTGATAGTTGGGAAACCACCATTGCACCCCCTGAACATGGATCTCAGTTAGAAGGCCTGGGCAGTCTAAGGGGCCTCTTACAGTGGAACCAGCATGTATTCCTGGGACACAAAAGGACTTTGGAAGTACATTCCCCATGGAGGGATACTCCCTTATCTTAGAGGCAGGAAGGAAGGCCTAGTCCCTACTCCAAATGATCTGACAGATTTTGTTGATCCCTCTTGGAAGGCATCACCCTCCCTGTGGATTGGGGGGAGGGGTGGGATGGCAGGGTGGTGGTGGGGGCATAGGAGGGAGAGGGAACTGGGTTCAATTTGTAAAATAAGAAAACAACAACAACAAATGTTCATAGTAACATTAATTCAAAATATCCCCAAAATTGGATACAACTTCAATATCTCTTAGCTGAATAGACAAATTCTTTTAGCCATCAGTGGACACAACCATGCCATTTTTTTATGCTGTAACAGTGTTAGACCTAGTAGATATTGTCCAAATTCATATAATGAGAAGTTTTCCATGATGGGCTATCTCAATAGCTGAATGAGATTTAAGTTCCTTTTAGGGGTGTGTGTGTGTGTGTGTGTGTGTGTGTGTGTGTGTGTGTGTGTGTGTGTGTATGCATTTAACTACACATGTTTAAGTGTTCCATTTATGTGTAGGAACCCAGAAGGCAGACAAAGACATCAGGTTCCATGCAACTAGAGTTACTGGTGGTTTTAAAGTACTGTGTGGATGCTGGAAACTAAATTAAGGTCCCCTGAAAGTGGTCTTAACTACTAAGCCTTCTCCCTAGCTTCCATTACCCTAACTGAAAAAATAAGCAAGCTGGATAAGGTAACCTAACATGTACCTGTAATCCCAGTACTTTGGAAGCTGAGACAGGAGGATGATATTATCTAAGAAGTAAGTATCACTTAGTTCTAGGATAGCTGAGGAGATAGATACACAGAAAAACTGTAAAAAAGAAAGGGGGAAAGGGAGAAGGAAAAACTGAAGGGAAAAAAGGGAAGGAGGGAGGAAGGGAAATCAGAAAAGTAAGCACAATTGGCTATGTGTTATATGGTTTTATTCATATGAAATGCCTGAATTAGGCAAATCAACACAGACAGAAATTAGGCCCTTGGTTTCCAGAGGAAGGCAAGAGAGGAGAAAGACAAATGGCATATGGGATAAAATGCAAAAGTTCAGGAATTGCATAGTATACTGTGAGTATACTAAAAGTGCTTTAAAATGGTAAATGTTGCATGCTATGAATTAAATTCCATTGAAATATTACAAAAACAAAAAGGGAATTACATCCTCTAGAAATAATCACTTAGAGCAGCAGGCTGTGTTATGCATAAAACAAATGAGTAAAAGAAATGTTACTGTAGATTTTTGTTAAGATGGAATGTGTGGCGAATTCTTATTTCCACTCTGAGTCAACCTCCCAGAGAAGCAAAGCTGGGCTTTCTTGGGTCACTGCTCTTGCTGGGCAATGGCTCAGAGTTTGGAAATGCAATCATTCAAGCTGAGTGAACACAATTCTGCTGGAGCATATGAAAACCCACAGCATATGCATATAGGCCAGCTGGAAACATGCTTGGGTTAAGGAAGATATTTTTGTTTATCCCTTTAATGGTTTAGGTAGAGTGAAACTGATAGAAAAAATATCAAACAAACAAAATCTCAAACAAAACCTCATGCAAAAAGCTCACGGAACTCATACACCACAGGTTAATACACAGAATGCCCTTTCTTTGGTAATCTGTAGGATAATGTGGGCAATCCAATTAGGAGTGAATGAATCTACATTCGTCTCTAAAATATCACAAAGAAAGGAAATGTACTTTCATGGTGTTGTTTTTAATGGCCCTATGGTAAGCTCATTACTGAGAAGCACACTGCAATGGCCTAAGTCTTGGGAGGAAGTGTTTGGTGAGGTTTTGCCTGGAGTCACTCTCTGATCCATTGTTGAAGGGAAGCCAGTAACACATGCCAGCAGTGAGAAACTCACGTCTTAGTGGTGGCCCCGAAGTAAATGAGAAAACTCTTGTCATAACACAGATAACTTTCAGAAAAAACCATTAAGCTGACTCTGCACACGCACCTGTTATATCTGGAATGGTAGTTGTAGGTAGGTATCCACTTATTTGGAGCTCTTGAGATGGAGCTAATTGTAGAATAAACTTTTCTGGATTTTAAACTCATGGCTCAGACAGTCCTATACAGAAAAGAGAAAAAGAAAAAAAGAAAGTTCCCCAAGTATAAATGAAATGCTATGTTGATACACAAGTTCTGAAAGACACATGATGCCATTTGCATTATGTGGGTGGCTGTGCTGGAGTTCCAAATGAGTGCTTAAGCCAATAGGCTCAAAAGCAAACAGGCAGGACTCAGATACTTGTATAAAGTCAATGTATCTTGTAATCTATATAAATTTATGTAATCTAAAGTTACACATTTTATCCCATGCCCACAGGGAGAAATGGAAAAGCCTTTCTTAAGGGGCAAGAAAAGCATATACCACTTTGATTAGCTGTCACCAAGGAAAGTGAAGTCTGAAGGACAAGAAACAGCAGTGGATATGAGCTCTCCATCTGGAAGAGGGGTAGGAATAGTACTGAGGAGAAGCTTCCAGGAGAAAAGAGAAATTTATGAAAATCAGCTAAGTCTAAGTGTTAAAGGGGCAGTCAAACTTTTTTTTTTTAATTAATTGGGTAAGATAATTCAGATACAATTACACTTTTTGCTGTTAGTTTCTATAAAAACCCTAATTTTCTCAGGAATGAATTGAAATTTTCTTAGAAGGAATTTAAGAGCCTTCAAGCTGTCTTGAAAGATGAGAATAGTGCATAGTTTCTCAAAAATAATTTATAATAATAGTAAGAGAAGATCTCATTACCCTTCCCTCATAGCTCAGCAGATTTTTCTCTCTCTGTAAAATGAGTCTGTATACCCTTGATCTGTTCTCATGAGGTGAGAGCAGATACAGGTGATTACTATTGTTTGTGCAAGCTTGTAAAGCCTGGGAACATCATAGAGAGATGGTATATGTTGTCTCCAGCATGTGCTGCTGTTACCCTCAAGTTAGTGTGGAATTGTGTGGATGGGTACTAAAACAAGAAGACAAGAATAGTGTGGGGAAAGTGGCTGATTCAGGGGAATGACTGAGGAGGTAAAGAGTTTGGTTGCTACTTGCCTAGTTTCTGAGCTGAGGTATCCCACAGGCTGGCTAACAATCCCTTGTCTGAAATCACAGGGTCAGATGTATATCAAATCAATGAGTGTTTTAGGCTTGAGGAAAGTAACCCATTTCAGAGGTGTTCTATACACTGTTATACTGTGATACCCTTAGGATTAGAACCAGAAGCTCAGAACCAGGCACATCAACTTGCCTATGGTTTTATCCTATGAACATCACAATAAATGAGAAAGAGTATAAAACTAGGCTTTAACAGTACAGATCAAGTCATTGCCCTTAAATTAGATTCTGGAAGAGTTTTTAGGATACATAGAGAGACAGACAGGTAGATGGATGAATGGATGGATGGATGGATGGATGGATGGATGGATGGATGGATGGATGGATGGATATATAGATAGTGAGCTTGTAGCTTGCAGTTCATTTATTCAGTTTAAGATACTACTTCTTTAACTTGCTCAAAAGAAATCCCATCCTGGGCTATTAGTAGCAACTCCTCTGAACTGGATCCTCCACTCTTCCTTTTGGCCTTTCACAATAGAAATTGAACAAAAGACATCAGTACAAAACAGGAGGCCACCACTCAACATCCAAATAGGCCTTGACAGCCAAATAGACAGATCTTTTTAGGAATACTGCCCAGAGTGTTTTATAATTACTGGGGGGGGGGTGTTGGTGAATCATGGAGAATATGTGAGTGTCCAACTGATTATGTTTAAATAATCATTCCCCTTGTAATTTTCCTTTGCTTTGTGTGTACCACCTATCTCAACACCTTAGGTAATCTGATGTAAACGACACTGATGATCCCTAGAGAACTGAAATGGGTGGGTTATCTCTACCCTCTGTCTTTCTGCTTCTCCCACCTCTAGGCCCCTCACCCAACTTCAAGTTAAGTAATAATAAAAATATGAAGAGTAAGAAGTTAGCACTCATAGCAAATATTGTCAAAGTCAAGTTATGTCAGCATCTTGATCCTATACCCAGGCTTTACTTTGAAACTTTTTTTTTTTTTTTTTTTGATTCCCATTTCCATACAATGAAGGAAAGAGAGAGCTATTTTTCAGCTGAAGGATTGAGGGCTGTGTCATACCAGTGTATCCAACTGTAGTGGGATATTCACTTTGTCTCCTTTGAGGCACTGACCACACCCATTGGGGGTGGAGCCAGGGGTGGAAGTGACCTGTGGAAGGAGGTCTGAGGGGGAGCCCGGAGAATGCTCTCTTGCTGGTGGGAAGTGGAGAGGAGAGCTTCCAGTGGAGCTTGCTGGAGTTCATCTGTCTAGGTTGTAAGTTATTTCTCCCTGGATAAACATCTGTTTGGCCTATTTGTTTATCCTGACCCTTATTTAACCGCAATATCCAACAGAAGCATGTAAGCCACATTTATCATTTCAATTGTAAAATACAAAAGAAAGGCTATATTCTAATGATATATTTTATTTAAACCAATATATGCAAAACATTAACACCTTAATATACAAGTAATAAAGAAAATTAATAAAGGTATATTTTGCCTTAATCTATATTTTCATACAAAGTCTTCAGGATCCTATACGTAGGATTGTTTCAAGGTTTATGTGGTATTAGCTGTTGGATTGAAAGCAGGATGGGACCCTCTGGAGTTTATTCCTCTGGAGTTTATTATTCTAGGAAAAGAGTGGTCCCTCTTGCAACTTCACTTTTGTTTTGACTCTGCTATCTATTATGGACATAATTAAGAAAACAAAGACCATCAGCTGATGAGGATATGTTCCTTCCACGACATCCAGTCATAGACGCTTACTCAGTCCACACTGAGAACAGTGCTGTCCCTTGGCTACTGGAAGTTACTACTTGATTTTAAAATTGAGGCAACAACACATAATATTTTTCCTAGTCCAGTTTATTTTGTACAACAAAATGACTTCTAGAGTTATCCATTTCCCTGAATATATATGGTTTTTCATTGTCCTTTATATAGTACTACAATTCAACTGTATTCTTATGCAATTCTTACACAAATTGTGCAAGTGTGACTTTGATAGTGTTAGTACTGTGTAAAATAAAAATGTATTTCTTGACCTGTTAGTCATTGAACTTCAGAGTCTATTTCCAATAAGACTGTGTCTAGGTGTGGCCAGTACCCTTGTTCATCTTGGAGTTGATAGATTATAAATGCTGTTTTTAGCTCTGTAGGCTGAACCCTTCTCTTTATTTGTCCTATTTTCATACCCATCTAGCTAGTCATTCTCTCTCTCTCTCTCTCTCTCTCTCTCTCTCTCTCTCTCTCTCTCTCATCCTGATCTTCTTGCATAGAGTAGAAAAATATGAGTAAGGAATTAGAATTGAGTTTCAGTTAAAGCCTTTAGAAACAGGACAAGGTTGTAGAGGTGGTCCTCAAAAATGTCAGAAGATAATGGCTATCTACAGGGGACTCACTCTTTGTTATAAACGATTTGATTATACTACATATGACAATGCTTCATGGTGGCCTCTTGAAGCTCTGGAATAACTGTTTTGTACTTGGCCTTCTCTTCCTTATTTCCAAGAAACCCAGAACCAAGTGCTAGGAATTAAGGCATACTGCCTATTGCAGATGCTATAATGCTGGCATCAATACTTCCATTCATCTGCCTCTCTTCTGGGTCAAGAGAGCACAGTGACAGTATAGATTATAAAACAGAAGCATCTTACTCTGGTTTCTCTTCAGATCGTATAAATCTTTCGCCTTTTACTTAAAAAAAAAAAAAAAAAAAAAAAAAAAACAGAAGCATCTTAACTTGAGGGCAAAAGGCAAAAGTAAAGTCCAAATAAACAAACTATAAGGTCACTGCTAATGAGCAGAAAACTAGCTTCTTGGTAAGAGTCTCCTGGTCTGCAAGGACCTTAATAAAATTAGATAGTGCATCAGTGACTGACATGAGAGCGAGTCTGATGATGATGCAATTAGCCAAGTTCACACAAATTACTCATGCACATTATTATAGATTAATGCAAGCTATGAGATGGAATTAACTCCTTCCTTATCTCCGATCACAACCCTTTATTTTACTACTGGGAATTGGAAAAAGTCAGTGTGTCAGTATCTATTTCTCCTTATTGGGTCACCAAGCAGAAATTACATGAGATGCCTAATAACAATTTAAGGATCAACATTATGTTGAACAAGAAGTACGGACACTCTTATTTTGCATTATGTTTCAGCAAATATGTGACATTCTGAGTTTGTTTAATTTGGGTTGTGGAAGTTATACATGAATCTAAATTATACTAAGGGCCTCAGACCAAGCTATTTTTCATACTTTTTCTGACGTATAAGAATCAATCTGTTTGATCTAATCCTTAAAATCTGTATTATATGTCAGAGAAAATAATAGTTTCTTCAATATCAAATATTCAGCCATTAAATTGGGGCTTCAATTTGATCCTAAAACAGTAGTGTTGACCTGGCAAGGTAATCATTTTTGATAGCATAATCAGGATGTGTTTAAAACCAAACTGCTAGTTTCTTGGATATATGTACATTAGTAGACATTATGCACTAATAGACACTGGCCACATCTCTGAGAACAGGAATTAGACCAAAGCTCATGCTCACACAAAAAGACAAGCCAATCTAAGTAGATTGTCTTGCCTCTTTCCCAACTGACAATGGTAAGAAATTTCATTACAATAGAAGTCAAACTAAGGTGTAACATGAGCACATGTAAACCATTCTGGTTCATGTGCTGAATATTCTATGGTTTATCTCAAAGCTGGTTCCTTATAAAGTGAATAGCTCCTGTTATCTTTTTAAATGTCATCACCATCAGCCCAGTATATTCTGAGCACTTGTCATCCAACATTTGGGGACTTTTCTGTTTTTTCTTAGTCTATCAAAACTGTTCTCCAATGTCAAACTGATCACTTTTAAGCATGCTTAGGGTAGTGCCACACCTCAGTACCTAACACAGAGTGACCTGCAATTGGCTATGATATCAAGCTCAAGCTTCTCTATCTAGCTTTATAGGCAGGCTTTCCTCTCTTCTCTTCCTTTACCATTGCTCTTCCTACCTTTGGATGTTTTTATGGAATTATAACATATAATACAGAAAAATATAAACTCCTTGAATGTAAAGATTATGAATGTTCACTAACAAAACAACCAGGTAACACTCAACTTGAGAGAAATGCTTACTCCCTTCTAAGTTCAACACACAATCCTAATGGAAATTCTAGCCTGACTTCCAGGAGAAGAAATTAATTAAGTCAATAGTAACATATATTAACATTCCTCAACATGCAGGACTTATGAGAAGGCTCTGATTTGGATGACATGAGGGTGCCTCAGATGCTCCAAACTTGATAGCCTATGACAGCAAATCTCATTCAAGTCCATATAGTAGATATATCCAAGTTCCTTAGGTATCATTGAAGTAATCATAGTTTACTCAAGAACTACAGATGAAGTACCAGAACAGCAATTGATGAGAGCTGAGCCGGAGGAGGCTACCAATGGGACTAGGGTAATATGAAGGTAACCTCCATCCTAGTTTCCCCCGTTCAACTGCTTAGTCATCTCCCAGCTTCCTACTCAATGATATCTAACAAAGGACTAAAAAAAATGGATCTTCAGCTATGACATTTAACTTGTGGAGTTTCCAACTTCTACCCAGGACTTTTTGCCCTCCAAGTAAAATGGACACATGGAGGGAATGGTTACTGGTGCCATCTGTTCTAAGGAGTACCCCTTCTCCTCACCAGTGAGAGAGACAAGAAACTATTTTTTTTAAATATACGTTTCTTTCTTTCTTTTTAACAAAGATTAGATTGTGCTGGTACTTGGTGTGTTATAATAAAGTTGGAATTTTACTTAGCTCTCATATTGTAAAGGTAATTCAAAAATAGTAAATCAATTACCGTGGAAAATCAGAGATATTACTCATAGTTCTCCACCAGAGAAATATTTTATTTCAGGTTTTACATTGTCTGGTGTCCACAAATGGATCCAACCTTTGTAATATTGCTATAGTGATTGTATCAGGAAAGCATCTTCTGCACCTTTGGTTTATCATTCATCTAATCTCTGCAGATGGATGCTCCTGCTACAGAAGCAGAACATCTCATCTAACATTCTTCTAACATGTCACCTTAGCAACAAGCTCTAACTCTGCTCATTCAAGGGAGCCACATAGCTGAGCTAAAATACATGATGCTAGTACAGTATGCCTGGACTGTTGCCCCCTGCATCAGTTAATATTCATGTAAAGAAAGAAATCTCCTTACTGGAGATGTAACTCAGGGGTAGAGTACTTATTTACATAGTACATGCTGGACTTTAGGTTCCATCTCCAGTAAGGGTGGTGAGAGTACTGGGGTCATCTCGAGAAACTCTAGAATTAAATTATGGAGGATTACATCTGTTCTACATACCCTATAGGGTGTTTTAGCAACTCAGTGACCTATTCTGAGAGTGTACTTTGTACATGGGGACTGTGGAAAGCAGCAGAGCTAGCATCTTTAGTTATGGAATGCACGTCTCCCACAGCACCCAGAGACAGAGGAAGGCTCTGGTACAGGTGGGTTGACATGCTGTCCCAGAAGAGGACTGAAACCAGGCTTTAGGAAAGCAGAATTCTATGGTTCCAAGATGACATCAGGCATCTGTACTCTCTGAGCTCAGGTCCTCCTTGTCCATCTCAGTTCCCTCTCTAGTTCCACTATTTCTCTCTTAAACTCCTCTTCACTACACCTTCTCATCTGATTCTTTCCAAAGTATGTGTCCATTGATCATCCACTGGGATTCCAGTCCTTAGCAACAACTGTGTTAACCCTTCCTGGAAGGGAAGTGAGGGGCCTTGACAAATGCATGAAGCTCCCTTCAGTCTTTATTGTCTTCCCTCAAGAATGCACAGAAGGTTTTCTTCTGATGAGGTTTTAAAATACTCCTTTTCAAATCCCATATACCATCCTCGAAATGTAATTTCAGAAGCAGAAATAGTAATTTCTGTTTAGAAGGACCAGGAGGAATTTTGCAGAAAATTCTTTAGGACAAATGGTGAAGACAGATGAAATTAGACTAAGTAGAGGAAGTCAATGCATTTCATGGGAAGACCAAACTCAGAAGTGACATAAACTGAAAGTTATCAGGAGACCTCATGAGAGTTGCCACCACTGATAATGGGGGAAAGACCAGGCTCTGAATGCCAAATACAAGTTTATCCAAGCCACCACAGGCCTCACCCAGCATACACACCTGCCTTTGTCCCCAGCATCTTCATTGTCTACTGACGCCAAGGCACTCATTGTCATTTGTCTTATAAAACTTCTGAACATCCCAATGTCCCTCTGGAACATTCTCCTTGTATCCATTCTGGAACATGGTGTCTTTCTTATTTCTCTTTAAGTCTAAAGTTTAGACCATCAGAACATTTTTTTTATCTCCACAGTTCTGAATATGAGAGACCCAGAGAGATGGTACTTTTGTGTCTTACCTTCAGTCAACTGTTCCTCTTTTACTTCAGAAGCACTGTCTTTTGAAGTACATAGGCATGGATGCATCATCATGACCACTATCTCTACATCACTCTTCTTCATTTAGTGAGAACCTCAGTTCCTTGTTCTCAGTCTTCATCCCATCCCAATTTTAGTGAACTCTCTGTAACTGCAGTAATCCTAAGAAGACAGTGTGTGAGGTTAGACAGACCAGCTGATAAAGGCACTTGCTGTCAAGTCTGACTATCTGAACCTTCACATACAAGCATGTGCGCATGCATACACACACACACACACACACACACACACACACACACACACACACACTTATAAGTAACACTTATCTCAAATGATTTTTTTAAATTTTCATCTACTCTGGTTATTCAGTTCAATATTTGCATTGTCCTAGATTAATGCAGTACCTCTAACATTCTCAGCTGGCTGTGTCAAACTCTGGAGCCGACCTATGTCTTTCTGGTTTCTGAGATCAACTATCTCTGATATAAAAGTTCCTCAGTCTTGTCCTGGACTCCACTTCTGTGAATATTATGAGCTCACTACTCATGATATTCTCATGAGAGCATCATTTTATGCTCAAATTTTTTTCTATGTCCCACCATTCTGATCAATTTTTGAAACTCTCTCATTTTATCTACCTTTCTCTGTGAACGATTTGGCCATCTTTCTCTTTCTATATCTGAGTACATCTTCAACAAGTCACCATTTTTTTTTCATTCCAATTCTTGACTTCAGGGTTCATACAAGCTCTAAACAGCTCATTACTACTCTTCTATTTTTCAATGTCCAGTTCTCCTGTAAGACCAGTCCCAATCTCTCTGTCAGATCAGTTGTGAAACAGTCTTTTACACTAGGATCTGCCTCTCCACATCTTCTCAATCCACACATTCTCCAAAGGTTTGTCTGTACAGATTACATATTACTTGAAACTCTTTCCTGACAAAAGTGTGTTTCTCTTCATCGTGTACTTTAAGTTGACAAATTCAATTTTCTGGTGCACAATGGTGGCATACTTAGTAACAATCCCACACAGGCATTCACATGATAATCTTTGGAGCAGAAAAATATTACCTTTTGTGGTCACCTTCTAAAAGGTCCATTTAAGGGACTTCACATTTGCTGCTTCTTCTGCCTCAAAGTCCTAGAGATGTTATATGTCAGCATCATTAGAGAGGAAAGGTCTAGTGCCTTTTATTCTCTGCCACTGTTACTGTTGCTTTTTAATGGTATTTATGACTTCTATATTGTTTCCCTTATTCACTGGACTGAATTTTCTACAAGACCTGAGAATATAACTCTCACTTACTCTGTGGCTTAAATGAGAAAAGCCCCCCCTATGCTCATATATTTGAAAGCTTGGTTCCCAGTAAGTGGTACTGTTTGGGAAAGACGTATGGCCTTGTTGGAGGAGATGTATAATTGAAGGTGAGCTTTGAGGCTGTAGAATCCCATGTCGTTTCTAGTGAACCCTCTTTCTCTCTTTACCATCTATAAAATGCGAGCTCTCAGATAGGACTCCAGTTCCCTAGCTGCTTGCCTGCTGCCATGCTCCCTGACCTGGTCATGGACTAGTGCTCCAAGATGGTAAATCCCAAATAAACACATCCTTCTATAAGTTGCCTTGCTAATGGTGCTCTGTCCCAGCAGTTGGAAAGTAACTAAGACACCTACCTACATTGATTCAGCAGTTAGCACAATTCAGAATACTCAGCAAACATTTGCCAAGAGTTTGTGATTGAGAATGAGGGAGGCAGGTGAGTGGTCCTTGCCAAGTGTTACCAGAAGCACATAGATAAATGATGAGAGTAGAGCACAGGGAGTGCCTACTGCTATTTACAGACTTTACAGAAAATGTAGAATATTTGAGCCAAAGAAAATCTTAAAAGTATGTGGGTCCATTTTATAGACAAAATATTCTTAACTATAGGACACGGGATGAGTTGAATTAGAAAGAAATTGTAAGCAAAGATGATGGAGAGATAAAATAATTTAGCAGATAGGCATAGCATTTTAGAAAGAAAAGGATAATATAAATACATGACTATTCCGTATACAATAATTATTTTCTTTACTAAGACTTACTATTTGACTTGAAACGACAGTTCAGCTTTGTGTTTGCTATGTTCAGATTACCATGTTTGAATTGATGTCCTGGGTTATTTCAGAATACATTTGTAGTAACAAGCTGCAACACATTTCTAGTTTGTGGTTTAGGGACTAATCAGCCTAAAGAATCTTTCTACACTAATTGGAAAAAGATTCCCATATTCATCTGGCTATTTTTGAACACTCACATCCTCCCACTCTTTCCAAATCTGATTGCTTTAAACTGGGAGAGCAAGTCCTCTTACTCAAACATGTGTGTGCCAGCCCTGGGGTTCAGAGGCCCAGGTCCTTCCAACTACCCAGACTGAAATAGTGCTTGGAAAAAGTGATTAAAATCACTATGGCTCTTGAAATTTTCAGAAATAACCATTTTTTAAAGACTTGTTTCATAACAAACAAAAGCTAATTCTATCCAAGGTACCTGGGAAAAAAGCCAGGAATAGTTCTGCTCAGAACACCAGGAGAGATGAGCAATGGAATAGGCAGGGGAAGGCTTCAAAGGTTTGAACTGAGTTCATATCAGGAGGTCCCTCCACCTCTAGCAGATGCTTAAATGGACACTTTGTTTAGAAGTTGTTTTGCAACACAAAAGTTTTCAGCTAAGTGAGCCCTGGGCCAGGGGTGTAGTGCCAGAGGAGTTCCTGTGATGAAAGCAGGGTCTGTTGTCTGCTAAAAACATCCACCTCAGGAACCCACTTCTGCCTCCTCAATTTCACCTAGTGGATAGGCTTTGGCACAGAAGAACCCAGAGGAATACAGAAACCATGGTGGGGGGGGGGGGGGAGGCAAACCAAGCTACTGTAAAAGGCAGATGAATAAGTTTGTTTCCATTTCAATTATTAGGACACAGCATTTTATTAATTCCTGGGTAGTCTGGCATCTAGCATTAAGAAAGGAAGTTTTAATAAAGCAGCTTCACAGATGGATGCCAGCAGACATTCCCAGTGCGATAATATGCCATTATAAAAATGCATTAAGGATGTCTCCTTGGCATGTAACTAAGGCTTCTGGAATGAGATTATAGATTGGGAGGCACTGCATAGCAGTGTGGCCTGGGGATGAGGCCCCTAGCTGGGCATTGGGGCCTTTGGTGCTCTGCCCTAACTAACTCTCCGCTCTTGGCTCTTGGCCTGGTAGACTCACTTGATCTTTTAAACGTCTTGATCTTTTAAACTAACACAGTGACATTTGGTTCAAGGAGGGACTGCATCCCTGAGACTAGCAAGGACAGGTATACGGGGGTAGAAGAGAGGTCTTGCCTCTGGCTTGGACGGCATTCTTGATGTCAAGTTCATCCGTGGAGGGGAAGAAGCAGTTTCTCCTACAAAGAAAAGTCTCGGTGGGGGCTGTCTTTGCCACGCAAGCATAGGAGGGATGAGGAAATGCTCATAAAGCCACAAGCAAGGACAGATAGTGAACTGAACAATGGCTCCTCAGGGTTGCAGAGTTTCCCAATGTCAGTGAGGAAATGAAAAACCCTTGAGCAGTGGAAATATAAGAGAGTCGGGTTCAGGAAAAGCACCTGTTGGTCAAAGATCTTAATCAAATACAGCAGATTATATTCCCTTCTTTAAAATTCATGAAGCAGAGTAGCATATTGTAGGTTTTGAAAGTTGAACATGGTGGTATGTGGCTGTAATCCAACAGGGAGGGGCAGAGAGGAGGGAGGTTCATGAGTTCAAGGCCAACTTGAGATCTATAACAAGACTGTGTCAGTAAACAAAACCCAGAGAAACCCTGCAGTAAAGAATCACGCTCATCAGAATAAGTCACCACCTTCAGAAACTGAATGTATAAAGAAACTCTTTTAAGAGGTATGCTTGTGAAATAGATTATATATGCATGTATAATAATGATGTATACTGAATACAATAGTTAAAATAGTGTTTTAGGACATAAATTGTAAGCTCCATAACAAGGTATGTAATGCCTTCCAGGATGTCACTCTTGCCACCACCTGCCTCAAACTTCATGCTTCATACTATTGAGGCAAAGCACCTGGGCTCCTCTTTTCTCCACAACCCTGCTTCCTGCAGAATTGCAGGCCCCAGCTTGCCCTGCAAATCACAGGCCACAAGGTCTCTTTGTATGTCTGTATTGCCTCAGCAAGGCATAACTAATCTCTCTCCTTTTCCTTCACCACCTAATTACTACTTATTTTCTAAACTTTGAGTTAATCAGAATCTCTTTGGAGAATGCATCTGTGTGAGATGTTTTGTAACTTTGAATGGTGACATTATTAAGAAAAATAACTCACTTATATGTGATATCTATTTTATAAACTGCTTTCTAACATATTAATGTTTGCTGCAATTCTAAAATAACAGATAATATTACAGTTGTAATTCATAGATGAGAAGATATAGGTCAGAAACTCTAAATGACTTGCTTAAGATCGCCCAGTGAAACAGCAACCAGTCAGTCTGTATATTGACTCATTAGAGATGAAAGACCCAGAAAATCCCAGGAACTGCTTTTAAACCAAATGAGAAGGCTGACCTCCCCTCCATCTTTTCCCAACATTATCCCACTGGCTTCTCAGATGGGCCTCTGTGGCCAGTCCAGGAAGTACACATCACACCTTCAGCTGTTGCTCCTCACAGTTTTGGGCTTCATTGGAATTTTTTTAAGCTTTTTTTTCCTACCTTAAATGCAAAACAAAAAAAAAAGCAACTACAGAAATGTAAAGTGCCCACACATAAAGGTATTCCTTTTACATGCAAATATTCCTAACAAAGGGAGCTTGAAAGAAAGAAATCAAGCCTCCCTTCCTTCACTTCTTCCTTTCTTTTGTGTTTTAAAATCATGGACTATATTCTAAAAGTTGAAGAACAAAAGCTAAAGGAAAAGCATGCCCAGCCCACCTCCCCAGCTGCTACTGTAAACCTCAAGTTCTATAGGAGTCCTATAGCCTGCTAACTTTACTGCCCACCTTCCTGACTTCTGTTGTGAACATAGGATAATGGGTGCTGTTAAGGCTTATGCCTGGCATGTGTGTCCCATTCTTTCACCACCACCATCATAGGAATAGCTGGACCTAGACAATCAACCAGGTGTATTAGACCCCAAGGCCCATGGGCCACATGGAATCCAGTGTAGTTATGGACGTGACTGGCTACAAAATTTTAAGTCTGCTTAATACATTATTGACAGTTCTCAGGGAGCAACCATATAGATGACAACATTTCACAATGGCGAGTGGTTAAACAACCTGGATACAGACCTACCCTGGGAAAATCTTTTGCACCAGAATAATAAAGGTTTCATTATTGTAACAAATACTTGGAATGCAATCAACTTATGGAGAGAAGAGGGTAATTCTGTTTCATGGTTTTAGATGTTTCCATCCACAACTGGTTGGCCCTTCTGCCTTGAACAGCATGGCAACAGAGCAGAAAAGAACTGTTCACATCATGGCTGGCACATGAGAGAAAGAAGAAAAGACAGGTTCTCTCTGTCCCTTCCTGCTTCTAATGACCAGAAGACTTTCCACTGAAAGACCCATAGAGCGTGGAACATGGACCCTCACGCCCCAACTCAGGAAAGGCGCCCCCCCCCAAATCACTCACGAGAAGCCGTCTTGATGTAAAAACATGAGGTCTTTTATATTCCAAGTGCACTGGGGTCCACAGTCATGCACTATACAGGGGCAGAGGACTAGGGACCACGAGGGTGGAAGTAAGATAACTTTTATAGGATTAAAACAAAGCCTGCACGGTGCAGACCAATCAATTTAAACCATCCAAGCCCTCGCTTTATAGACCAATCAATTTCCTATAGCCCCAGAGGTTTGCATTCGCGTGTGGGTCCTGGGTGGGGTGACAAAGCTCACATACTTACAGGTCTTGTGAGTACAGCAAAGAATATAACCTTTTGCCTATTTACTGGCTGAGGGCAGGGTCTGGAATTTAAGGTTTCAGCTTCTAGCTTCTTGTGGTCAGTGGAGAGTTAGGTTGTATTTTTCCATTCTTACACCACCAGGCCTCACCTATAGTGTTCATCACCTTCTGTGATCTTGGTCACTGAGTCTTAACACGTGGGCCTTTGTGTTCCAGTCCACATCTAAACAATACCACAGAGGAGCTAGTATTTTAAAGAAGTCTCCACTGCTTTACCTAAAGCAATACTTGCTCTAGACAAATGAAGTTACAGGGGTTGAACTTTCAGGTCTGTGGCACCTTACTGGACTGTAGAACTGAAGGCCCAGGAGGCCTTCCTGAGATTTTTAACATTTCATCCTATGGAAGAGTCTATCATTCTCCATTCTCTAAATCCATTTGACCCTACAGGAAAAACAATGACCCTAAGGAAGGAATCTGATGTGTGTGTGTGTGTTAAATGGGCCAAAGAGCCTTTTCCCATAGTTTAAATAGCTGAATAAACCTGTGGAAGTCATTCTGATCACACAGTCCTACTTCCAAGTGTTGCTTTCTATCTGTCTGTACTCTTTCTTCAGCTGCCCTGGTCTTTTAAGATAAATGTGGCCTTTCTTCTGGTTCCAGGTTTCCCCAGAAGGCAGAGAATATGTGGTAAAAACATATGCTCAGAGCCTGTCTGTATCTTATCAAGGGTGTCAAAACTACTTAAGGTGGAAGGCAGAGGTAAATGGGAGCCTCATGTCTTTCTCTATCTGTAAGTACTGCTTAGCATGACTCACCCATCATGCTGGAGAGGTCCATACAGCCTCTATACTTTTCCCAGCAACAAAGATGCTCTTTGTCCCAGAGGAAGCAGACAGTGACAGAAGGTGGTGTAGACATCTGGCATCTACCTTACTTTTTCCTATGTCTGTTACTTGGTCAAGTTAGCTTCAGAGTCTCTCTTACCTTCTTAAACATGGGGGTAGTGGGTAAAAAGGAGCTGCTCAATCCATATATTTTTGGTAAACGTTCTTCATTTGATGTGCAGATATGATGAACTTGTTCCCAGCCCTCACTTAAATCTAGATATGACAGTGTTTGTTTATGATCCTAGTGTGGGAAGACAGGGACAAGAGGAGCCATGGAGTTCTTTGACTGGACAGCCTAGTCAATCAGCAAGTTCCAGGTTCAGCGAAACAGACTTCTATCTCAAGAAATAGGGCAGAGAGTGGTCAGGGAAGAATCATAACCTTGCCTGTTAGATTCCATAAGCAATAACACACACACAATATATATATAACTCATCTCACTTATCTTTAAACACTACTTTATTGTAAATGTTTGTATCTCATATATGAATTTCTACTCATGCTGTTAGTACATGTCAGTATGATAGTATTTCAGTGAATTTTGTTATCTGTAATATATTTAAAAATTACCAACATGCAGTTCTAATCTGACTCTATAATTGAGCCAAATATTTTACTTATGAGAGACATTTGCAATGTTAAAATCTTTTGGATGACTTTTAAGTATAACTTCAAGGAAGTAAAAAAAAAAAAAGAAAAGAAAGTGTTGACAGTTTTAGCTTTTTCCCTGCTTCTCTTCCCTCTTCCCTATATTCATTGCAGTAAAACTGGCATCAAAATGAAGATGGCTGGGGAAAAGTACTAGAAAAATCAGGACAAGCAGAGACTAATGAGAGACAGTAGCTGGTGATATTCTCACAGGTGTTAGGCTGTTGCCAAAGTGCAGGAGGCAGTTAGAGGGAAGAAGAGAGGAGGGGCCAGAATGATGGTCTAAGCAAAGGCTTTGAACAGTTGGTCTGAGAAACTGTCCTGTCTTGATGCAGAGAAACAGTGGAAGAAACACTGAAGAAAACAGAGAAGGTTCGGGCCCATTCTGGACTATGATGGTCTTTATCCTGGAGAAATTGATAAACATGGAGAGTGAGCATAATCAGGGTTGAATCCTCCTAGGCTGACATTAAAGCAGATGTAGAATTGATTGGGTAGGCTTCAGTGAGCAATGGAGGATGGGATAGTGGTAGAGGTTGGTGAAACACAGGCATGGGTTTGGTATGCATTGCACTGAAATAGCAGAGCAGTGTTGGCTTTGTCCCTTGTTAGCTTAGCCAACTTCCTTCATCTCGGGGCCTTGGATCTGTTAACCCTACAGCTCCATGGAGAGTGAGTTGAATAGCAAATGAGAATGACTTGGCTAGGGCAAGAGCACATCATAAATGCAGTCATAACCAAGCTCAATGGGAAGACACCTCCTTTCTCCTAACTGCTCATAAGTTGTGCTTTTAAAAAACTTCCTATTTGTCTGACAGTTGTAACTGCTATTTCCAGGAAACTCACAGCTGTGTGAAACGACTCATTGGGGACAACCTGGAGCTATTAGAAGTCTCATGAAGGAGGTAGAATCTAGGTGGCCCAGAGTACAGTCACCTTAGGCCTTCATCTGCACTCTGAGTCCCAACAGCCACAGTCTCTCTTTGTAGAAAAGTGCTGCTGGCCTCTGCTTAGCTGCAGGACCTCTGTTGCTAACACACAGTACCTCCTTCATCTAAAGCGCTCCAGAAGACATGAAGTGTGGACATCTGCACATGATACACAACAGGGCATTAAATCCCCTTTTGGTCCAGTATTCTGTCTGTTTCAGCATTTTTTCCACTTAGTTCAAAAGCAATTGGCCTGTTTGATCAGCTGCCAGAGTAGGCACATATCAATTTAAAATACAAAGGATCACTAAGAACATGCCAATGGATGCCAGAGATGGGGTGGGGTGGGGATAGGAAAGGAAATAGAAACAGGATGGAAATGAAAGACTTCCTAATTAAAATATTTTCCAGGACTTGCCATCTGGCTCTTCCATAAATGATCATTTCAAGAAGGGTACCAGACATGGTATCATCTCTGGTGACATGAGTTGGACTTTCCTTTTGAGAAGAGGCAAAACATAATTACTCCAGCCAATGTAGGGAGAGTATGAGCTTGAGGAGTAACGGGGACATGTACCCTGGGACTTCAGAAGGGATGTGTAAAACTTTTGATTTTTAAGAAGCCTCTCCAAATCCCTTTTCCATGGCAGATAAAGTGGCTCCAAGATGCACTAATGTGTAATGAAACAGTATGGCAGGAGCACTGTTAGAGCCTGACAGACCTGGGCCTGCTTCTGCGTCTGTTTAATTTGTATGTCACTTTGGGCGAGCAGCTTTACCCTCTGCAGACTGCAGTGCCAGTGACTCTGAGACACAGATTACAATATGTGCCATCCTGGGGGTGGATAAGAGGTGATGGAAATGGGAAGTGGGCCATTGAGAGGTAGTTGTGCCATGGGTGGTAGAAAAGAGGTTCAAGAGAGAGCTCTCACTCTTTCCCTCATGTGAGATTAAAGTGAAAGATGCCTGTCAAGAATCTGCCTGCACCTTGGTCTTGGACTTTTCCATCCCCAGAAGCATGAGAAATAACTTTTTGTTGTTTATAAGTCACCCAATCTTTGGTATATTGATATTGAAGATTGTCTTAGTTGGGATTTCTATCGCTGTGCAGAGACACAATGACCACAGCAACTATTACAAGGAAAACATTTAATTGAGGTAGCTTGCTTATAGTTTCAGAGGTTCAGTCAATTATCGTCATGATGGGGACCATGTGGCATGCAGGCAGACATGGAGCTGGAGAGGTTGCTGAGAGTTCTCCAGAAAGTGAACTCTTTGTCACACTGAATGAAGCTGGAGCAAGAGACCTCAAAGGCCACCCCACTGTGACATACTTACTTCAGCAAAGCCACACCTCCTAATAGTGCCACTCCCTTCAGGAGTCATTTTCTTTCAAACCACCACAAAGTCCCAAGACAGTAGCTACAAATCACTGTCATTATCAGTTGTAGCAATTCTACATTGAACTCACTTTGTTCCCCATAATGGGGAAAGAAGCTAAACTATAGTCCTGAAAGAGTATGGCGTCCAGTAGGTGGGATATCCTGGAACATTCTGAAGCCTGCTCAGTAGGGTGTGAGTAAGAGTGCTCAGTGCTTAGTCTTGAATTTCTGACCTCTGTTTCAGGATTTTCTTGTCCTGCCAGGTCTCATGGCTGCTTCAGCCCCAAATAACCACACAGATGCTATATTAACTATTCAACTGTTGGCTGATGGCTAGGACTTATTATTGGCCAGCTCTGTCTTAATATATTAACCTATTTCTATTAATCTATGTATTCCCTTGTGGTCTTAACTTACCTGAGAACGCCTTGTGAGTCCTTTCTTCCCAGTCTCCACATGGCGACTGAGTCTCTGCCTACCTTTCCCAGAATTCTCCTCTTCTCCTAGTCCTGCCTATCTTCCTGCCTCCTTTGGCCACAGTGTTTTATTCATCAACCAGTGAGAGAAACGTATGTATAGAAGGACATCCCCCACTAGACCTCCCGGTTTGTTATTCTGTTTCCACATTCCATGCCCTAGCCTTCAATTCTGTCACCTCCTTGCAGTCTTTTATCCTACCCCAGCTCAGCTTTATCTTTCCTTTTGTTTTAATTCAAGAATCACAATCACTTCCCAAATATAACCCTTCTATCGTCATTGATGGGGAGCTCTCCAGACACTGCTGCCTTTTGATTGATCCTACCATGTGAATATGCAGCAAGGCACAACCAAATTGGGCTCAGGAACTCCAGAGGGCTCCAATATAACTTCTAAAGATAGCAGCAGGGGGCACCACCCTCTGAGGAAATAGATGAGAACTGGGTAGCTGAAACTGAGCTGAAATGTTTCTAAGAATGCTTAGGAAACAAACCTAGAGAGTGAGGTATGGTGCCATTTAAAGTATATGTCATTTCTGTCTGCACTATATGAATCTTCATACAGAAGCTAGCTTAGAATCCTTTCAAAGCAATGCAACCATGGATTCATAGAAACTACAAAGAATGATTTAGTTTAGAAATAATAATGTTGCTAAATTATTATAGGTGGTACATGCCTGTAATCCCAACACTTGAGAGGTGGAAGCAGTTTAAGGTCATCCTGAGCTCAAAGCCATCTTAGGCCATCTGAGAGCTTGTCTCAAAAATAACCATCATATATACATAGAGAAGTATAGAGAAGTGTGTGTGTGTGTGTGTGTGTGTGTGTGTGTGTGTGTGTGTGTACTTATGTCTGTGACTATGTAATACTAAAACACTATATCACATCCTCAGGATTCTTGTATTTACAAATTACTTTTACACAAATGATTCCATTTGACATGTAAAAGAGTTCTGTGAAATGAGAATGATAGACATTCATTTTGTTGTGTTAGAAATAAGTCCACTGAGGTTCAGAGATTTTTCTGTGAGTCATACTTAATACTTACTCCAAAATTCGAGCCTATTTCTCCTAATCCCAAATCCACTTTGGACTCTCACATGCCAAGTAATTCCTCTGCTCCTAGAGTCTTACTTGACACACAGGAAGCATCAAAAGATGCAAATAGGTACCTACTTTAGGTGAAAATAATGCATATGTGTACATATATGTATCGTCCATATATATGATGTTTCATTGTTTTGTTGCATGAGCAAATTTCTTCAAGGCTTCAAATTTATAGGGACACTCCAAGAGACACTAATAGTTATTGAGGGTTTATGTGCCATGTACTATTCACTTAACCCCTACATAAATAGCAAACTTATAAACTAGGTATTATTAGCTAGTCTTAGAATTTTATTTATTATTAGCTAGTCTTTATAATTCTTTCTACGCAATGGAAGGAAGACTCAGAGAAATTTTTATCACCAAAATTCATGTTTTCAATCACAATGCTGTTTACATCTAATAATAACCATTGTTTCTCTATACCTTACCCCCTACTTACCCAGAATCAAAAGTCCTTTAGTAGGCACCTTATGGAGGTCTCCTATATGTGCCTTTCAAGCCAGCCCTATAATCAGTTCCCAAGTATCATCCATTTCCCTGAATTTCTTATATTCCTGTTCAAACAACCTAGAATTGTAATGACTGTCACTCTTGTAATAAGTTCATAAATTAAAAAAATAAAATACAAAGAAAGATCCTGGGCCCACCATCTGAGTTTCTTCAATCCTTTCTTTAACTAGAATGTTGAACATCTGAACTTCTAATTTTAAAGAGATGAAGGAGTTCTCATCTGATATCTTTTTAGCCCTGTCTGTTTGGGCTATGTGTAGTACAAAGCCTTGACGTCAAGTCTAGAAGCCACCTGTAGCTTAACTCCAGTGTCCTCTACTTTACAGGTTTGGGTTGTGTTGGATAAAGCAACAGCATCTTAAGCACCTAACTCAGTGTCTAGCTCCTCTAGAAGCTAAAATAAAAGAGTGGATCCTTCTTACCTAAATCCCCCATCTTACTGAAGGCATAGCTCCTCCCATTATGGGCATCTCACCTCTCTCCAAACTATTGAATGATTGCAATATCAAAGAAAGTTCTTTTGTAGTGTAGTATGAACATGGCATATTTCTTGGCCTATTCTTAAACCTTGATAGGAAAAAACAAAACAAAACAAAAGAACCTCTGAAATGTGTGGGGGAGGGGAGAGACACCTCCCAGATGATAGAAAAGTTCACATTAAAATCCCAACCAGCCATGCTGAGAATCTCCAAAGGCTCTAATAACCAGCCAAGATCCACACTGCTTCTGCACCTGGTGGGAGGCAGCAGAGCAATCAGCAGGAAGCTTCTTTATGGGTCCATCCCGGGCTGGCTGGCTACACAGACTCTAGTTACCTCAGATAGGTTCCTCCTCTCAGTCATTTCAGTGACACTTCAGTTTTGGAAGCTGCACATTCAGACTTTGACCTGGACGGTAAGACCACGAGACCATGAGAATGCTGAGGAGCCATAGTCTTCAAAGAAGAGCTTCAGGAAGAGGCTTAGATTCTTTGCAACTGTTGCACATATACAGACAAAGGAGATTGAAAGTCAGTGTTGAAATTTTCAAGAGGTTTCATTGATAAACCATGAAGTGTCTTTCAGTCCAGACTCCAAATCACAGCTGTAGTTAGGAAAATTTAGGATTGAACAATAGAATGAACAGAAAAAAGTGAGGAAAGGGATTCCATTTGGACATAGACACTCCCCCACCCCCACCCAATCTGTCCCTTGTAGACTATTCTCCAGTAATCTGTTTGTTTTTGTGACTCTGAGCAGAGTCCAATTCTCCAGCAAACATAGTCCTCAGGCCCCGAGATGCTCCCTGGGTGCTAAAGGTGTGTTATTTCCTTCCACAGGCTGCTGGCGAAACCGTGGGGCTGAGTCATGTCTGCCCACAGCTGCTGAGGCACTGTGGTCTAAAACCCAAGCAAGGACCAGCCCTGCTCCCTTGGAGGAAATGGCCGAGCAGCATCAGCAACAGCTCATGAAAACTTCCTTCCTCTTCATCCAGCTGCAGCCCCCCCCTACCCGAGCTACCCTAACTCTCCCCGCCCCTTCTCCAGCCACAGCAGCCTCAACAGAAGCCCCAGGGGGCCTGGAGGAGGGACACATTTTCCCCAGTCCCAGGAAGGGCTTCTTGTCTTTCTGGGATCTCAGATGTACACAGGATTTAGCTACTACTCCTGTGAGCCTGCTGCCCGCTGAAAGGCCTGGAACACAGACACCAGCTGTTTTCAATTGCTATTCACTGAAGGAAAAAAAGGAAGAAACAGAAAAACTCCAGAATCTGGATATAAAGAGGGGTGGTGTTTGCAGATCCTCACACAGCAGGCATTGCCTGGCCCAGGCCTCTAGGAAACTTGGCCAATCACAAGGACTGCCATGCAGGCTTGCTAGCCCAACTCCTACAATGAATGATGGAAACAGCAGTCCTTCCATGGCCTGGAAGCAGTGGTCAGTCATTTCTGTCCATGAGGACCTGTGGGGTATGAACCCACAAGCCAGGAATGCCATTGAATTCTCAGTTCCACAAAGTACGCTGTCCTATGGCGCTGACAGGAGCAAATGGGCAATCCAGAGGAGAGGAACTGCTACCCAGGAGGTACTTCAGAAGAACTGTGAAGAAGAAACAGGTACCACAGTACTGGCAACAAGGGCGCAACTCTTCAGATACTGCCCAATGATTCAGATCAGCCAGAGCTGCCCAGCCCCTCCTGCTGCTGTGCCTCTCAAGGTAAGGAACTGAATATCCTCCAGTCTTTTAGACTCCAGCCAATGCACAGCAGAGGGAACAGAGACAGGGCACAGATGTGCCAGTCCCAACCCTGTTCTGTAGGTGACCCATACCTCAGTAGCAGAGGTGCCCACCAGCTGTAGTATTCCTTGAACCCCTTTCCACACTCTGATACCTTCCTGCCACTGCTAACATTCTGTCTTAAAGGACACAATGAATATCAGTTTCTCAAGATTTCTACCAAGTAGAGGGTGAGTGAGGAAGGACATACTTCATAAGAGAAGGTCAGAGAGAGGCACTAGGAAGTCCACAGACATGGGATGGGGCAGTAAGCAGCCTTAGACTAGTTTTGTCACACCTATTAACTTTCATAACCATTCTGAGAAATTGAGGCTTGTATTTCCAGTTTCCAAAAAGAGAATTAAGTTGTGGTTAAGACAAAAATCTTTTCCCTCCTTTAAAAAATATAAGAATAAAAGTGAAACCCATTTTCAAGGGTAGCGTGAGGAAAATAGGGATGGAGGGCTTCAGTGGGAGTGACATTTTTCAGAACTGAAACATAGCCTTTGAACACTTGCTCTATAAACACATGACTTTTAGAGCCCACATTTATCTGTCATCTTTTCTGGTCACCAAGTGGATGAGCATTCCTTGACAAGAGACTTTGACTCCATCAGGAAGGGGGAGGTGACCCCATGTGGTATTTAGGGTTCCTTTGAGCTTTTCTAGACTCTTTTCTGATTGTAGCCATGGTATCATGGATTAGCATTCTATTCTCTGCATCTCTGAACCACCTTTCCCCATATGCTAGCTCCATCCAGTTTAGGTGCACCACTCTCAAGACAGGTAAACAAAATTTAAAATAGTTGTTGTTCCCCCCTTCCCAGAAGCATGGGTATGTTGTTATACTGCACATTTGGGCAATAAGTGATGGGTAAAATGGAGTCTATATGTAAGAATTAGTAGAGCTAGAAGAAAGGTGTTATGTATAGATAAGGCTGACATGAAGTAACTGCCAAGGAAGCTGCAGGAGAACCAGATGAAATCACAGCAGTCTTCTGAGGGGTTGGAGGTGTTTCACCTGCATCCTGTGCCTGTCTGCTACATGTTTTCTCTCACCACCCTCCTTCTCTTTGCTCTTTTATACAAGGGCCTGTAGAGCCACAGTTGAGTCCAAATTCTCTCTGGAGAGAAGCAGTGTGAGCATATTTCCTTAAGAAATATTTTACATTCCATCTAGTTTTTTTTTTCTTTAATTCCTCTTCCTGCAGGGATTTAGGAGGCATGTCATTTGTGCATCTGAGCCCAAGTATTTGCATGTAGGTCACACAGTAGTTATCAATGGACTTTGATGCTATTCATGTCTGATCTTTCCTGTGGTCTTTGGAACATAGGTTCAAGCTTCAGACCTGTGACCAGTTCTCTGGGGAAAATTGCTTTGGGAGTTGGCCCAAGAATGTGGATCTCAGCACTAGAAGCTTTATTTTAGCTGCCTAAGTGAACGGACACCCTCTCTCCCATATGTGTCCTGCCAAAACTTAAGGTTACAGAGTTCCTAGGGGGAAATGGATGTCCTGAGTTTAAGTCCTAACTGTAAACACAAGCCACCAGAACTGAGTCTGAGTCTCCTCATCTTGAAAACATCAGTGTACCTTGCATCACAGTTACTCTACATAGACATTTGTGTTCTCAGGTACTAGCTGAAAGTGACCTTCAGTTCCTCTGTCTTCTGTTTTAAAATCCTGTGGTCCTGAGGATTGAACCAAAGGCCTTTCACATGCTGGACAAGCACTGTATCACTGAGTTATGTCCCTAGCAGTAAATCTGTCTTGAGGGGGAGAAAAGGAGAATCAAGAGCAATGTGACATTAAGGAGGACCAGAGAAGCCACAAAGTCTGAGGTACAGCAGAGGGCTTCCAGGATCTAGTCAGAGACTACAGCTACAGAAGCTTACCCTCAGCCATGCTGTCCAGAGGTAATTCCTCTGCCACAGGGAGACAAGAATTCTGAATGTTATTCCCTTGGATCTACAAATCTTTTAAATGATTTGACACTTGTGTCAAGTCAAGTGAGTCAGCCTCTTGCTATGGTTTTTTGTTTGTATTGTATTGATTTTTTGTTGTTGCTGTTTTTCAAATAAAATCAACAAAGATAGGTTTTTTTTTCCTTCTGTCCATCCTGGGTAGCTTGGAGTACCTATCCTCCCTCCACACTCCAAATTTGAAAGGTTCTGAGACTTGCCCAGTATTTTCATGTTTTGGAATTTACCTGTGTGAACCTAAATAGACCGAGTAAAACATTGTTCAATTGACTATAAAGGGTAAGATCCTTGATGACTCACATGGGATCTTACAATTGATGTCATAAAGTACTGCCAGTTATATTTAAAGTGAAATGTTGATTAGATATAGGAACGTCTGCTCACTCCTATGTTCATGTTTTGGAGTTGAGGTCTTTGTGTCAACTTTCCCAGAAAAAAAAATTGCAGTAGTACAAATGACCAAATATATGTATTTGTTGTTTAAGTCCCAGGCTTCAGAGAGAAAGTAATTGGCTTGCATCTTCTGTAAAGATGCAAGGAAGATGGATGGAAGGATGTACGTAAGGATGTAAGAAGGATATAAGGGTATACAGAGGATGTAATGACATAAGTACATAAGCAAGGAGTGAGTGCAGTGACTCAAACCTCCTGGTTCTTCATTTGCAGGATGACTGAGAATTAATAAAAAAGAACTTATCTCTAGATCTCTCACTCACTCTGTGACCTAGACATCTCACAAGTGCTATTTTTCCTTCTATGAGGATGTGTAGGCATCATTCCCAAATCCCAGATGAGAGAAGATATTTAAAGGTGGCCAGCAACTTGCTGGGACTGGAAGCTAAGACATGGCATTTTAAGTCTAACTGTCAATCATCTACCCTGAGCCCAGGGCTCCCTCAACCTTCTTTCATGACATCAACAGCTGGGGAGACTTCCTTGGAATGTAACCTGTTGTGTCCTGGAGCCTTTGGTTGATACTATACTGGTTTCCATGGTAGGGAGAGTGGGTAAAAGAGCAGGAACCATCAGAGCTAACTGAGCCTTGTGTTGCTGAGTGCCACCAGCTTTCTGGGTGGGGAGGAGGTGGGGCTGTGGCTCATGGTGATGTCAGCAGAGGCCCAGCTAGTCTGTCAAAGTAAATTAGAAAACTTCCAGAGTCTGGAACAGAGCCTGCCCTCACCTTACCTTCTACTCCATGTTATGCTGCCCCTTTGTGGGAGCACAAGGAACTGTCTATATAACCCCCAAGTTTGGGGCTAAAGATACCAAAAGAAGATAAATGGACATGATCCCAAAGAGGGTATAGGGAAATCAAAGAGCTCCATAATAGTTTCTAGAATTTATAGATATAAAAAAGTAAGTCTTCACATCTTACATGCTGTACATCTTAAGTAGCAGTGACTTTTTATATGTAAGCATATGAAAAAGTTAACAGGACATTTATATTTCAACTTTCTGTCCCCAAAATACCATTTACAAACCCCACAAAGTGTTCATAGTTCAAATTTCTCAAATCCTGAACACTCGGGCTTTTTGTTTGTTTGTTTGTTTGTTTTTGTCTTTCTTCCCTTCCTTTCTCTTGGTAGGAACTCAATTCCAACCAGCTTTCTGTGTTTTCCTCACCAGCTTCTAGGAGTGTTCATAAGTTAGGAAACAGCATGTGGATAAGCAAGACAAACATGGGCACAACAGAGGTTTAACCAGCACATTCCAATGATGGAAACAGAAGGCAGGGGATTTTCTGATAGGCGGACTCTGTCATAGAAGACTACAGGAAATAGTTCTCTCTGTTTTGTATCATTATTCCTTGGACGGAAACCAATGTTTCAACTCTAAATCTGTAAAGTGCATTAGATTTTTGGTGGAAAGTTTTTGTTTATAGAAAAGCTCATGTGTGCTGGGAACCAAGAGATAAGAGGAGGAAGAGGAAGAGGAAGAAGAAAAACTAAAATTTAAAAGCTCTGGTTCTGCCAATAAACTGGCCCCAAGGCCTTTGATGAGTTCTTGGGTGAAGCTAGCTCATCTCCGGTGCTCTATGACAGATTTCCAGTTCTGTGGTAATGATGAATCCATGAATCTGGGATGAGAGACAGTGTTTTATAAGATAAAGACCAACACAATTTCACTGCATCTGTTATACCTCGCATGTCTCTAAAGATACATCATCTAATTGGTTAACTCTGTTGTGAAAAGTTCCCTACAAAGGGAGCATGCTTTTCTTGGGGAACACTGGAGCTCCAGTGTGGAACTAAGAGTTCAAAACCTATCACCAATTCCCGTCACAGAATATTAGGATCTGTGGTACCAGCTGTCAGATTTTACATAGAGTTTACTGTTTCTGACAAGATTCTGGCTGGAATGAAATTCCCGTTGAAGACCAACTCCTGAGCTTTGGATTATTTAATCCCCCAGGAAACTGTCATTTCCCTTCTCTGGGAAGGATTCCTTCCTTCCTCATTTGTTTCACTTTTCTGGCCTGTCATAAGTTTAGAAACTATTCTACTCAAGAATGGTATCCTAGCTAACTCTATTTTAATCTATCTTGGTGATTAATGCTGAATTTTAAGAAGGAATTTGAACAAAGAGAAAGCACACACAAGGGCTCCTGTTGAAATTTTAACAGTGGCAGAGCTGAATGTGCAATGTTGCATCCTGTGTAGGAGATTCTGATGTTTAGAAGACAGTGTTGATTGGATGGCAAGGTTTATTTTTAGTCTATTTCATGCTACGTTGCTTTTGACAAAGATGTCTTGATTTATTACTAGAATAAATAACGGTTGAGATAGTAGAATGGTTTTCCAGTTAGTATCTCCATGACAACACACTTTCTTCCCCCCTTCCTTTGACATTCACACAAACTCTTGTGGATGATTGTATAGATGCTACCGTCTGTCGGGTATTTACACAAACCTCCATGTTTTAATCCACCTACAGGAAGAAAAGGGCAAAATCCATGGACTACCTTATAGCTGTGTGTCCCTATGATGTGAAGAAAAGCAACCAGACAGGGAGCTTAGACCTGGGGGTTCTGGCTTTCCTTCTGATTCAAAGTCGTAAAGAGGAGGCAAATGTCTTCATTTGGGGTCTGAACTCCAAGTTTATTATGTGGAAGTGTTAGGCTGTCTGGTCTAGTTCCTTCTCTTCCAACCCTGCTGATCTAAGACTACCATTGCCAGTTCACGTGGGCCTGTACTAATGGAGTGGCAACTACAGCTGTAGTTTTTGATGGCACATCTCCAAAAATCCATGTATTGAGAAGCTTCTTTGTGTTAGATACTTCCTTTATTTGTTATTTCGATGACTGTCTAGTCTATAGTAAGAACAAAAAGCAGATACGGGCAGCTAGTTCAATGAATGTCCCCAATCTCTTTCAGAGTATTACAAAATGACAGTATAGTTTGTACAAATATATCACCTGAGCCTAGCAGATAATAAGGCCTCCAAAAAGAATATTTTAAAAAGCATGTCCTTGAATTAAGTAATATGTTAGCTTAAACTTTCAGTACACACACTAATAATCCCAGCAGTCAAAAGGTTGAGGCTGGAAGGGTGCTGCAATTTCAGGGCCAACCTAGGCTGCATAACAATAGTATCATGGAAACAAAAACTATTAGCTTCAAACCATTGCCTGATACGCTATTGTGATTTATAAATAGATTTTTCCCCTTAGATTGGCACTATTATTGAATGCAAAAAGAAAGAAAGAAAAAAGGAAGGCTATGACTACTCTTAGGTATGGTGGAGGAGGAATCTTATTGTAGGTAAAAGAGAGAGATAATCTATGGCAAGGACATCTGGAAGGGCCTTGTGAAGAGAGCAGTGAGGGTAGAGGAGAGAGCCAGAAGAGTAAAGAGTAGATGATAACCAAAATGGCTGGGTTACATAAGGAAGGGCATCCCAGTCCCTGGACTGGGGAAGTTTATGGTAGGGAGTGGGATATGCCAGGCATACCCTGAAACAGGTAGGAACTGAAGGATGCTGGAAGAACCTGGTAGCCAGGCATGCATTGATATGTTAAATGGGCACATTTGTTAGTCTTGGTTTGAGACCAGTTATGATATGGTAATTTTTCTCCTTTAAAAGTGTGTGTGTTTGAAAATATAGGATACAACAAGATTTTTTCATATCTAGTATCTTTGTGAGAGTTTCACAGCTGGCAGATTACCATCCTGGATTCTGCATTTTTTAATATATCTTCAATTTTATATCAATTTACTGAGGCACCTGACCCACTGTTCTAGAGTCAGAACAAGCAACAAAGTGAAGAAAAACTGCATCCCTTCTGTTGATTTGTACCAATTCTTTAAACTGAACCCTATCAGTGAAAGCCAAGCATCAAGCAATAAAAGAGGGAGAGCTTGTGGAGAGGCTGTGGTTTCAGGACAATCACTCACCCTCATTTTAAAGTCATTGGCAGATGTGGCTCCTTTTTTTTAACCTGTCCTTTGAGCTGTGTATTTCTTGTGGTTGTATTTAATTATTTGTAATTTAAATTTCAATTTTCAGAATGTATAGCTTGCATTAACCTTTCTATCTCTAGGTCCAGTAGATTATGAGATAAAAGTCCCAAGGCATTCTCTTCCAGGACTTACCTTTTTATCCTTTAGAAATGCCATTTTAGCTGGAAGAGGCTTGGGTATTCTTCAGTGAGTCCTCAACTTGATTGTATGGTGCAGTGGCCTTTGACAAGCCAGCCCATTTGTCTCATGTCATATGCAGAAGGGTCTTAGGAGAATTCAATTATATATATATTCGGTCTTTTACCATGAAGATCCAGTGCCCCAAACAATGGCACAAATCACAAATAATAAATAAAAACAGCAGTGAACGTAAGTAGTAACAAAATTGTGAAGTGAAGGAAAAGTAATGAAAGTCAAGATCAAGAAAAGGTCATGTTGGGATTAGGAAGGAAGGAAGGAAATCACATGCCATAAAGGGCTACAGGGATAATGTATATAAAAGTCAGATGTTGAATTTTCCCTCTGCTCAAGCCAGGAGAAGCATGCTTAGCATTGTAGGCCTCATTGTGAGAGAAGGAAGGAAGAAAGGTTCTTTTTTACATGTTAATAAAAATTTATAATTTTGGATGTAAGAATTTGTTTGCCTTTAAAGGACTGGCAAGATGGCTCAGCAATAAAGGGCACTTACCTATAAGCCTGATGACCTGCATATGACTCCCAGGACCCATGTGGTGGAAGAAAAAAGTCAACTCCTGGAAAATGTCTACTGGCCTCCATATAAATGTAAAATGAATAATTAAATAAAACTATTTTGGATAAAAATATTCTTATTAAATCTTCCCCCCATTTTACTAAAAGTAGATTCTTTTCTCATGTAATATATCCTGATTACAGTTTCGCATCCCTCGACTCCTCCAACTTTCCCCTCCCTCTACACCTGCTGTCCCATGCACATCCACTCCCTTTCTGTCTCTGATTAGAAAATAGACAGTTTTAAAACCAGGCTTGGTGGTATACTCCTTTAATCCCAGCACTTGGGATGCAGGAGCAGGTGGATTTCTGTGAGCTCAGGATCAGCCTAGTCTACATGGTGAGTTCCAGGACAAACAGAGCTGCATAGTAAGACCCTGTCTTAGAAAGGAAGAGGAGAAGGTGGATTTTAAGAGGTAACCATAAAACATAACAAAATAAAATATGATAATCTAAAACAAAGACCATAATATTGATGTTGGACAAGACAAATTAACAAAAGAAAGAGAGTCCCAAGAGAAGGTACAAGAATCAGAGACCCACTTGTTCACACCATAGTCCCATACAAATACTCAACCAGGCAGTGGTGGTGCACACCTTTAACCCCAGTACTCAAAAGGTAGAGGCAGGCAGATCTCTGTGAATTCTAGGTCAGTCTGGTCTACAGAGTGAGTTCCAGGACAGGCGCAAAAGCTACAGAGAGAAACCCTGTCTCAAAAAACAAACAAAATAAAAAACTAAACTGAAAGCTGTATATGCAGAGGACCTGGTGGACACCTGGATAGATTCTGTGCTTTCTGCGTCTGTCTCTATGAGTTCATAATGTGTTTTACTCGGTTGATTTAGAGTGCCTTGTTCTCTTGGTGTCCTCCATCTGGTTCTTACACTCTTTCTGCCTCCTCTTCTGCAGGGTTCCTTGGGCTCTAAGGGGTAGGATTTGATGGAGACATCCCATTTAGAACTATGAGTTCTAAGGTCTTTCTCTCTGCATAGTTTCTGGCTGTGAGTATCTGTATGTGTTCCCATCTGCTGCAGGAGGAAGCTTCTCTGATGATGGCTGAATAAGGCACTGATCTATGAGTATAGCAGAAAACCATTAGGAGTAATTTTGTTACTATTTTTTCAATGAAAAATTTCCAGCTTCCTAGTATATTTACATGATATTTGATATTACATGATATTTGATAACATATGTGTTCTCTATGATGGCAGGTGTTTCTTGTTGATAGTTCTAGATATGAAGACTTACTTTCACCCATGCATAATGATACCCCAGCCTACTCTCCCTCTTTCTCTCTCTCTCTCTGTCTTTCTCTCTCTTTCTCAGAGATGTTTTTGCTTTTTTTAGTGCTTTGCTCCATATTGGACCATCTCTTCTTTGTTATTAGTATATACTTTTTTAAAAATTTACTATACTAGGAATCTAAACAACAGATTAGTTTAAATTCTAAAGAAAACGTATTAATTATGTAAAGAGGCAGTGAAGACTGAAGAATTGAGTGACATACTACACCAAGGACCAAAATGGATTTGTTGTTTATGTTTTTTTTAACATTACGTGTGTGTGTGTGTGTGTGTGTGTGTGTGTGTGTGTGTGTACGTGTGTGTAGGTTTCTTTAAATCTACCATAAAGTGGAATAACTCTTCAAGCTATTGCTGGGCTCATAAATCAAGCTCAAGCACAGTGATGTTTTTGCAAACATTTTTCTCATGGTTTAGGCTTATGCTTAAGGAGTTCTTGAGTGGGCCTGTGGCCAGGAAGTTACAGTAATATTTCTCTGTGGCTGAGCTTCTTGACCCAGTTTTCTAAATCTAGTTTGTAAATAATCTTTGGGAAAAATGTGTCCTCAACAGCTGGATCTGTTCTAAAGAATCAGCTTCACTCTTGCTCTATACAATGTGCAAAATAAATACATTAAGTATAACAAACTGGAATATGTTTTTCCTGCTTTCTGTGATAGTATGGAAAGCTAACCGAAAATTCTTGGCTTTCCCATTGTTTATTTGGGTCCTGCCAGGGATGTAGGGATTGAACCCTGAGTTGATACACACTGGGCAAGTACTCCACCACTCAGCTGCATCCCTGTTCCCTATTTTTTGTTTCCAAGGCAGGTTTCAGTCATTTCTACAGGCTGGCCTCTTTCACTCTGCAGCCTGAGCAGACTTTGGACTTGTGTTCCTCCTGCACCAACTTTCCAAGTTCTTGAGATTATAGGCTTGGGTCACTAGACCTGGCTACTTTCCTACTTGCAGTCTTTTTCAGTAGATGAGCTCTTTCCTGTGAACACTACAAACTACCCTTCTGCTATCTTTTTATACGGGTGTGTGGACTGCTGATGGCTAGCTGCCATCTGTCTCTGCATGGGGCCTCTGAAACTCTATGTAAAAAATATACACAAATTAAATGAGAAGTTTATATTAAAATGAATATAAGAATTATGTAGTTATGCTAGTTACTTTATATATTATTTAATTCATTTGATAAGTGTCTAAGTTCATTACAAAGCACCAGAGACAAAAGATTCCTTCCCTGGTCTCTATAGCTTTAATGTTTAGGGAAGATGAGAATATATGCAAAGGGATATTTTAAGACATAGACAAAATGAAATAACAGCAGGACAAAGATGATGATCATTGGGAGCAAACATGGGACAGAAGAACATTTGTCATTGTTTGCACCTTCCAGTTTGAGAGGGAAACTCAGCATCTTTATTCCTTTTAGCCCGGGGAGTATTTTCAGTGGAGATGGACTTGAAGGTAAGTAAATGAGGAAAAATCTTGGTGAACTGAAAGAATGGAAGAAGTCTGGGCTTTTGTCAAGTTCACTCATGAGTTCCGTAATTCATTATGAAATGATGTGATTACACAAATACAGAAAAAATCATTTTCTAGTCTGCAAGTTACATTCCTTGCTTGAAAATTTATCTTTTTTATCCAAAGTTATGAAAAGATATAATAGTGAGCCACACATATGTGAAACAATAAGATATCATGAAAACAAGCACATATTTTAATATTAAAATATGCACCTTCTGGGGTGGCAAGATGATTCAGTGGTTAAGAGCACTGGCTGTTCTTTAAGAAGCTCAGGATTTGATTCACAGCACCCATGTGCTGGTTCACCATCATCTGTAGCTCTAGTTCCAAGAGATTCAATACCCTCTCTCTGGCTTCCACAGGTACAAGGCGTGCAAGTGGTGCACAAACATACCAGCAACTAGGATACCCCTACACATAGAATTTGACATAAAACATTGAGTATGCATCCTCTAATGCAGCACTGGATTTTTAATTATGGGCAGAAAATTTGGATGTAGATTTTCAGGTGGCAGGCAGTGATGACAAAGGAATAATGCCAGCCTGCAAGATGTTGCTAAGAGACAGCAAAAGCACAGAAATGGGTGCTGTGAGTTTGGTCCAGGGCCTGATGCTATTTCCAGTGAAAGCACACATTAGTGAGCATCTGAATTGGGCTTGAAACACCTTGAATGTGGCTCCTTGGGCAAGGACTGCAATTCTGGTATCTGAGCAATAAATCAATGCAGGTATCCCCCTTGGGAAAACCATTGGTGACAAATGATGTCCAGATATATGTGACATCTCTTAACAGTATAATAATAACTGCAGATTTGCTTTTCTGCTTCTTCTCCTTAGAGATGATGGTTAAGACCTTTTATACCTGCCTTCTTCATGAATGCTGCACAAAAAAGCTCACATCAAAGAGTTTATGGAGTTAATTTCCCTCCTTTTGTACTCCTGCCTGGCTTCCACCACAGGTGAAACTGATTTTCTCTTATGAAAAAATTAGGTCCTCATCAAGAAAAGTCAACGTAAGTTATTCGTGTACAGTGAGTACAGAAGATATAAAGATATATCACCTCACAGAAAGATTCATTGGATTATTTTACAACATCATATTTAAATATGGTTCCATATCCTATACTCTCACATATGCTGACAGTGTGTAGTCCACTGAACTCAGAAAAATGGTCTGGAGACATTTATGGCACCAGCATCCAAGTGTTCTTACCTTTCCTGTTTCATCAGCACATAGTCAGCCTACCATAATGTGGGAGGGCATAGAGTCTGCATACAAGTTCTTACTCTGCCCCTTCTAGCTGGGCAGTCATGGGCAAATAACTTAGTTCTTCTGTATCTTTGTTTCCTCCTATGTAAAAGGAGGGTCATTGGAATAGAGGACCTTGCGCTGACAGGATATCAGTATTTTGTGAGTTCTGACCCATAAAGGACTTGGCATAGATCTGCAGCAGAGAATGCAGACTCTGGGAAGCATTTGGTTGCTAGTCTTCCACACACCCTAATTGTGACTGAGCTGCTTCCCATCCTGACTTCTCTCCTCTGGTTGTGCATCTCCACCCTAGCTGAGTTTGAGAGTTTGAAACATGGAATCTGGGTTCCTTCTCTTCTCCATAAGTCTGCACAGAGATTATTGTTCTATTTACCACTCCATTATGATGTTAATGATAAAGTTAAAGATTGTAATTTATTTCGTTTAATCCTAATTTGTGTCTCGTGTGAACAATATCTTTTTTTCTCAAGTATTTTGTTTGCAACTAAGCTTAACACTATATAATAAAAATGCAGAAAGAATAATGTTGCAGGTTTTTGTTAGATTTAAGTCAAAGACATTCATTAATAAAGAATCTTCAAATGTGAACATCCCAGAAATGTCTGTAAGCCATCGGATCTCAACAACTGTCTCTGAATATCACTTTACTTTCAAAAAGGCATTGGCAAACATTTGAATTAAAACTCAAGAGTTTTCCAAAATTAAACCATAATTAATAGAACTATTCTATACTTAAACTAAAACAATTTTAACAAAACTTTCCTTTCCAAAACAGTAGGAAAGGAAACAAGGCATTTTGTTAAAATTGGTCCTGAACAAGTCACAGTAAAAATAAATGTATATGTAACTCCCACCTCCTCAAATCAGGGGCTGCTTTCTACTCACAGCCTCAGGACCAAGGCAGAAAACAGCCAATAAACAACTTCAGGCAAGGAGGTGCCATAACCAAGCTCTAACAGTTGAACATGGACACCTCAGGGAAATTTGGAGGAACCTGGACAAAAGACCCAGATTCTTTGTTGAAACTGATGAGAAGGTGAAGTGGCTCCTCCCAAGTAGCCGTGATGCAAGGCCTGGCCCCGCCCTGCACTCCCATGTGATGCTCAGAGCACACCCTGATGTTTTGTTCCAGGGGACAACTTTTCCCTGTAGAAGTCCAGGGAACAACATGTTAATTCCCCACAAGTTTTATAATTCAAAGCTGAAAGGATCTTGAGAACAACATCGAGACTTACAATGCATCAGAAAAAGAGATGTATTCCATATAGTTTAAAAACTGGTGTCACATGTACCAAAGTCCTTTGATGAGATTCAGAAGTGGGAGGCCGGAAATACTAAAGCCTTGACAGACACACTGACTGTATGGAACTCAGTTCTAGATGCACCTGTTCTTGCAGAATTTGTACCATATCCCCACTCAAAACCCACGCTGGGCACCACGAGCAACCTCTGGACACTTCACCCAATGCTCTTTTTATCCTTTAAATCTCCAGCAATATATTTTAAATTATAGAGGGTCTTCTGAACTCAGCTTGGCTTGGTTATTTGTGGGTTCCAGTGGCAATGACTCAATCAGAGGGCTCTTAGCGAAAGAGAGATAAAAATGGGAGTTACAAGACAACCTATTGGGTATGGGAAGGAAATGACAGCACTTCTATTCACACTTATAGTCTCATCTCTCTAATTTTAATATTGTCTTTAAGATGTTCATGAAATGCCAGAGTAAATTCCAGGATGCAGGTCAGTGGTAAAATGGGTACTTGGCATGTACAAGGCCCTAGGCTGAACCCCTAGCACATAAAAATGTCTTTATAAAAATAAACTAATATATGGTTGATGTATTAATATGATGATATTCACATTATAGTTGCATGCACATATAAAATCTCTCCTCTGTTCTTGTCTTCTGTTTTTGTTTTGTGGTTTTGTTTGGTTTTTTTGATATTATATCAGCTTTGGCTTTATTATACAGCTTTGGCTGTCACATGGAACTCACTATGTAGATCAGGCTAGCCTGGATTTCAGAGATCCACCTGATTCTGCCTCCCCAGTGCTGGGATTAAAGGTGTGCACCACCACTCCTGGTCTTGTTCTGGTCTTCTTGAAGGGAAGAATTCAGTCAAGAAACAGAGATAGTTTAGCTGTGGATTTTGAGGATGTTTTTAAAATCAAGATTTATGAAGTAAGTGGCATATCCATGAGGAAAGGTGTCCCTGTTTCCTTTCCCAAACCATGGTGGATCAGTTTTCCCCTTTAGAGTAATTCTTTCCGTGAGGCCAGGGAGATATTGGCTCAGTGAGTAAAGGCATTTGCTTCCAAATCTGATGGCCTCAATTCAGTTCCCAGAACCCCATATGGTATAACAAGAGCACTGACACACTTGTTCTCCACATTTGCACTCTCTCTCTCTCTCTCTCTCTCTCTCTCTCTCTTTCTCTCTTTCTCTCTCACATAACATTTTCTTACAATAAAGTATTTCTTTTAGTAATCTCCTATAAAATTCTACAAGGTGTGGTTGAGGCAAATGACACTGTAATCATGTGAAGTCTTCACTTGTACATGTGTGGCAACTGGGCAGGTGCTCACAATTTAGTTTTTGACATCAAAAGAAGAACCTAACTGTAGTTTCAAGGATATTTAACCATCTGAGGACATTCTGATCACCAGGAGACACTACTACCATTTCTTTGTTCTCACTTCCAAGGAAGGACCTGCTTGATCAGGAGACCTAGAGTTCAGGATAAATTCACACTTCCCTGGCTTACCGTATATCTATCTGCTCATTAAGTCAGGTCTTGTATTTTTTTTTTTCATTGCTCTTCTTTTCTGGCTGTCTGCCTATCTGTTTTCCCTTCTTAATATTTGTAATGCAGGTTAACCATTATTTTAGAATGCTAGACAATGTTCTCCCACTGAGCTACATTCCAAGCCTATCTATGTATGTGTTGTAGATGTGTGCATTGGTGATTTTGCTAGTGGGCTCCAGGGTACAGAGGTTTAAATGTGGCTAGCCTTGTCACACTGAGTATTATTGACATGACAATTCTTCCCAAGTTTTATGTTTCCTGTAGCTATAATAGCTCACCAAAAAGGAGCCTGAGCACCTAGAATCACACATCTATTTAAAAATACTACCAACTATAGAAATCTCCCAAGTCTGAATTTCTTATACTACCGAAGAATAGATTATTATTGAGATATAGTTATCAGCTTTAAAAAATGTAAACATCCATCTTAAGGCTACCTTTATACTATAAAATCATGTTATCTGAAATTCAGATTCAACTAGTGTCCTATATCTTCCATACAACCTTAGTTTGGAGTCAGTTCCTACGGTAAAATCTAACTGGCTGAGTGATCCTGCGTGAATTATTTAACTTCTAGGGCTAAAGAAATGGTTCAGTTAAAATTTAGTGCTCTTGGCAGAGAACTTGGGTTTGGTACCCAGCACCAACATGGCAGCTCACAGCTGTCTGTAATTCTAGTCCTAGGGACCTAATGTCCTCTCCTGGCCCCTAGAGAAACCAAGAATGCACATGATAAGAATACATACATGCAGCCAAAGCAAACACATAAAATCAATCTTTTTTTTTTTTTATTGCTAACTTCTCTGAGCCTCCTTTTCTTTCCCCTCAGCTGTTGTGAACATCTTTTGGTAGCAAATGTAAAGCACTTAGTATATGGTAAAGTCCTCACAAAATGCTTGTCTTACCATGATGATGAATTTCATATATAAATCTTGTCTCCTTGACTAGGAGGTGGGCTCTTCATCTGCACAGACATGTACATTAGGAAAGCATAGTTTGCCAATAAACACAGCTTATTCCCCAGCACTTCTGTAGAATCTGGTTTCCTGGCTACTTAATCCAGACATTTCTGGTCTCCTATTCCATTTCTTTCCCTTCTCCCACTAGAAACACAAAGTCTCGTTCTTAAGTTGTCTGGCGTATGGAAACTACTTCTCTTGGCTTTTATAGGCCATAGATCCCACAATGTGCAGAAGATTTATTGCTCATATTAAATTGAAGGCTTTCTTGTACAGTTCTTTGAAACTACAGATGAAAATGGCTGGCATGTACTAAGGCTGCACTAAAGATTTAATGATATTTGCATTCAAGCTATTGAAAGTAGTTATGACACTGGGTGGCTTTTTTTCTGCTGAGTTTGCAGTTGAAAATAACTTGCCCCATGTGAGTTTCACATTAACTCTGGGTGTGAGAACAGCTTCCATCAGAACTATCTGCCAGAAATGAGGGGCTCTTAGATTTTTCTATAAAATTATGAGGCATAACAAGGATTTTGGAAAAAGTTGACAGGAAATGGTGGGAAGGACTTGCTGTGCCACTCACTGTCCCTTGAGAGGAAAATGAACTCACAACTAGGTCAATTGTAAACTTCTTGAACACAGCCACTAGTCCAGGGAAGTCCTACCTCTACCAGCAAGAGCAAAGGCCGGTATGAAAATCCAAGGCCATCTGAGACTGACTTTACTTTCAACTCCATGAGGATTTCATATATCATTGGGTTACATACCATTCTCAGATACTCTGAAAGTGCCATCAAGTACAGAGAAGTCACCCCTGTATGAAAACCATGAATTCATGAACTGAACTGACCTTTTGGATGAGTGGGAAACTCTTCCCTTCTACATTATTATCAGATAGTGTTTCCCATATGCCTAACTGATGGTGGGGTTTGTTTTCCTTCAGCCCCTCAGGTGCTCCATGCTAGCAATCTAAAAGGAAAATGCCTACTGTCAGCAGGAGAAACAGAGTTCATAGACAGATGTCAGGAATGTTTCTCCAAGCATGCCAAAAACTATGTCCAGAGGTTGTAGTCTGATAAGCCTGGGAATTACCCAGTTGGCTTAAAGGGGGAAAGTGAGTCATGAGAGAGAGACAATGGATCTGGGCTTCTAGGGAATAGCTCTGGCCCATATCACCTGTTACTGTGAGGTTACTTAGGTTCCTGAATAGCAAATCCTATGCAGACCCTGTGTGACAGCTCTTGCTGCTATCTCTAGACACCCTGTAGTATACTCTGCACCTGGACTGTCAAATCGTGGTTTCCCTTCCAGTTCTAGCTACATAGTCACACGGGAGTTCCCATCTTTTCACCAGCTATTTGAAGGATGCCCTGGGGTGTCAATATTTAGGATTTTGATTTAATAAACATGGTCAGAGTCTAAAGCCCTTGGGGGTACTCTTTCTTTGAGAAACATGTTTTTCAAATGCTGTGATTCTTGATGAAGCTTCAGATAAGATGACTCTGGGGCTTCTCACAGCTCAAGTTCAATGAGCCTGAGCTGGGATAATAGGCATGGAGGCTTCAAGGGCTAAGGTACTAGTGATGATGATGGTGATGATGATGATGATGATGATGATGATATTGTCTCCTCTGCATTATCTTGTCATGGCATAGCACAGTTCTGATCCTTTACAGTATTAATAAAAATCTGACCCCTTCTTTAAAGTGACAGAGTGTCTATCCAAAGAATTCCTTTACCTTAACAGTTGAAGCGATGAACTCATTTAGCAAATAAGAGTTTCCAGACTCTGTGTTAGATAGTTGGATTATGAAGGATCATAATTTTTTTTTAAAAAAAAAAGACATGTCCTTGAGATGTTTACAATCTAGCTGAGAAGGCAATAATTTAAATTATCAAAAGAATGACTGTCACCAGGAAAGTCAGCAGTTATGGAAATGAACATTGCAGGCACCAGTCCTGGTAAACTGCAAAGAAAGGAATCCTGGTAGGAATAGCTATCTAGGTGGGTAATAGGGCTAACATTTACTGAGCATTTATTATGAACAGTCATAATATATACATTACTCCATCAGCACAGAACTCCATCAGCAGAGCATGTTACTGGTTTTATTGCACAGGTAAAAGAAATCAAGTAGGCCGGAGGCTCACAGCTAGCTTGAGTTGATGCCCCTCCTCAGCTTAAGCAGTTGTATGTCAGACTATAGGAAAGAATGTGACGAAGACTCTATGGGCCTTAGTTAAACCCCATAAAGAAGTGTTGACATTGTAACCTGGGAAGAGGGTTTCCTTGGTGCCTACTGCTCCTTTGGAGTCCGATGCCTGAATAAAACAAGAATGTGCAGCTTGCTCATTTACAATTGAGAGAGGTCAATTATATACATTCAGGGCTATGAGGGTTTGATTAAATTTTCTTGAAGGGTAAGTGATTTATGGATCAGGCAGCATCCAGTCAAAGAATTAAAGCACTGAGCAGAGCAGTTGGGCTATACCTGCAGAAAAGTGGTGAACAAAGAAGACAAATGGGGATGAGGTGTGTAATTGCATCCTTTTCCTTATATGGTTTATACAGACAGGACTGTATAAACTGGCTTGAGTAAGTTGGATTCCTTCCTGTGCTAGCTGCACCACACTCTGTAGATGTCCCTCATCTGTAAAGTTGGTTTTACAAGCATCTTCTATATGCATCCCAAGGTAGTAGACAACATTTTACCCATCTTTGTATCTCCCCTACTAAACACAGACAAGGGAACACCATTGAGATTCATTACGACTGTGCAAATTCAGTCAGCCAAGACTGAGTCTGTATGATGAGTTGGCTTTATCTTTCTTTCTTTCTGGGTTATTGCAAATTAGGATACTCAAACAATTGACTGAGTATAAATAAGCCAGGATGAATGGAGCAATTGCAGAACTAAGAGAAGTATAGGCAACAGTGAATTGCCTTTAAGAGTTGTCAGTTCCCTGTGGAAGACAGAAGGGAGGGCTAGTTAGGCCAGTGGACAATGCAATATAATTGGATGTGGTCAGTTTCACCCAGGTTGGGAGGGGGATAGTTGTTAGGGAATTTTGGTAGAAACTAAAGCATCATCCTAATGGAAGATAAACTAAAATAAACAGTACTAAAGGAGAGCATTCTAGATGAGTTAGTCATGTGCATAAAGTCTGGGATTTGTTCTAATGTATAAAAATAGCAGTACCTGCCTGTTCCTGGTATATTCACAGGATTTGCAACCTGACATACATGCTAGTTGAGTCATTTGGCTAATAAGTGTGATTTGTCTTCTTACCAATGATTAAACTGGACTCATTTTTCTTTCTCTAAATACTCTCCATTTTTAAGAATCTTCACGAATTGTGTAACTTGATTTATTTAGCTGGTTTTGTAAGAGTGGTATTGTTGTGCATGTGATTTTAAGGTGTTGCCAACTGTGAGCTCACAAATTCCTTTATAAAAATTCCATGTTGCTATAGAGAAGGGGGAAGTGGTAAGGATAAATGAGACATGATCAGATGCTTCTGGTAGGGGCTGGCACCTCACTGGTGCCTGAGAAGCTTGTCAAGATTGAAGGAAACCATGGTTAATGAATGTGCCCCACTGTGTTTATGGATGATTGAAAGGAGCTAAAGAAAGGGCTACTGAGAGTAGGTAGAAGCCAGGAGCCTTGAATAATAGGGCTGTTGTTGACTTGCCAAAGGAGTTATCTAGATAACCAGGGACCATCTAAGCCACTTCCACCATAAACCTGATGCCCTTCAAAGACTGGGTGCTTCCATGTGTCATCTTTCATTTGCTTCTTTCCTCAGCTAATGTTGTCATTGAGAAGCTCATACAGAAGAGTCCGATCCTACCAATGGACAATAGATATAGTGATGCAAGAAATAATGGTTGGGCTTTGTTGTGGAGACACATGTCATGCTACCAAGATCTATTGATATATTAGTGTCGATCTACATAGGATAGCTGGATTACAGACATAAGAAAATGGTAGCCCTTTGTATAGAAATGTGGATAGCCACATGTTGATATATAGTTGGTATTGAAAGCAAAACCTCTCTATATTCTTTCCAAGAGCTACTTAAGAAATTTCAATTCTGGTATACAGTTTTTATAAAACTTTTCCTTTAGTCCCCTGAAAGTCCATACTCCTTAAATCCAAAACTTCTAAAATGTACTCAAGATTTTATTAAAAAGTAAGCAAAAAAAAAAGAAAAAAGAAAAAAAAAAAAAGCCATCTCAACTTAACAAAAACCTCCAGATATCATAGTGGGGCCTAAACCTTAGACTTTGCTAAAAGTTGCAAGCATCTACTCTCCTGTTCAGGTTTGTTCTTTTTTCACAAGCAGCTACTGCTGCTGTTTGAGAGTGTGTTGATGTGTAGGCCAGGCAGTTGTAGAGTATGCCTTTAATCTCAGCATGGGAAGCAGGAGCATACAGATCTCTGAGTTGTAAGCCAGCCTGGCTGACTACACAGAGAAACCCTGTGTTGACAAAACAAACAAAACAAAACAATCAAAGAGCTTGTTGTACTCTGCCTTTCTGGGCCCTCACTTGCTCTGTCCTCACTACTCCCAGCTTTGGGTCACTACTACCATCAGCAGAAGTAATACAGAATTGGTAGGCAGGGGCCATCTTTCCACATAGGGAAAAGCAGGCAGTGGAATGAAGAAGCTTTACTGGTTTACTCTTTTGCATATCCTCCCTAGGGCACCATCCTGTGGCTTCTTCCTGGCACTATGGTGTACATTAACCACAAAGAGATACTAGTTTAGGTGATGAGTTCCATCGTTGCTGCATATTGTATTTGGAATGTCTCCCAGGGCTCATGTGTTAGATTCAGTTACTGTCTCTGATGCTCTTGAGAGGAACCTTTGAGAGGTAGGGTCCAGAGGAAGGAAGTTATATCATCAGTAGAATAGGGACCCCAGCCTTCTTTCCCCCCTTTTCTCTCCCTTTGCCTACTTGTCTCCCTTCAACCTATTTTTTCTCCCCATCTTCTTCCTCTGCTCTTCCTCTCGTTTTCTGCCTCTGTCACTCTTCCCATCCCCCATTCTCTCTTTACTTCCTGCCATTAAATGAAACCCTCAAATATATACACTCTGACCATGACCACAGGTTCAAATCTCTGAAACTGTAAATCAAAACAAATATTTCCCCTTTTAAGTGTTATATCTCAAGTATTTTTTGGCAAATTGGTAGAAAACTACTATATCAGCCTAAGTGACACATAGAAGTTTTTATGAGCAGCATTCAATCATAATATAACTAATTATCTAAATACACCAAGATCAACCTCTTCTGTCACGCATGACAACAGAATATGTATTTTCTCTCCGAAGTGGGCAACTCCATTTTTTGCAGAGAGGTCACATAGACTAGGTGGTTCTGTTGCCCAAATGAGTTCAACTGGAAGACAGAAGCCAACATTAGGAGTGTAGACAACACAAAGGAGTCAGAAAACTGCATAGTTACACAAGCTTACATGCCTACCACGGCAATCCTCAGAGATCTCTGATATGTTCCTCATATGATAGTCTTGTCCCTTTAGAGTTGAAGAAAAATTAAAAAAATTACAAAGGATGTCAATTAAGGTTGAATTACAAAATATGTTGAGGACTAGAATGGCCATGTGGTGGGTAAGACCGAGAACAGCAGTGACTTTTGGCCCCACACTTAGAGTTAGAACTTCACAGGATAGAGGAAAACCCTTTCTCTTTTGAGTTTTGTTTTTGACTCCAAAAGTTTGCTGTGGCTACTCCTATTAACTATAGCCTAAGACTGGCAGATTGGAGAAAACAGGAAATAAAGGGATGATGTTTAACTTTATTTTTTTAATACAAGATTCTCTTGTAGCCCCCCCACCCCCTCCCCCTCTCTGTTTTTCTCCCTCATCCTCCCTCTCACTTTTCATCCTTCCCTTATCCCCTCTCTCCACCTCAAGTTCTTAAGTTCAATTTTGGGAAGATGGAGGAAAAGTAAAATTGGGAAATACCATTTCACTGTTGCTTTAAGTTGGGATGCTGTACACTAACCTACCTGCTAGTGCATGTTTTCTTCTCAGGATCTTCAAATGTCTGAGGCACCTATACTGTGTTGTCTGGTTTCATTCTGTCAGTTATGTGGTTTTGTTCAGTGAGAACACATGAACACACAGGCCTACTGGATCATATCTAGATACACAGATTCTGAAAACTCCTTACCTAACCATATTTTTCAGTCTCATATGTTTTGTTCTAGATACATGTTGTAAATGGAGATGTTGACATCATTGTTTAGGAAGAGATGACTGGCTAGCTCTACAGTATCTCCCCTGGCTTTCTCTTCTATAAAGTGGGATAGTGCCTTTCTTTATAGTTGTTACAAATTTGAATTAGGTATCATCAGATTTTAAATAACAAAGACACTTTCCAGGTTGAGTAGAAAGGCGCTTCGAGACAGCTTTCAGGTCATCAGGTTGATAATGCTGGCTTCCAGAGGCAGGGAAGCTGGGATGGCAGTTCCAACAGCAATTCACAGAATGAAGGAATTCCTTACATGGACAGACTTTAGAGGGAAGGAAAACTCTGAGCTTAGAAGAGAGGGTCTCTGAGTTTAGCAGATCAGTGATGGTACTAGCTAAAATAATTTAGGAAGTAATTTAGGAAGTTAATCCTATTGCCCCACCCTTCCTTAGGACTATTAAATGCTAGGAGTTTAGCACTTTATAGAAGGTACTAGACAGGATATAAGTGTGACTGATCTATTCTACAGGGCAACCTCTGTGATCTAACACTTGTAAAATGTGTATTTAGGTATTTCAAATACACACTCAGCTATCTGTAAAAGGGTAGATATAAATTTCAAGAGCTTGCACAGAAAAACAGCAAAATATAAACTGGACAGAATGCCAAGTTTGCACACATACAAACGTGTTCATTAAAATACAGTGAAACTTATCTGAAAGTTAAGCAATGGAAATTTTAAGTTTCTTTCATGATTGCTACTTTTTCATAAAATTAGGCCATAATTTCTTTGATACTTCTTATATATAAATATGAGTTTTAATTGTTAGGTGTTATCATTTCTCTGAAGAATTTTGGAACAATACAAAAATCATTCAGTTCTAGCACATTGAGAACAACAGAATTCCTTGCTAAAAACACTCTTCCGACTTTGAAAAGCACTGATTCTTGCCTTTTCAAAGTAAAAACAGTTCACATTTCCTTCTTCTCCTCCTTTATTCTTCTTTGTACTTTATTTCCTTTATTCTTCTCTCATACATTAGACCCTGGCCACAGCCCCCAACTCCACCCCCACTCCTCATCTTCCAGGATATCTACCAAACACAGCCTAACAAGATACAATAAGACTAGGCCAAAAACCTCATATCAAGACTTGTCTAGGCAACCCATAATAAGGAGACAGGTTTTAAGTGAAGATAAAAGAGTCAGAGACACCCTGGTATCATGGTTTATAAGGAGCAGGGTAAACAAATAGGCTGAATAGATATTTATTCAGGGAGAAATAACTTATAACATAGACAGGACCAGCAGGTTCCTGGTCCCAAGGATGCCTTTGGATGCTCTCCTGTCCGTGTCCCACCAGCAAGAGAGCACTCCCCGGCTCCTCCTCAGACCAATTCCCCAGGTCACTTCCCCCCAATATCCACCCTCAAAGGGCATGGTCAGTGCTACAGATGCGGATAAAGTGAATATCTCAGTACACCCCTGCACTCCCAATGTCTCACTAGGATGAAGAAGCAGTCCACTGGCTGGAAATCTAAAGAGTTTCTACTCTTTGTGGTACAATTGGCTTTGGTTTATAATAGTGAGTGAAAGAGATGTGGTTCTTTCCACCTGTTGCTTAAGTTCTGTTGAGGTTTACAAACCATAAAACAAAAAAATTAGAAACTGAAGAAAGTACTCTGAAGTCTAGGAGAAAGGCCTGCAAAAAAGGCTCATCTAATGTGTGGTAAATAAGAATCTGGTAAATGATAGACTGATGGATGTTTATTTAGGGAGAAATCACTTATACCAGAAACAGATGACTGCTGCAGGTTCCTGTCCCAAGGATGCCTCCGGATGCTCTCTGTCTCCGACCAGGAAGTAAGAGAGTGAGCTGGGGTCCAGGACCCCAGAATTAGTCTGTACCTTCCCCCTATGCCCCAATGGATGGGGTCAGTGCAACAGTTGCGGGCAGAGTGGCTATCTCACTACTCTCATCTCACTGCCAAGCTTGATGACCTGAGTTCAATCCTCTGGATCTTCATGATGGAAGGTGAGAATCAACTCCCAAAAACTGTCCTTTGACCTCCACATGAGTACCATGCACGTGTACACACATACACACACACACACACACACACACACACACACACACACACACAAAATAAATAAAAAAATAAAAGTAAAAAGATTATAATGGAGAAAGTTAGTGGATGATCTAATTTGCATTGAGTACAAAAAAAGACTTTTCTACAGTGGAAGCATTTGTGCTAAAACTAGAGAAATGAGAGTGAAATTATAGAAAAGAAGACTATATTTGAAGAGCAGTTTCTGAACTTGGAAAAAGCTTGATGAATTCAGGAATAAAAAAGAGAGAGAGAGAGAGAGAGAGAGAGCTAATGTGATGAGAATCCCAGAACAAAAACAGGAAGCAGCATACAGAGTCTTATTTATGCATGTAGTTTATTCCAAGTGCCATGGGAAGTCATTAAACAGGTTTGGACAGTTGAATGCTGTCAAGGGACGATATTTTTAGAATTCTATAATCTCTGTGTAGATAAGAGTGGGTATGGGAAAGGGTGGAGTGATGAAGCAGTCTGGGGGCTATTAGTTCAGGAAAGAGAAGACAAGAGAGTAGAATAAAATGTATTGTGGAGACAGAACTGAGAGAGTATGGAAAGGGAATGTGAGTTCAGTGAAGACAGAAGAGAACTCAAGTAGCTGGGCTCAGGGAAATTCTACAAAGAGACAAGTTGATGTTGCTATAGTGAACAAGCAAGATGTATAAGGTCTGAGGCAACTGCAAAGCATCAAAGAGAAAGTTTAGGGAAAATAGTTTATAAATTAGACATCCCCAAGTCCTCTACCACAAGTTTTACTTTCTGTGACTCAAGTTAACTATAATCAACCACAGGCCAAAGTCTCAAATAGAAAATATAGAAACAATAAATTTTAAATACTTTTTACTACAGTGTACTGCTGCCATTGTTCTGCTGTGTTCATTGTTGCTCTTACTATTAGCTTACTAATCAAACTTTACTATAGTTATATATTATGTGTAGAACAAATTGTAGATATCCTGTTATCCATGATGTCTAGAACCCTCGGGGCTTTAGCAATCTTTCACCTAAGTATCAGATGGCACTATTCATGAGTCTTGAACTCTGGTAAAAAGATTAGTACAGAAATAAAATTTTAGAAATTACTAGTGTACAGCTTTTGGGAATCTATTCCCAATGCTGCGTTGCCTCACCCAGTCTTGATACAGGGGGAGGAGCTTTGGTCCTGTCTCAACTGATGAGCCATGCTTTGTTGACACACATGAGTAAAACAGACACTATTCTTTCCACTTTGTGATTGAAACAACTGTTTAGCAGGGTTGGATGAGGGGCCAAGACAGTAGGACAGTGGTGGCTTGAAGTAGCAGTTGCTGATGTAGTATGTAATGTTACAATCCAGCCATATTCTGAGTGACAGCCATAGTACTGCTTTAGTCCATCACATTGCTATATGTTCATAGTGAGGCTGCTATGAATACACCTAATGTACTGTTCGTGATTAAATGTTTATCACCTACCATTAACATTGTACCTAATGCTTCATGATAGAAGATTATTGCTACTGCCTTGCAAATGGTATTTCATGTACTTGTAGAGAAACCTTATTATAAGTTATTTTATCATATAACACCAGTATCAACCTCATGTGTATCACATCTTGTTATTGCATCAAGAGGCCATGTCAAGTGATCGGCCTCCACCATTAGGTTTGTGTAACACATTCTATGCTGTTCTCACAATGGAGGAATTATCTAGTGATACATTTCTTGGACTTTATTCCGATGGTTGAACAATGCATGAATGTATTATAGCAACTGGTACAAAACAGTTGAGTTATTGTCAGTCCTTGTATGCAAGGGGTTGCAATAAAGAAACTGCTAAAATAGCCACTCCATTAGGGGGAAGGTGTTTACTGTGGGTAACGGGAACAAATCCAAAGGCATCTTATCTTCCCAGAGTGGACAGAAAGAGAAACAGATTAGACATGCCCAGGGCTATCTGGAAGGAAAATGAGAACCCATGGGATGAAAAATTATGCGGGTTTTCAGAAGGATGAGGATCTGTGGGAAGGAAAATCTGTGAGGTGGAGCCAGACTGGGAGTTTGGGACAGAAGGGGGATGAGAAGGGCAGGACACTAGCCTGGAGCCTTTGTGAGGGACTGAGGGAGCCTGGAAGCCAGCATGGACATTGATGTGACAGGCAGCACAGGTCTATGTCAATGGAAAGTCATGTCCCTTTTGCTGGAGGCAAGAGAAATGATTAGGGTGGGGTTGCAGAATCTGTTTCACACATTCCCAAGGCATGCTGGTTTTTACCTAAACACAGAAATACTCTGTAGTTCATATCAAATTCATCTCTGGATATGTGGGCTTACTAAGAACTAACAGTCCTGAATCCTGCCAGAGGAACACAAATATGTGACCAGAGTTACACCACAGTTGTAGGCAGAGGTGTATTGTTTATTTGTTTGTTTTTATTTTGAACTTTTATGGAAGCTTGGAAGATTGTGTCTAATGCTGTTCAGAAGAGGCAATGTGAGAAACTTGGCTACTACTAGTAGAGAAATGAAACTGTAGGTAGAGGGGGGTTTAGAAGAGGTTAAAACATACTTGTATGTCAAGATGAACAGAATGAAACATTGAAGGTCCACAGAATATCCATGGAACACGGTTTTAAAGGGACTATGACAAAGGAGCATTGGGAGCTCTTCAGAACTCTCTAGAAAGAAGAGGTGTGCATTCAGAGGTAGGCTGTCACGTGACAGCAGGATGAAAGGTCACAGCCATCTCAGACATTCTATTTTCTGAAGTATAAACCAAGGTCATGACCAAGGCATAGCCAGCTTCTACTTAATCTTGTTTTTTAGATTTTTTCCTATGTAATCCTTAGTTTCTTTTCTTTTCTTTTTATCTTTGTTCATTTATTTTGAATTCAAGTAACCAAGGAAGAGGTTAGCAAGGACTATTCAGGCATATTTGTATCACAGGCTAAATAAATATCATGGTGTTTACTTAGCTTCAGAATATGGGGAGCAGATAATCCCAGGCTCAGCAACTTTAGGAGACTGACAGTAAGAAAGATGTACAGACACAAAATGAGATGTTTGCTGCCTGCTGAATCTGGAAAGCTATGGCATTACAGACATGGCTTCTGCTTAGGCATCATTTGGTTTGCCCCTACCTGTCTCTATACTTGTGACAGTGTCCATATAGAATTTTCTGTTATTTTTACTTGGCACTTGCTCTTTACCTTGTAATTCCACAACAGGCCAAAACTGTGACTTCTCTCCCACTAAGAAAAGTAGTTTCTAGACACATTTTAGGTTGAATTTAGATATTCAGGAATGTAGGAGAGTAGAATACAACATATTTCTCAGAGTCTGTGACAGGTTGCTTTTGAGGTCCCTGAGTTTTACGTTTTTACATGAAAATTATGTCTTTTAACTATTTATAGTTGAAGAAGAGATATAAGGGAGGATAGTTATTGTAAGTGATTCCTTTTAAATGAGGTTTCAACTCAACAAATAACATCAAGGGGCACAACAATCAATACTGTGCAAGAAGAAAATATGTTAGACTAAAATGTACAGGTTTTCAAGATAATGGGATGACTTTATGGAGCAATGTACTATTAATATGGCATGTAACATACTTCCAAACAAATAACTTGGAGACTGTCTCTTATGTGCATCTACACAGCTAAATGCTGAACTACACTGAGTCCTGTGTCTGCCTTTGTTTGGTGGACCAGCTTTCCAGTTAATCTGAGTATAATGTGAGTACAGGAAAAAGAACCACTGTGAAGATTAAATCTCTGTGGCCACAGGTCACAGGACAAGGTGTGGATTCCCTGGGTCTGGGATTTCAATGTACTTGTTCAAATTATGTAACTTGGCATTGTCAATGCCCTTTATACACTTGCCCTTTCTACACCTTGTGGATTTTATTCATATCTTGTGAACAGAAAATACAGTTTTAGTTCAGGACTATAATGACAATGAGCGGGAAAGACTTCAGGGTACCTAGGAAGTGGATGGATCTCATTATGTATGGATTACTTCTTCAGCATCTCTTCAGTTAGTGAAGGCTAAGCTGTTCCTTGATAATTTATCACCCCTTGAATCCCAGTGGATTAATGCATCAGAAGTCGATGTGTTCTTAATACAAATAAAGGGGAGAATGATCAATCTTGAGAGCCATAGAGAGGATTTTAAGTACCTCTATCAAGAAATGACATGTATCTGTTTCACTTATGCTGATCAGACCTTTGCATAGTGTACTCTCTACCTATGAGGGGGCTGAACCTCAAGTCTTCTATGGGCCCAAGAAGAAGGAAAGGGGATATGGTGTGGACCAGAAGCTTCTATCACAACTTTTCTTTCTGTTTTCAATATACATGTTTGTGTGTGTGTGTATATGTATGCACATATATGTTATGCATGTATATAATGTATATAATAGTCTTATTCTTTAAACAACTCAGTTAAAAACTTCAACAATCCTGGAATTATAGATTGATATAACAGGACTGAACATGATGCTGTTACTAAAGGGTCTAATTCATTGATATGATTCTGAGAATTGTTTTAAGTCCCAATTTTAGAAAAGAAATTGATCATTTAATTAGTAAAAGTAAGCCTACCAAAACTAAAAATTCCCTGAGCTAGCCTTCATAAATATGCAAGTAAAGACTCCTTGTTACATGTTAACATACACAAAGTAGGGGAGATGTGAGGAGCAAAATGGAGATGGTTTAGGCAAAGAAGTTAGATCCATGGCAAGATCATTTTAGAGCTCTGCAGTATCCTTTCTCCTCTTTCTCCTTCCTGTCTCCTGCTTTTTTCCTTTAGCACCCGATATTCAACTTTAATATATGCTACAGACTGCCAAAACGAAGGAGGCTTTCATAAACAAAGCAGCCTTTGTCCCTGTATTAAGGTATGCTGTGGCAGACAAACCCCTAATTCTCAGTGGCTTAGCATAAAAGTTCGCTTATAGTTCCTGCACAACCCAAAATGTCTATTTTCATGAAGTAGAAAAGATGCTGTCTCTGTGAGTCAAAGACCAGGATCCCTTATTTACATGGCTTCAAGAATCAAACCTGTAGCTTCCAAAGTGCTTATCTACAGAACATTAGCAAAAGGTAAAAGTTTTTGGAAATGTCTGTGGAAGAGATTTCCATAGCCTGGCCTAGCAGCATTATTTGTCATTCTCACATGCGGATCAGGCTAAGATCAGAGCAGTAGGACTTAATGGGCCAGAGAGGGGCAAACAAGAGCAATTCTTTTCTGGTTTAGAAGCTTGGAATCTTTTGTTCAATAATAGCTTTGGGAGCATTTTCTTCCAGGCAGTGTCCCAGGAATTAATGATACTGTGGTAGAAAAGTCAGAAACTCCTATCCTTATGGAATTAGTGACTAGATTTAAAGTATCTTTAGTATGTTAATGGTACCAGCCAACTTTCAGGTCTGTGCTTTTAATAAAATATTGCTGTTAAGAGTAATGTTTTTCTGCCAGCCCACCTGGTCCCACTGCCATGCCAGCCCCAAATAACACACAGAGACACTGTATTATTTATAATTCTGTTGGCCAGTTACTAGTTTCTTATCGGCTAGCTCAGTCTTAAATATTAACCCATTTCTATTAATCCAAGTACTTCCACGTGGTCTCATCTTACCAGACAGAGGGGCTGGCATTCTCTCTGTCAGTCCACCATCTTGGATCTCCTCCCTTCTCCTTCCTCTCTCCTCCTAGTCCCGCCTATCTTGCTTTCTGATTGGCCAACAGTGCTTTATTCATTAACCAACATGAGAAACATATTTACAGAATGAATCTCCCATCATCTTGCATATGTACATAATGCTATACAATGTTTAAGATAATGTCTATAAAAGAACAAATTGAAAGCAATGTTGACCGGTAGAAAAAGATAGGCTTGTACTTTGTACTTAGTCAGTAAATAATATATTGCATGTAATTTGAAAAAAAAAAACCAACATGAACCACTACTATCAAAATTAATAAATGCTTTGCCCATGCAAGGTTATGTGCTAATAATTCCATCATTCAGAAGGCTGGGACAGGATGATCATGAGCTTAAGGTTAGTCTGGGCTTCCTAGTGAATTTCAAAACTAGCTAGGGCTACATAGTAAGATCATTTATTTAAAATATCATCATTTTCAAAATAAAGAGCAAATTACAAAATCACAATGCTGTATGAAAAAAATTGTAGAACAACTACTTCTAGATTGAGGATACATTTAAAAACAATACTATGTATTATTCATGGATGCTAATATATATCAAAACTTTTTACATCCACTGGGGGCTAGGGAGGTGGCTCAGTGGATAAGGGTCTTTGCTATCTAATCACAAGGAGCTGAATTCAGATCTGCAGCATCCTCATAAAAAGTCAGCCATGGCCACTTGTGACTGTTACCATGGTGCTGGAAGGGAGGGGAGCTGGGAGAATTACTGAGGCTTGTTGGTTACCAGTCCAGCTCCAGGTTACCTGACAGGCTCAGTCTCAATAGAACAATAAAAGCAAAGAGTGACAGAGCAGGACACTTCACATACTTCATTGGCCCTCACTTGTACATGCATGGGCCTGCATACCTACACCACAAACTCAGGCAACATTCTCTTGTGCAAGAGTACACACACACACACTTTTTTGCATGAGGAAGATGTATATACATTCAAATTGTTTTTCTCTGGAAGAAAGCAATAGAAATAGATGGAGGAGGTATAGAGAATGAGAATCATAAAGTATAATTTCTTAGAGAATTTTGAAATAAGATTTGGTTAGATAAAACTAGATGCAAGTATGCTTACGTTTAATGCATCAACCCTATCTTGTCATTACATTTAAAGAGTTTTTGCTTTCTTCTTTATCTGGAGTCATCTTCCTAGCTTTATCTCACTCTATCCTATCCCCAGCAAACATCCTGTACAGCCACTAATTAAATCCCTTGGCTACCAGTTAGGACCAGAAGAGGCCCTTTCCTTTCTTTCCCCATCAGCAAAGCATGCAAAGCAATTTGGAAATTGGAAAGGAGAGAAGAGCAGAGCACAAGTGTTAGTCTCCCAACCAGGAAGGCAGTAGGAAGCAAGAATGTGTTCATAGCTCATAGCCTGCCTGTTTGTAGACTGCCTCTTGGCAGATTGTTGTTGCCTTTGTCATCTGGAATTTGGCTTGCTGGACCCTCTTCTGATGGAAGGGAGCTATGAATTTTATTAGGTCCAAGAGAATCTAAGAAACTTGCACTTTTGAGATTTTCGGGGGCCATACATGTGTTTGGATATTACAGGACCAGGATGTTCTTCTTGGAATAGTTATCTTTTATTAGGGAGGATGTCAAACCCTCTGAGCCATCTTGACCCAACAGGCTGATTCTTGTATTGGGAAAGCATTCCTATGCACATATTTTGAATGTGTGATCTCCAGTATATAACTGTGTATGCTGGAGAGTTAAGCTTTGTCCTTGAACTCAATAATGTCAGTTAAAGGAAAGAAGGTTAATTTGTAGCCCTTGTTAATTTCTCAGCTGCATGCTGGGCATAAGGACTCAAGGTCAAGATGATCTTTGGTTCAAGGTGCCTCTCAGCACAACAGTGTCTTTGGGGGTTATATTTTCTCTGGTTTGTGTAGTCTGTGTTTTCCATTTTATTACAAATCTCTGTATCTCTTCATTTTATAACACACCTGGCCATGAAATCAACGCCCCAGGAATTTTCCCATAGGATCTTACATTTTCCTACTTTGTCTTACAAGAGGAAAGGGACTTGGGTGTTTGTATATATGTGTGTGTGTGTGTGCTATGTGTTTGTTTGTGTGTAGATGTGTTTGTCTGTGTACATGTATGTTTGTATGTAGGTGTGTATGATAAGGTTGGGAAGGATAATTATGTCTTCTTGGCTGAGTTCCAGAAACATCATTCATCTTTACTTGCTCTTAATAGCTGCTATGTGTTATTCAATCATTTCTCATGTGTCCTTTACTCACTTAGATCTTCCTAATGTAACATTAACTCTTGACTTTCATTCTTCTTGGATTCTAGCTCTAGCTCCCATGTTGAAAGTCTGTCTGTCCATGGTCTTATTACTTCAAGACAATGACCCTTGTGAAGATTATCCCTAAATTTGCTTGTGTGACTAAGATCCTGGTTTCAAGCTTTTCATCTCATAGGTGACCTTCATCTGATACAACCAGTGAGTGAGTAATTCCCATTAAGGACATACATGTGCAAAACATCAACCAGTAAGTGGGAGCCTGGCTGGCCCATTATCTGATGACATGCAAATCTGTACCCAAGTCTCTTCCCTGGTAGGACTGGTTTCTGAGTTCTAGAACACTTGATAGACTCATGTAGAGCTTTCTGGTATCATGGCCTGACTTTCATTCATCATCAGGTTCCTAACAACTGGAGTCTCCCCACTTTGCCCAGGTACTATCACTGGACTCCTTCCCATTGCTGGACTCCTTATTTAGATGTACTGACACCAGCCTCTTCCCATTCTTCAAGCTCTGCATTTAAGTAGAAAAGCACTCTTGGAGGAATTCCAGTAAATATATTTATGTCAAGTCAATTCCCATCTCTTGGCACTTACTTTTACGACTTCCTGTGTATTTTTAATGAACATTCTGGCATTCTTACAAGTGTCTTTTCTACACTATAGCTTCTCTCTTCAAGATCACTTTATTTATTTGAGACAGGGTTCCACTTTGTACCCAGGCTGTCCTCAAACTCAGTATGTACCCTAGGTTGGCATCAAATTCCATTCCATTCTTCCTTTTGTATTATCTCCTACTTCAGTACCTTTCCTAAGAAGGGCAAAGTGCAGACATTGTGATCACCTAGTACAAATGTTCCTCTTCCCATTTCTTGCTATCTTCATCTATTCTCCTTTTCACCTGTTTTCTCTCTTTTTTTTTGTTGTAGTACTGAAGGAAGTTTATCTAGTCTTTCCTAGAGTTAATCTTAACTACCTGTGCTCTAGCTTTCTTTGTATCTGATCTGGGAATTTCAGGTTAGTGTTGTGTGTCTTTACCTTTCAATAAGTATGTACATACCTGCACCTTGGATATAATGATGAATAAAACACAGCTCCTGTGCAGGAGAAGAAAGCAGTTTGATACCGACTTGATTGTGTGGTAAATCAACATGACATAACAAATAGTCCTGCGGGCCCTCACCAAAAAGAGCAATTACTCTGGAGATTCATTTTCTCTGTTGCCCCTAAGTTGGTTTCTCCATCCCAGCAGCAGGATAAATAGGAAGAGATGAGATTTATGCAAGACCCTCATTTTCTTAATCTGACCACCCATACGGGAAAGATTGATTGGGTGACAACTGTGTTGGGTGTTGGTAGATAGTTCATGAGCAAAACCAGGCAACCATTGGGTTCATAGATAACTGAAATGATAAGTGTTCATCATACAAATAAGTCTGAGTTGTATTATGTGCTGTGATGCAGTGACAATGGGTCATATGAAAATGCATAAGGCATGTACACTGATTCCACACAGCAGGGATGCCTTCTCTACTCATGGGACAGTAAAATTAAGAACTGAGGGGTGAGCATTGGCTACCAAGGCAGAAATAGAAAGGGAGGAACAACCTCAAGGAAGTACACTCCCATAGGAAGCCTGATCTGTGTATAACCTTTATAGAGGAAGGAACCTAATGTGGACATGAGCCTGGCTGAAGGCCTACTAAGGGATCCAGTGTGACAGAAGGCTATGCACATGTAGATCAAGCAGAGATATCCCAGACAAAATCGTATCGAGAGTGGTTTAAAAAGATGCTTCTCTCTTTAAGAGCCTTGGAGACACTGCAGATCTGCTCAGAAGTCTCATGAGCAGATATTTGGGTAGAAGAATCTCCAGCAGTGGTGTGAGGAATGCTATAAAGAGGGATTTGACTAACTGTGGTGAAACTGAAAAAGCACTGGCCTCAAGATCAGGAGGTGTGAATTGTAACTTCAAGCCTTATGAGTCCAAAGATCTTGAGCAAATCCCATTGTTCAAGACATCAAATCCCCCAGAGAAATAATTTTAGTTAAAATTAACTTGGTTCTGTTGATTCTTGCACATCTTAAACATATTGTGATTCCCTTTTTATAATGTGGTCATAAAATAATGTGTATACATATTAAACGAAGTTATGCTTCTTATGTAAAAAGAAAAAGACATCAAATCCTTTCTTTTTCTAGTATACTGGTTGCTCTGATAGTGACACCCATAGATTATGGAGCCTGTAACATTTCTTCTGTTCAAAGAAAATATGTGGGCATTTTTTTTTTTGAATGCCTAGAAGTGACTGTGTCACTTAATGTTGAGCCTTTTATTTCTTCTCTTTTGAAAATTAGTCTTCCAATACTAACTCAGCAAAGCTGTCACAGAGTCATAAGTAATGAGCTCCCAGGCTAGGAATTAGTGCAGGCTCCATCAAGAGTAGATTGGCATGTTGGGAAAAAGTATTGTTTGAAAGTCCAGGCTTGTTCCAGATGTTCACTTCCTGGTAAGTACTAGCTGAAACTGGAACTTTAATGGCTACATTCCTTCTCTTGTAATAGTTCCTTTTTTTTTTTTTTAGGTACTATTAATGGTAAACTATTAATGGTCAATTAACAGGCTAAGCCGGTATGTGTCAGAGTTGGGATTCAAATGCAGGAAACTTTACTTTAGAGCAGTAGTTCTCATATTGTGGTGACCACTGCCTAAAAATTATTTTCATTGCTACTTCATAAATGTAATTTTGCTGCTGTTATGAATCATAATGTAAATATTTGATATGCAGGGTATCTGATATGGGACTCACAGGGAGTCCAACTGCCCTCTTGTTTGTATGTAAGACTAAGGGGTGTGTGTGTATTTTTCATTCTTCTCAGAAAAGATCACCTCATTTTAGAAACTTTTAGAGAGTAAATTGTGACCCCTCCCATTCATGTTAGTACCCTAGTTAATACCACAAAATGTAAATGTGTTTGAAGATGTGGCTTGTTAAGAGGTTGAGTAAGGTATAAAGTCACCAGGAAGAACACTAATACAATATGACTAAAGTTACACATGGGCAATCTCAACACTCTGGATGTTATGGCAGGAAGGTCAGGAATTAGAGGGTAGCCTGGGCTACATTGGAAGGTTCCAGGCCAGCAAGTGTGACCCTGATGTGACACTAGGGCACACCCATTGGCAATCCAAGTAAAGCAAGGCTGCTGATACCATCTTCCAGAGCCATGGGAACATGAATTGTGGTTGGCAAAGCTTCTATGTCTGTGGGATTCCTTTTCAGCAGCCTGAGGAAAACACAGGGACATATGTAGCAGTCCCAGTTTATATGAAATGAGACCTGACTATGTTTCCTTGTTTCCCTGCTCATGCAGAGTAAACGGTGATGGTTTTCTTTCATGAATGAATCTACTCAGAGATTGATTATCAGACTCTATCCCTCCATCTTTCAGCTCAAGATTTTACAGTGCTTCCCTTACTGGCCACTTGCCAATTTTGAGCCTTGTTCTCTTTCTTCATAAGCGAGCACGTTGGGGGTTAAACTGTGCAGAGTACTTAAGCTATTCATTCAGGAGCTGAGTACTTTTTGCTTCTTTACCCATCAATTTTTGCAAGCTAAATTCTCAAGGCTGCAACCATTTCTTCAGATATCTGACTTTCAAAGGTGTGGGCTTTACAAAGTACACTCTGCTCTCATAAAAGGGTCCTATAAAAGTGTCTCCAGGTGCTCTTCTCTTCCAGGCAATAGATCTGCCAGGACTATATGCCCTGGAGGAGAGTGTGAGGCCACATCTCTTTGAAGAGCCAGAGAGCTCCATTGTTCTACCAGACTCTCTGACTTTCAGGTTCATTTAAGTCCCAGAGGGGCGCCAACAAGCCCCTTGGTCTCACCCTGGCTGCCACTTCTGGCAGAGACTTCTGCAGAATGAGTCAGAAGCTGTCTGCCTTGGATCTTTGAAGTCTTTGAATGTGCATACCACTTGTTTTTAGGTTGGGGCAAGCAAAGGCTACTGCATAACCAAGGACAGAAAGCAGATTTGCATAGTGCCTCATATTTTCAAGAAGGCTAATCAAAAGACATTCAGTAGCTAAACTTAACTGTAAGTAGATATTATTTTTTCACCAGGAATTCTACTATCCCAAGACATCAGTATTAAGAAGGGTGCCATGTCAGCTTCTGACCAGAGTACATGTACCTCAGAGTCCTTTTGCTAACATATTCTTGTTGTTAAGGAGGAGAGGGGCACATCTTGCTAGTTGATTCATATTACTCAACATATTACTACTGAGTACTTCCTTGTGCCAGGAGTTATGCAAGGTCTGGGAGAACAGCAATGACTAGACATCTTGGGGTCTGCCCTCTGGGATCCACAGTGTAACTCAGAAGGAGAAAAAGGTGTTTTCTCTACCCACTGCTCACAGTCTTTACCTCTTGTACCTTTGTCTTTTCTTCCATTCATTTGTTCTCTGCACACTCCAACCTCCCAGTGCTTTTCTACTGAAAAGGCTTCCGGGAGACAGGTGATGCTTAATCCAGGCCATGAATCCCCAGTGGAGGAGTTTTATCATATGAATAATATTGATACATGTTTTAAGTACCCCCTACTTCAGGGATCCCCAATCCTGTGTGTGATGAAAACTGTACTCTGAAACAGCTTTGCTGTTCTCTGGAGGTCCTGGGAAACATCTCGAGGGCACAGGGAGCTGCCAAGGTCTGAGAGGCATCTCAAGGCTTACAAATCAACAGTGAAGTTTGTCATTACCTAATCAGATGCTGACCACCACTGCATTTCTCTCTCTGCTTATGTTCTTAAGTACCTTGTCTACTTAAGCACCTCGCTTAGTTTCTGCTTCCTGCAGAGATTTATGGCCCCATATCGATAGGAATAAAAGTCCTGCTGGCAGTCAGCCCCAGAGAAGCTGTGGGGTTTGCAGGGAATCACTGAAAAAATATAATTGCTGGCAGCTGTTAGCCCCAGGACTGCCAGCCATAAAATTTAACCCTTCATTATCTAGGTATTACATGGGCAGAGACCTCTCTTGATCTAAGACAAGTGTTCACCATAGCCCTGTAATAGAGGACTGTGTACCTGTCATTACCCAGTTTAAAGCATTTGCTTCTGTTTCAAGAGTAACGAACCATTCCCCCTGCTAAGACTTGAATGATGGTGAGTGCTGGTATTAAATACTGTTCAGCAACATCAACAGTATTTCTTTGAAACCTCTTTTGTGAGCTTTAACAAAACCTCATCAGCTCTTACTGAGGATTTAGCATCTGGAGCTTTATGCAGGAATCCAGCATTGCAACAAACTTGGAAGAAAAGACAGCTTGGCTTGCCTTGAAAACTCAAGGCAAGGTTATGTTGTACTTGGGCATTTCAAGAGACAGAACAAAAGGATAAAGTGCACAATGCCAAGATTGAGTAAGAGTATGCACAGCTCTTTGTTAAGTCTGACCTCAGCCAGAGGCATGGTTCTGAGAACACAATTTATTTGTTCAATGAATAAGTGAAAATTCAAGAAAGGAAATTGCTCAATGCTAAAATGGTGGATAAATGAGGATCTCCATCAAACCGAAGACAATAAGGTCAAGTTACCTCATCCCTATATAATCAATGTTCTTATCTCCTATGGGGTCATCACAGTGAGAGTTCATTTAATGAAGAAAACTTCAAACTCATTTCATCTGTAAGTATCTATTACAGGCATGGCAATAGAAATGATGTTTCTGCGTTAAAGGGAAGTATTCAGGCTCTAGTACTGATTAAACTAAGGCAGGCTGGCTGGAGAGACAGCTTAGTGGTTAAAGCATTTATTTCTCTTGCAAAAAAGTTGTAATTGGTTTCCAGCACCCACCTCAGGTGGCTCACAAACACCTGTAATCCCATTTCCAGGGGATTCAATGCTCTTTGTGCACATAAATTCATGTAGGCACACAAAAACTTTTTTTTTCTTCTTGTAATAAAATAAAATAAAAATCTTACATCAAGCAAGCCTTGAATTCACCTTTGAAAAACACGCAGATAATGTGAGTGTACAATGCTATGGCATGTACACTGCATTATATATAATGTTGGTACACTAAAAGGTGCCTGGTAAAGTTCCAGCCCCTCCCCGCCACCCTCCCCACCCCAGAACTAGCTAACTTTTCATAGATCAGTGCCTGTTTTGTTTGTTATCTTTTTATTTCTAGGGTTTTCTTCCCTTTTTATTGGAGAAAATATTATTGAAGTGTGAATTACTACCTTTCACTTGTTCTGTACAGAGATGTGATCTTTGTCAGTCCTGGAAAACAGTTCCTTAGAATTGTTGCTTTCAAGAGCTCTGTGCTGTTGCTTGGAAACAGCTTTTATTTGTCCTGGAAAGAACCTTGGCTGAGTTCAAGGGACTTCAGCTACTGTCTCAACTGTCTCAATACTCACGATGGAAAGTAAGAGATTTGAGAGGGATGTAGGAATACCCTAGTTCTTTAGTAAAAATTTTCCATTGTGCACAATCCTTGTGTGTGTGTTTGTTTGTGGCCTGTGCATGTGAATGCACAAATGTACACTCATGCATGAACATGCAGAGACCAGAGTAAGATGTCAGGTGTCATCTTCTACTGCTCTCCACTTCATTCCCTTGAGACAGGGCTCTCATTGAGGCTGAACTCACTGTTGTTTGTTTGCTTGCTGCTTGTTTTGTTGTTGTTGGTTTTGTCCACAAAAGCCCCAGTGACACCCCTGTTTCCATCCCTACGCCTATCCCAACACTGGGGTGACAGTTACTTGTGGACATGCCCAGGTTTTTACATGAGTGCTGGGTACCCAAACTCAGGGGTGCTATTACCTACTAAGCCATCCCAATCAACTTCCCCATTCTGCTGTGAGCAAACTCAGGGGTGTACCTACTGAGCCATCACCCTCCATTCTGCTGTGACTCTTAATTTTATTCATCAGACCCTTAAAGTTTTCTCTCCATCACCTGTAAGAAAAAATGTCACTTCTTTACAATGGCATTTAAAGATTTTTTACAATTTGGACCTTATTTTCCTTGAAAGTCTTATCTTCTTTCCTTGGAATATACATGTCTATCATGTATATTCCTCATCTCTCCACCCAAATCCTGTTCATTTCCAAAGAACCTTGTCTATGAAGTTTTCCGGTACCACAGAGAAAGTTCTAATGGTATCTTTCTGGGTCTTTCAATATCACAGTCATTTTCAAATTTTATTTTTCTTTCTTTGGCCTTACTAGACTGAAAACAAAAATCCCAGAGAAGTGGTTCTCAACCTGTGGGTTGAGAGAAACCCATTTTGCAAAACCTCTGTCTCCAAAAAAATTTACGTTACAATTCATAACAAGAGCAAAATTACAGTTATGAAGTACCAGTGAAGATAATTTTATGGTTGTGGGTCACCATAACAGTTAGAAATATGTTAAAGGGTCACAACATTAAGAAGGTTGAGAACTATTGTCCTAGAGACTGAGATCTGGACTTTATGGTCTTGCTTGACTAGATTAAAGATGATGAAATAAGATAATAAAGAACAGAAATAACAGGAAGTGGTGCAGGACGCCTTTAACCCCAGCACTCAGGAGGTAGAGTTATGCAGATCTCTGAGTTCAAGGCCAGCCTGTTTGTTCGACAGAGTAAGCTTCAGGTCAGCCAGAGCTACAAACAGAAACCCTGTCTTGAAGAACAAATGAAAATAGAACAGAACTGATACTTTTGGGCTGGAGGATGTCTCAATGGTTAAGAGCATATGCTGCTCTTCCAGATGACCTGAGTTTGGTGCTCACCACCTACATAGTGGCTCACACTCATTTGTAACTCCAGTTCCAGGGGACCCAAAGCCCACTTCTAGCTTCTGTGGGTGACTAGATAAATGTGATACCCATATACACACTCAAGTAAAACATTCATTCATGTAAAATAATAATAAATAAGTCTCAAAAATAGCTGCTACATATAAGGGAGTATACTAGGAAATAATCTAGAATATAATCTATATAACCTTATGCAAGCTACTCAACAATTGAGTCAGGATTAGCACACTTACATGTTAGTAAGTGGGTTTCTGGGTAGAATGACTCATTTAGACTAATTCAGGCTGATCTTATGTCTGCATCCACTGTGATGTCCAGGTACCAGGCTGTCAGCACCGGTTAAACCAGGCAGCTCCAGAGAATGGAAATGGTACAACTGAAAATGTAGGCTGCTGTTAGTGAGCATTGTGAACTTAAGAAAGGTACGGAAATGCAGCTAGGAGACTGTAATAATTCAGCTGTGAGGTGATGACAGCAAAATAGGTGTAATAGATGGAGAATCAATAAAATGTGATAGGCAGTGACCAGGAGGTGCCACACGAGAGCAGTGCAAATAAAAGCATGTTCATAGATAGCATCTCTACAGCCTAGGGCATGCTTGCTTCTCATTGTGCCTGAACCTGGGTTGGTGGGTGGCTCTGAGACCCGTCCATTAAGAGTAAGGCAGAGTCCTGAGACAGAATTTCCTCAACAACATAGCAGCTCTGGTTTTGTGGCTGGAACTTATAACTTTGAAGTATGTTGAACACGAAACAAAAAGATTCAGGTCTTATAGAGAAGTCCTGTGTAGTTAACATCTGTTTGAAATATGAAACATTGTGTGGCCACAGTAGTTCCACCCATAAGTATGCATCTAAGAGTAGCCTGCAGAAATAATAAGCCAGACCCCAACCTGTTGGTGTCTTTACCAGATAAATCCATCAAGTGTATAGGGATATTAGCAATTGTATAGACAAACATCATCTCAGTTCTAGAAAAGCACTGATGTGGGGGGAGGTATTAGCAAGCTCTGATGGCCAGATGTCACAGTGCACAGAAAACTTGGGGGGTCATTCATGTGTTCATGTGAGTGCTGAGGGTGGGTTTGCTTGGGCTCCCATTTGTATGGACTCCATAATTCCACTTTTCACTGAGCATCTGGAAGAAAAATATCTTTCTGCAGGATGTAATTCCAGAAGAAAGGTCAGCTGGGAAATCACTTTGGAATTTGAAACCGAGATGGGGGTGCAAGTTGGAGATAGGGATAAATGTCATATATGAAATGTAGGGGTCTAAAATGCTTTCCTTTTCTTCTGTTGTGAAAGTTTGTGAAGCCACATGCTCATTCATTTGTTTCTCATTAGTTTTGTTTTGTTCTCATTTAAATATCCCCCCCTACACACACACACACACACCAGAAAGTAAACAATTTTAATGAAGAGAAATTCTGTTTTCTCTTGAAGTTTCTTTGAGGATGAGATTCACAGAAACCTCTTATTTTTTTTTTTAAATGTACAAGTTAGGGTCCTCACTAGTATTTAAAACAAAATACAATCTGATTGCCCCTTTGTGTCACTGTTCCCCTTCAAGCATGTCCCCTTGTTCTTTTGATCCTCCTTGTGAAACCACATGGGAAAAATTCAGTCTTGAAACAGTAATAGCAAGTAGGGTTGGGGTTCTCTTTAGCAAGGAAAGGTAATCCATGAGAGAGCTCTGGCTGACAATATCCATACAGACATTCTGCTTTAGACAGTGTTGAGATGGACCCTTACTCTCGTCTCACCCACTGAAAAGCTGTCTTGGCACAGTGTCCTATACTTTTCTAAACCATATTGATTTACAGCTTTAAACCTTCTTTATGAATGATTTAGGTTAGTTCAGAAGGTGTAGCATCCCCCCAAAGTACCCACTCTTCCAGAAGCCAGCATTCCAAAGTGAAATAACACAGAAGAAAATATTTCATTTCTAAACTGACTTTCACATAAAATGCAATGTGAGTTTCCATATAGAACATATTTCTTCATGGCTGTTCCCACATAGTCTCTCACCTGATCTTCAAGGATTTGTATCTCTTTTATTTATGATGGAGGGAGGCTTTACAAAATCTGACCCTGAGTAGACACATAATAAACACCTTTTTCTATGGCAGCACATCATATCTCATTGAGAGCATATAAACAAATATATGTAATAAATTCACTAGCTCTGTTCCACTCTGTTTGAGAGGTCACATATTTCTCACTTTGCTTCAGAGTTAGAAGACACAGTGAGCAGAATAGAGGTTAGGGAAGGTAATTTTGACATAAAAAGATCAAGCCTCACAATGTCTTTCAGAGTACAATAATGGAAATCTTAGGTAGCCCAAGAAAATTCACTGGCCTTGTTCCAGATTTTGCTCCCTTTTCTGGATTACCACCAGTGATAGGGGGTATATTACTTCACAAATCAGCTTATGCAATAAGTTCGTTATTTATATTATCAGTAATATTCTGATCCACACCCCCAGAGCCTCTTAGCAGGTTGACTACAGTGGATGATGAATCTTAACAGGAGTTCCTGCTAGTTCTTCTTGTTCCATAACACTAGTGGTATATTTTCCACACAGCAGCATGTAATCCTCTTCAAGTAGAAGAAGATTTATAGGATCTAAACAGAAACCAGAGCATAAATTATTTTTTAACAATGAGATGATGCCAAGTTAAAAGTCTAATTTATCTTCTACTACATATACATTCTAAATGGGTTCGATGTCTAAGCCCAATGGTCTTCTAACCTGCCAGTCCCCTTCTTAATCACTCTCTTCTGATCTTGTGGCTCTTCTTGACCTTCCGGCATGCTGTGACATTTCTACAGCACAACTTTTGTCTACACTCCCTCTAGTTGAAAGGCTGCTCCCCTCTGTTCCTGTTGCATGCTCTCTCAATCTTTTATGGCCACATTCAGGTAAGATGAGTCCCCTCCCCTAATGAATCACTCATAAAACCTTCAACTACTTTATCCTTCTCTGCAGATCTTAAACAGTGTCCCATTTGATGATACTTGGCATATCACTAACTCTTTCTTCCTCAGGTATGACCCACCAACATAGAAAATTCTACCGTAGTGCTGTGGACCTTAAGATTTTGCTTCCTTCCCTCGTCATTAAGATCTTTCAAGGCTTGGGGATTAAAGATCCTTTTAAATGAAGGGTTGGAGATACCAATAAGGACCATAAGAACCCTTTGGTTCTTTAGGTTGTCTTGAAGGACAGGTAAATTTTTATTGAGAAGAGAATAAAGGGCTGAGTTCAGAGGGTGCTAAAGAGAATGAGACGTGGCTCTTGAAGACTTGCAGCAAGTCTTGAAGACTTGCAGGGTTAGTCTGAGAATAGAAAGGCTGAAGTCAAATTTATCTTCCTTTACTTCCTTCATCTGCAGGTAGAAAAGGAGCAGTGGTGACTGCAAAATATTCACTTAGGACAGGTTTGGGGACAATCTACTTAGAGGAGAGGCAGGTAGCTTGTCATGGTAGCTTGTCATAATGCCACATCTGCATGGTGAGCAGATGTTTTTCTTTTTGGTTTTGGTTTTTCAAGATACGTTTTCTGTAACCTTCCTTGGCTGTCCTAAACATTAGTTTGGGAGGGTGATATTATTTTGAGGGTGATGTACAAGCCACAGGCAAACTCTTGTGTCATTTCTGGAAAAATTTCCAATATAGTATAGTTTATTTCCTCTTGTTCTATACTCCCAACATTTTCTAGAACATTCTTTCAGCTTTATGAAACTATTAGAGAGTCTCTCTTTCTCTCCCTCTGTCTCTCCCTTCCTCTCTCTCTCTCTTTCTCTTTCTCTTTTTGGTTGCTGTTGGTGTTAAATCTTCTGGAACTCTAAGATAAAATAAGTTCTTCAAGCTGCTTCCAGTCATGGTATTTCTATAACAGCAACAGAAAAGTAACTAAGATAGTAGTACAAATAACAATGACAGCAACAAAAGATTCTTAATGCGAAAATGAGATTATTACTAGTAATATCAAATGGATTTGTCTATTCTGGTGATAAACAGGTCACCACTTATGGTAAGTATTTTAGTAGCAAACACTGGGTATCTATTAATAGTAACTTAGTGCTTTATCAACAACTAATTAAACACACCTATTTTAATTGGTTGCCATGGTAGTAAATGGAGATACTCAGAAATGTTTATATCTACCAAATTTGTTCTTAGCTCTTGAAACATAATTCATTTTCAGTAGTAAGTTGTGATTATGCTGTGCTATGAGATGTTTGAATGATATGTGTATGTTAGTAATGAAAAGATGTGCAAGTATGCAGATACATATCTGACTGAATATTTATAATAATAATATTCATGTTTGTTACTCAAAAGTTTCCTTAGTGAATCAGATAGCTAAAAATGAAAATTTAGTTCATTATAAGTACTCTGTTGGCACATCGTCTATTGTGTTGGTTCTGGGCATTCATCCATCCTGAGAAGGTAGTTGTCAGAATGGAAGAGCCCTCTAGGTTTTAGCAGAGGCCTGTTCATGTCTAGTCAGTAAACAGAGGAATTGTGGGAGAAGGTCAAGAGAAATGCCAGTTGCAATTTGATGAGTCTAACATAGTTGATGTGGAATTTGACTCCAGGTGTCCTTTCTGAAAATCATTTAGTCCCCTCTTCTGGGAAACTACTTCAGTTGCATGTATATTTAACATTCTTCAGAATTTTCACTTCATTTAAGAAATCCCACAAAAGTCAACTCAGAAGAGTAAATAACAGAAGTCCATGAAATTCATTATATTATTATATGTAATTAATAATATTACTTTCACATGCTGTGATTTTTCTCCAAAATGTAGTATAATAAGCATGATGACACTATTAACTGTTTTCAACAAAGCTGACCCATTTACCTTTGAATTAGAATTCTTTCAAAACATGTAATAACATCATTGTTACTTTCACTTGATTGTATGTAGTTTTGACTAATTTTTAATTAAGAGTAGTAGTATTTCTGCTGTAACAGAAATCTTTCATTTCAGCAGCTAAACAATATAAAGGGCTGTATTTCTTTTTAACTTTCTGTAACGTGTTGACACATGTTCTGCCTGCTCTGGCCTTTACAACTCCCTCATTAGACAGGGAACATGGACAAGGTCTTAGAGATTGTGTTCCAGGTGTGTATTGCATTTGTTGACTGTCCATTAACCAGAACCAGTAATGGAGCCCCACCTGGATATACTCATGCTAGGAAATACAGTCTTCTTTTGTGCCTAGGAGGAAACTGACTTGGTTTGGCAAACATATCAGATTGTTTCATTGTTGCTTTTCTTTACTGATGAGTCCCATTTTCAACAAGATCAAGAAAAGGGACCTAAAGGGAAAATTGTTTATCTGTCTGCATTTTTTTATACCTCAAATCAGAATGGCCCCTTACTAAACTAAGTCTTTTCTTATTAAAACAATTGAGGAGTGAAGGCATGGCATCAGATAGAGAGTATGGAGATACAGAGAGGAGAAGATAATGCTGCAGAGGAAAGAGATAAATTATTCTGTAGAGTGGTGGTGGGGGGGGTCGGTCATTGGAGGATTAGTTTTGGGATCTAAAGATAGTCTTAACTATTGGCTCCATAAGTGACTCCTGGATGCTTGCTTTCTATCTCATTCAGTTTGAATGGCTTTACAGTTTACTTGATGTCTTCTACCATTGAGTTTAAGATTAAATTCTTTCTAAAATGCAACCTTAAAAACTACAAAAAGCAAAGCAAATAAAATACAATGTACAGTTGGAAACAATTGAACTAGAAATCAATAAAACAAGAAATAGAAAAAATAATACAGAAAAATCAAGGAGGAATTGGAGTCAAGAGTCCGAGATGCTCTACCAGGGGACCTGAGTACAAATTCTAGCACCCACATCCAATGGCTCACAACTAACTGTAATTTCAGCTTCAGGGAGATCTGATAACCTTTGTGAGCCTTTTATAGCTTTTGTGAGCACCTACATACATATGATATATACGTACACAGGTGCATAAGCATACATATATGAATAAAGATAAATCTTTTAAAAATATTTAAAAATCAAATAAATAAAAATATTGACTCTTTGAAAGATCAGTAAACTTGATGACCCTCTGGCCAGACTAATGATAAAATAGATGGAATACACAAATGGTCAGATGAATGTCATGACAAATTATAGTTAAATACCATGAAATACTTTTATCTCAATAATGTAGACAATATAGACTGAATGAGCAACTTAAGATCATATATATGTGTCAATATTGATAGTATGTGCACTTTGTTATGACAATTCTATCAAAAATGCCTACTATTTTTAAGAGGCTTATTTTTACTTGTCCAACACTTAATTTTGTACATTTTGAAACTAGTAAGTTGGTGAATTACACTAGCTGATCTTTAAATTCTAAATCAATTTACATTAATGTGATGAATTCCATTCATTCATGACATAGTAATAATTTGGCAGTTATGACAAAATTCTTCATGACGTGGTAATAATTTGTTTGGCAGTTATCACAGATTAAGTGGCTTAAATAATTAAATTTAATTATTTGGATGCTAAATGTCCAAGATTGAAGTGTGTCTTACTCATTTTATGAACATGAGACCTATTGGATTGAAGACCCAACTTTATAACTTTATTTAGTCACTTTTTTTCTGTTGTTTTGATTGCTTTAGTTTTTTCTGGTTTAAGAGTGTCTTTGTGTAACAGCCCTCTGGCTGCCTTGGAATTCATTCTGTAGACCAGGTTGGCCTTGAACTCAGATCTTCCTGCCTCTGCCCCCTGATGCTGGGACTAAATGCATTCACCTGCTTGCCACATGTAGCTCATTTAACCTTAATTAATCCCTCATAGGCCCTATAACTTCATCCAAGTTGCCTTAGACTTCAAAAAGCAGGTGTTTTAACGGAAAGGGTTCAAGGATATCAGTGATAATTGTTCATTTTATATGTTGCTAGATTCACTTAGCTAATTATTTTTACTATATTAAGTTTTGTAATGTGTATTGGTCTATAGATTTTTTTCTTTTAATGTATTTATCTGGTTGGGTAGCAAAGAAATGCTAACCTTACCAAAAAAAAAAATGGGAAATATTTTCCTACTTGCTTTAGAATTGGTATTGTTATTATTATTATCTGTGATGCCATCCAGGCATGTAGTTTTCTTGCAAGTATTTTTAATAAGAAACTAGTTTTTTTTTTTAAAGTATATACATACCTACATAAACACATGCCTACACATATACATACTTTATTGACAGTATTCACCTAACTTTATCTCTTTAGAGCTACTGAAACAAAAGGGATTCTTAAACAAATATTATGCTTTTGTCCGAAATAAGGAGAGAGAATTCATTCATTGTTCATGGACATTTGTTGGATATTTCTTACATTTTATGTTCTAGACAAAATGGCCAATACTAGATAATTGTTTGTTTCTCTGTGTGGCTTTGAAGGTTGTCCTTTTACTAGCTCTTGTAGATCAGGATGGTCTTGAAGTCAAGAGAACCACTTGCCTCTGCCTCCCAAGTGCGTCACTGCCATCAAAGTAAGTAATAATGAATAATAATGAGATTTTTTTTGTGGTGGGTCAGAGTTGTGGATGGTTAAAAACATTCACTCATAGAAGTCACCAAGTAGCCCATGCCCCCCTTTTCAGTCAGTCCCCTACTTTGTGTATTGTCTGGTGCACCATGCTTGTTCTCAGTTTCCCTCCAAGCATCCCACAGCCTTGTGTAGTGAGTCATCTCATTCAATAAAGACATGTTCATTGAATACACTGCAAGGAGTGATGGACTGGCCGAACTGGAGAGCCATCTACTGTGGTACAGTGAACTATAGTTGTTTATGCAAAAGATTCCGTCTTATTGCTTCCACTGTGCCAAGAGCGATTGATACACAGCACTTCTAATTGGCTAATGTTTGACTCTGAGTAGGACAAGCAGCTTTGTAGCAGCAGATAGTGTCTGCTTTTGACTCATTGAGTATACAGATGGCCCCCTGAGGAGGTTGTTCAGCAAGCTATACCCTCAGTACTTAGACTCCCCCCATACACACTTTCTGCCTGGGGGGGGGGAGTGCAGTTAACAGTTCAGAATGTTTAGTGATAGTGATGCTTCATGAGCTATAACTTTTTCTTTCTTCCTTCCTTTCTTCCAGCCTTTCTTCCTTCCTTCCTTCCTTCCTTCCTTCCTTCCTTCCTTTCTTTCTTTCTTTCTTTCCCCACCCTGTTTTTTGTTTGTTTTTTTTTTGTTTGTTTTGTTTTTTGTTTTTTTGGGCTAGCCTCAGACTCACAGAGATAGGTTGATGTCTGTTTTGCAAATGCTGGGCTCTAAGGCATGAATTATTACAACCAGCAAACTAATGCTAGCTTTTAATTGGGAGTTCTTTAAATCCTAGGATGTTGGGATTTGTAAATCAGGAAAGCCCATGCTTCCCATTCATAGAAAAGGAAATGAAGGCCTAAGAAAAGACCAATGAAACTGTTTCTCCATTTACACAGCACTGCCAATTATTTGAGGATACCAATGTGTAACCTACAACCTGATCTCAATATACCTACTTGCAATCAGTTCTGTATCTCATAAATTAAAACACTCAGTCCCTTATGGGTGTTCCACTTCAACTGCTAATACCTAATAGCAAGTCCCAGGATGGAACTGCTTTTGCTGCCTATCCGACTATGAATCAGTTCCAATTATTTCCTAGAATGTCCTGGGAACTCAGTAAGGCACTGTAGTGAAGGATGCACCCCAGGAAGAGCCAAAGGGAAAAAGATGCTTGAGCGAGGATATGGTGGTGTGGTACTTGGGCTTTTCACTCCCTCTTAATACACAGTATACTCAGATTTCAAACTCATCATCAAATCTTCACCTTCATAAGTTTTGTTTTCTAAGATAGATTTTGAAAAGCAGAGAAAAAGAAAAGATGTATTTTTGTGTGTATGGATGCTTTGTCTGCATGCATTTCTATTCACATGGGCTTGGAGGCCAAAAGAAGGTATTAGATCCCCTGGAACTGAATGAAGATGGTTGTGAGCTACCATGTGGGTACAGGAAATTGAACCTAGGTCTTCCCGAGTTTATAAGCACTCTTGACAGCTGAGAGTCCTTTCTTTATTTCTTTGTTCCTTCCTTCCCTTCTTCTTTTTGTAGTTTGTGTATGCTTCTCTCTTCCTTTCCCTTCTCTTCCCCTCCCTTTCTGTCCCCTCCCCTCCCCTCTTTTCCCCTCCCTTCTCCTCTCCTCCCTTCCCTTTTCCTTCCTCTTTCCCCTTCTCTCTCTTCTCCTCTCCTCTCCTCCCCTTTCCTTCCTGCTTCCCTCCCTCCCTCCCTTCCCTTTCTCCCTATTCCCTTCCCTCACTCCCCTTCCTTTCCTTTCCCTTCCTTGTCTTCCCTCCTTCCCTTCCCCCCCTCCTGCCCCCCCCTGTGTGTATGTGTGTGTGTTGCCTTTGAAGAGAACTTTGAGGAATTGGTTTTCACTTTGCACCAATCACATTGGCCACCTGATCTATCTTGTTTGCCACCCCTCACCCCTTTCTTTTGACTTTTGACTTTTTGAGACAGGGTTTCTCTGTGTAGCTTTGTAGACCAGGCTGGCCTCTAACTGCTTGCCTCTATTTTAAGAGATTTTCCTGAGACCGAGCTCTAGTCCTTTCTCCCTTCCCTCATAGTCAGTGGGTGGTTTGGGCTGAAGGTTCCAGCCCTTTAACCAGGAGGTCTTTTAGAAGACCACTGTCAACCTGAAGCTGTCTGGAGGACCCACCTTAATGTCTCCATCAGCATTCACTTAGGTGGAATTAAAGGGTTTTCTTTATCAGTAAGGAGGCACCTCTTTTTACTCAAAAATTGCCTCAGGTTTTAAGAGCCTTCTGCCATGAATCAGGACAGAAGCCATAAGTATCAAATGATGGATGGGTGGATAGAAGGGAAACTCTATTTTAACAATAACAATAACAACAAAATGTTAGTAATATAAAAATGGATTGAATAAACTAAGACTATCAAACAGCTTTGTAACTCAGTATAGTGTGGGTGGTTTTTTTTTTTTTTTTTTTTTTTTTTTTTGAGACATTCTCTTATAGCTCTGACTCCTGATCCACTTACCTCTGTCTCCAAGTGCTGGGATCACAGGACATCCTGAATATGTATTGGATTGGGGAACAGTCTGTATTTTGAGGGTATTTATTGCATTACAAATGGATAATCAAGGAAAGGTTTGTTTTTCGTTTGCTTGTTTATTTTTTCCCCTTTAAAGTTTGTGTTGTTTGTATATGATGATCATCAAGTTAAAGAATAATAAGTGAGTAAGTTGGAGTCTAGGACAGTACACAGGGTGATCATATACAACCTTAGGACCAAACATTCACTTGTCATTCATTCACTGCCTTCCCCTGAGCTAACACTCTGTGAGGCAAAGTTGTAAATAGACTCAATTGATGGAAATGGCCCTGGTCTGCTCTGCCTAAATAGCATAGCCATTAACTGCCTGTGACCATAGCATGTGGGAAATGTGCTTTAGAGAAGTTGAATTTTTAAACTTAATATTCTTTTACTGCATTGAAATTTAATGACCACATGCAGCTATTGAATTGGACATCACAGGTGGGTTGAGTAGGAGAAATGAATGCCCAGTATTCACAATGTGGGTGTGATAGATTGGGCCAAATGTAGATGTATGGTTACTTTTTCCAAGTGATACATGGTTGCTGAGAGCCACTCTTTCAGAAGCATCCTATTTAAACATATGACCACAATTTAAAAGCTTTTTAAATGGGCCCTTGTCCCCACTCTGACCTAAGCCAGGACTACCTCCTACTTGGATTGCTTCAATAGCTTACAAATACACCTCCCTGCTTCCAGCACATTCCACAGTGAGGTCCTTGGGGGAAATCAAATCATACTGTTCCTTTGCATGAAATCTTCCAGGGGAAATTCAAGGCCTAGACTCTCCTGCATGCCTCTCTCCTCTTTATGTCTCTTTAGCCTTAGGCATGCTAATAGATATGCTATGCTGAGCACACACCTTAGGAGTTTAGCATTTACTTATTCACATATTTGCATGGTTTTCATACCTCACCTGCTTTAGCTTTAGGTCTTTATTCATATTTCACCTGCTGAGTTAAATCTTCCCTGAAAACTCCTTGCATCCGCCTATGCCTACTCGTTGTCCCACACCCCAAACTCCTTACCCTTTTTATGTGTTTAATTTTCTCCCAAAGACAACATTATGTAGCATCCCATCTACTTATTTACCTTACTTATTTTATGTTTCCTCAAGCTCCTTTAGGTGAGTTCCTTGAGGGAAGAGATATTTTGTATACCGCTATAGTCAGCTAAGTGTACCTCACACACATAATAAAGGTCCAATAAATATCACACGGAATGTGTGAAAGAATAGAGAAAGATCCATATAAAGGCCAGTAAAAAATAATGGAGGCTAGATGTGCTAGTGCATTCTGGGAACCTTACACTCACCATGAGAAGCAAGAAAAGTGTGAGACAACCTGAGTATGTAGCAAGACCATGCCTTAAACAATGGGTGCATATTATTACTGTTTTTCGTACCACACTTAGCCAAAAGTATTTGGGTCACAGGGAAAGGTTGCGTTGAGTATGCTTGCCATTTCAGACCGTCCATTGATCTAATATTTTTAAATTCCAGAAGTCAGGCAATATGTCCTCTCCTCTCACTCTTTCCATGCCTTCTATCCACCTGAGCACACTAACCCCATTTGTGGACTTTGTTTCTTTTTTCTTATTCCTCATATCTATCCAGCATTTGCTCCACATTCTGCATGCTTGTGGTGAATTTTGCTAGAACATATCCTCTCATTTGGGGCTCCTGAAATTCAAGCACAGCACAATTTCAGGTAATGTTGAATCATTCTCCTTTGGGTAATGAAATACTTCAATTACTTGTTGAAGCACCATTATAGGAAGGTACAGGATCGGGAGGTAGAAATAGGACAGCAACCAACACTCTCTCGGTGAACTGTTTGTATGCTGCTGGTGTATGATTCATCAAGTATTTCATCTATGTACTGAAGCAGGTGCAGAAAGCCTTCTGATTCTGGAGACCAATATTTTATGTGATTAGCAACAAACTCTTCTGTCTTTAAATACATCTTCTAAGAGTTTTGGGTTGTTAAATAATCCAAAGTAAATAAACAAATTAAACGAAGAAGGCTGAACCATAAACCACAATGAACAAATGTTTAAATGTCTCACATTTTTAATGCAAAATAATTCACACATATGAAATATCAAAACTTGTAACAGAGAGCATTAAAGTAAGTCAGTGAGTTGTGCCTAAATCTTGGGTCTCATATGTTGCATGCAACCTTTCACATTTGGGTTTTGCTGTGAATTCCCTTCTGTGTCTGAATAAACCATTGAGTTCTCTTGGTTTTCACCTGGGTTAAGGAGCTTGCCTTGTAACTCCTGGAGAGAAAAAAAAAATTTGGACTTGGCCATTCATGGGTTAAGTATTCAGACTTACTTGGTTTAAGAGTTTTATGTCTAGTCTTAGATTAACAACTTCTAATTCTAATTTAAACCTATCACTTGATTCCAATCATATATATATATATATATATATATATATATATATATATATGTTAAATTTATATACAGAGCAGTGAATAGCTCTTAAATATAAAGATTGATGTTTTGATTAGTATGACATCACCCAAGTAGAATATTTGCATACTCCTAGACAGTTCCCTTTATTCCTCATTTAAAAAGAGCATTGCCATTAATCACTGCATATCAAACCTTTGGAATCCTGTGAAAGAAACTTGATAGGTTTTCCAACATCTAACATCATAAGTATATAAGTATACATGTTATTCTAAATAATGGATATGAAGACAGAATTCTCCAAAAGTCAAATAAATGATAATAATGAGGTGTAAGCAATAGGATTCCTTCGGGGATGATAGAATATTCTAAAATTAACTGTGGTGACATTTGCACTTTTCTGCTAATAAACTTAAAATTACTGAATTGTGAGTTTTAAATGGGTCAGTTTTGTGGCATATAAATGTAGTTCTCAATGAAGCTATTAAAAATTATTCCTAAATGGTAATCAAGTGTATGCATCCATCAAGGTGCAGGAGCCCACACCTTATTCCAAGTACTGGCGAGACAGAGGCAGGTGGATTTCTATGAGTTTAAAGCCTGGTCTACATAGTGAGTTCCAGGCAGCCAAAACTACACAGCAAGACCCTATCTCAAAAGGAAAAAAATTTCTCAAAAAATATATTATTGAAGTATTTTTAGAAAGTTCATTAATAGAGGTAGTTAATAAAAATGTTACATTTGTTTTTCCTGGATAGTAGCTTTCTGTCAGTTTTTGGAAATTTGTATTGATTTTTTTTTCATTCTAAATAATTACTTGCTTCTGCAGCAAGTAATATTCCAGAATTTGGGCTTTTCAGACTGTTAGAAATAGGAAGGGTTAGCTAATAATGTGTTAATACTACTTGGTAGAATCTCATCCTTTCCATTTCTCCTTTTCATTTCCAGTACTGTATGTCTTCCTTGCAATATGCTTTTTCTTTCCTTCCATACACATATACCAGGGCTCATGGGCCAAGTAAATAGAAGTATACTGCATTGAGTAATCATATACTAACCCATGCTTTTGGGGTTCACAGTTACTTAGCTGCTTCTTCTATGGGGGTGATATATGGGAATGCAGTGGACTGGAATTGGGACTTTATTTTTATTAAATATAATCTATCACTGAAAATACCAAACTAGCCCTCCTTATTCTTAGGTACTGAACTGGGTTCCTGGGTTCTCTGGGGACTAGTCCTAGGTCCCTTAATTAATAAACTAATATAAATCAAGGTCCATCTTTCCTCCTATATGAAGTCCTGTCTGAGTTTATGGATTGTGGGTTATTTTTCCAGGTAAAAGCCACAAGGTCAGTCAGTGGCCAAGTTCTGGGGTAGAAACTGCATCAGTTCTTAGCCATGATTTTTCTTTTGTTCTTCCAGACAGGGTTTCTATGCATTGTTTTGGAGCCTGTCCTAGAACTAACTCTGCAGACCAAGCTGGCCTTGAACTCACAGAGATCCGCCTGCCTCTGCCTCCTGAGTGCTGGGATTAAAAGCTTTCACCACCACCCCTGCCTTAGCATGATTCTTGTCAACACAATTGTCAGACTGGGAGAATCAAGGAGGCAGAAACTCAGAACATGGACACACGGACTGTTTCTGTGAGGCTTTTTTTTTTTTTTTTTTTTTTTTTTTTTTTTATGTAAGGGTAAAGGGAAGATCCACAGATGAGAAATAGCTTCACACCCCATAAACCATCCCTTACTGCTTGTCTGGCAGAGGGAACCTGGAGCGTAGTTGGCTTTCAGAGGTTGGAATGAATTTATTTCCCGGTATACTTTCTCATTTTGGTTCCTCTGGCAGGTCCTATAGTTAGTTGACTTTGATAGCCAGAGATGGGTCAGTTAAGAAGAGTAGGTGATTCACACAGCTTTCTTGCTTCCTCGGTGTTCAGACAGCCCCTAAAGCTTAGAGATGGCCCACATTGACCTGGTTGTATGGATTGATGGGCCACCAAAAATCTGTCCCCTAACTCCTACTTAAAGATGGTCAGGTTAGTCACTTCCCTCTCTTCGGCCATCTTCTACTGGTCACATGAATAAGACAAAATAGCTGCAAGAGAATTACAGGACCACCATACAAACTGTGCAGGTGCGATTCTGCCTTCAAGTGTGTGGATCCCACTTTTCATAGACTAAACCTTATTTAGACTGGATACGCAATTCCTCCTCCTCGACCTCCAGGTTTGACAAGTGTGCTTAACAGAGAATATGAATAAGAATCAGCACAAAACAGTTGCTAGTTGGGACCTGGGCACTGGCTTCACAGCTTTTACCTGGAAAATCAGCCACCACATAAATTCATAACTCATAGATGGAAACCCATCGTGAAAGGGGATGTATTTAAGGTCTTTCTTATGCCCAGTGGAGGGAGCTTTTCAAACCTTTGTTTCTGCTGCAAGGATGAAATGGGGGACGGGTGGGGCAGGAGTGCCCTGACTGAAACTCAGTGAAGTGACATTTCATTGTGGGATAGATATTCCCTTGTTACACGGACCCGAGAGGTCCCAGGGATTAGATATAGTCTTTGGATTGATCAGGTGGCCCCGAGCGTCCTCACAGGCCAGTGACCGAAGCCTCTGGCCCGGGAGTGCAGTCCTAGACCAACTAGCTCCGCACCGCGCCGCGACCCCGAGCAGACGCGCGGGAGCGCGCCCCGGGGCCCAGGTGGGCCGGCGTGCGCGGGGCTCGCCCCTCCCGGCGCTCTCGGAGAGGAAACGCCCGCGAACGCGCCTCTCACTTAACTCGGGCTGGGAAAAGTGTTGCGGAAGGAGACAAAGCAACAGGCAGCTAAGGGCTGCAGGACGCCACTCCGCCTCCGCCTAGTCCTCGTCTTCCGCGCGCGGGGCGCCGCCCCCGCCGCCTTCGCCTTGACGTTGCTGGGGGCCGGCCCCGGGGCCCGCCTCGGGCTCGGCCGCTACCGCCGGGGTGCGCGCCGCTACCGCCGGCCGTCCCGGGGCGCGCAACAAAGAGCCGGCCGCCCGCACTCACGCGCCCGGCCCGCTCCGCTTCCCCGCGCCGCCGCAGCCGGGGTCGCCCGCAGCCCCCGAGCCCCGTGCGGGCGATGGAAGATGGAAGGAAGAAACGCTGAGGTGAGCTGGCCGGCTGACCCGGGCGAGGGGAGGGAGGGTGTGTGAAGTCTGTCATCGTCCACACAGTACCTGACCCTGGGGTGCTTTTGCCTTGTCGTTTGCTTCTGCCCCATCAGGATCCCTGGGCCACTTCACTTTGTGATCTGATAACTATTTTTCCTCCCACCCCCTCTTCGTTTTCTTTCTTTGTGTTTGTTGGGGAACCCAAGAGGGCCAACTTTTTGTTGTTAAGGTTTCGTGTTCTCAATTCACCGTGCCTCACTGCCTTGTAGACCTCATCTGGGGCGAAGAAACCTACTGAAAGCTCCTTGCTTAATGATCTAAAGAAGGAGGCATTAAAGAGGACCTAAGGTGCCCACGTTAGCCTGCCAAGTCAGCTCTCTGATTGATTGACTATCATGTTTCTCTGTCAGAAAGAAAAAAAGAAAACCCTTGCACGGAGGAAGCAAACACAGGGAGATCATTCCGTGTAGCGTTTCCACTAGCTTTTAAAAGCATTTGGGTGATTCTGTTTTCCATGCATGTAACTTTCACCATAGATGTCCTGGTAACTGATGTTATGAAAAAATTTTTTTAACTGGCTACCACAGATTAGAGGTTGAGTTTACAATGCTGTCAGTTCCCTCAGTAATAAGTGTTTACTTTTGCCACTGTTCTGGATGTAGAAGGATGTTAAACACCACCAGGCAGAAGATATAATTGGAATTAGGACTGCAGTTTCCAGACTCTGATCCTCCCGATAGTGGGATTCAGTATTTCCGCGCCAGAGATTTTCTTGAGTGGGTCCAGGTGCAGGTATAGGGAATAGGGAGGTCTGGAAAATCACTGTAATGTAAGTGGGGTTTTGGCAATACATGGTGCAATTCATTATGTGCAATCGAGTATGTGCAAATGATGTTGCCAAGCCCAGTGGCCGGCGACTAAGACAGATTTTGTGCTCTCTAGGAGCCAGCTTTCTGTTAGAAGAGACTGAATGGGATCTAGACAGGATCCAGAGAAGGCAGGGAGTCTGTCTTACCGATTTGGAAGTCCCGAAGAAGCCCTGGTTCTGGGGTTGGTTGGCTTTTGTTAAGTTCTAGGGGAGAGGATATTCCCTGCCCAGAGTGGGCAAATACACTTTCTACCCTCTCCTGATAAATGAATGCTTTGGCAGCCTTGATTCCTTGTAGAAGTTCTGGAGAGATTTGTCATGCATTATTCATAAACTAAGTCACCAGTATTACAGTGGGTTAATCTAGGTCTTGGTTAAGAAGTGCAGAGACAAAACTGTGGACATCAAAATGTGTATGCACTTTGGCTTCAAAACTGCTTTCTGTGAGGATTATGGGGATAATGGCATTTGGCAATGATGAGAAGATGGCATTTTGGGGTTTTGGGTTGGGTTAAAAGGTGAGTAATACATGCTGATCATTCTCAGTTTTGTCTGCAATATATTCAGACTTGGTTGAGCTTTAGGCTGACAGAAGAGGAAAATGTAACTACAGCTTGTGTGTGTGTTAATATGTGAAATATGTTATAGAATGTTGTGAGGTGAGGGGGGGCTTGACTAACCTGGATGATATTTGCTGTTCTCCACCATGTTCTTCTAGGACCATGAACAGATTCCTTCCTGTTTTTTTTTTTTTATTATTATTATTAAATGGTGCTAACTGTTGAACCCAGAGGCTGATGTGTGCTATGCCAATGCTTAACTGTTTTTCTACACACCTCCTGAGTTGTCTTGAGTTAGACCAACCCTGATTTATTTTCAGGGAGTATTAATGAAATTCTCTAGATTTCACAGTAGGCTGCTATGGGTGTCATACAGGATACTGATGGCATTCTTCAGAGCATTCATTCTCAGTGTTCATGTCTTGGCAAGCTTCTATCTGTGATACTGTGTGTGTATTCAGAAGTGAAATGGTGTTTAGTACCATTGTGTGGTTCAGAGTTCTCTTCCAAAGCTCCATTTGTAGTGACTGAGTTTACAGTGGAGAAGAGGCTAATTTGTGGTATTTAGTTGACAACCTATCTTAAAGTCCAAATTACCATGCCTTGTTGGAAAACAAGGTGTAACCCATAACATTAATAATGAGTCTTTGCGTATGCAATCTTATTTATACAAAAAGAACACATGTCCTTGCAATACTTGTTTGCCCTACCAAAAGAACGATTTTTTTTTCCTGTACCTGGCAGGTCAACAAACTGGAATCCAGTTGGTATTGCCAAATGGGCAGGGACTTTGTTGGAACTCCAGGGTACAGGGGTGGTGTATAATTCTCTTTTGACAACACCTGTGATATAAGGAAGCCCCCTGCTCTTCTCTCCTCCCATGGCAGAATTCAAGGCTGCCTGTTTTTTTTCTTTTTGTTTGTTTGTTTTTTGTTTTTTTTTTCGTTTAATTGTGGCAAACAAAAATCTTGTTTAAAATACTCTTTTATGATCTGAGATCAGGAGTACACATCAAATGTACTTGCTTATGAGCTTTGTTAAGTGGTTACTTTTGGAGTGAGTGGAAGCATCACATTTCTACCTGAGGTTGGAGCACTTTTCCTTTTGTATGTTGTATTGATATGTGCTGTGAGTTTGTGTGTATACTTACATGTATATGCATGTGCATGTGTATGACAGAGGACATCAGGTGCTGTTCCTTAGGATCCACTTCTGGGACAGTTTCTTATTTGTTGGGAGCTTATCATAGGGTCCACTGATTGGTGGGGTTCCTGTCTCTGCTTCCCCAGAAGCACACACGTGTGATTGCATGTGTGTACCCCTGAATCTGGCTTTTATGCATGGATGTTAGGGTGCAAACTTAAGCCCTTGTGTTTGTAAGACACTTTCATGCACATGCCTTTATGTTTCATTTCAGGCCCTACCTTTTAGAAAATGCTTTCTTTACAGTGAAGTGTTGCAGACACAGCTAATATCTTTTGAGTTCTGACATGGATCATGTCTTGATCCTGTGATAGCTGTGAAGTTACTACTGCCATCATCTCCCTCTTGGAAGTCCTGAGAAATTTAAGACTCAGGATCCTACAGCTAATAAAAGGTGCAAAGCAAATATTCAAACTCAAGTAGTCTAATTTGCTTTTCCCCTTCCCCATGTCCTCAGAGTTATACTGCATACTGCACAAACTGAGGTTTTGGATCTAAAAGGTGATGCCAAATTCATCAGCAGCCATACCATATGATAGATTTATTGGCTTAAACAGCAGCATTAGTATTACTTGGCTCAAGAGATAAAAATTGTGTCATTTCTTGTCCAGAGCACATTAAAGAGTTCCCTCTAGTCCTAAGTAATTGAAATAAAAAATGAAGCAGTTTAACAATTTAGAGTTGAATGCAAGCCCTACTTACTTTAATTCTAATTATAAAACCTCGGAGAAGTATGTGGATGTTTCTGCTGCAGTGGTGTTGATGTAAAGAAGACTGCCGTTCCTTGTTATTTCTTCCCAGGAACTGGAGCTTAGCTTGTTGAAAATTCATCTGAAACAATAAGAGGGGGCTAGGGAACCAGCAGAGGGCATTCCCAAGATCAGGCCACAGCTGCTCCCTGCCTGTCTGGCCTTCTGTTCCTGGACCTTTGCTAAGAAGAAGTGACTTGTGGAAATGAAGCAGCTTGGCTCTTCCTGTGGCTATGGGTCAGTGCACACGGAAAATAGAACATGGTAAAAAGCGGCGCTGGCTTCCTTTGCATGGTCTCCAGGACATCATCGGGGAAGCACTTATGCGATTGCTTTTCTGTATGTAAAATTGAACTAGCTTTTCTGGAATTTAGGGTTCTGAAAACTTTATTTTCCAAGAAGCTGCTGGGCAAGGTGGATTGGGTCACAGAACACTGAGGAAGGGGACTCTAGGTTATATTGAGTGGCACAGACTCTGCAATTAGATTCTTGCTGTCTTTGTGATTATATTACTTTCTAGTCAATTTACAGTAGAAAAACATGAAATTGGAGGCAAGCAATATGATCTTTCAGGGCATCTTCTGTGACTTTCCCTTTTTGTGTGTGAAAGCTTCCAGTAGTGCCTGCATGAAAAAGGAAGCTGCTTTCTTGAGTCTGGAGCTTTCTACATGACTATCACAGTACCCTCCAGGTAGCTGTTTAGTTTTACGATATAGATTTGTTGGCACCTACGGGTCTATGAGCAGTTTGCCTGGCTTGCTGACATCCATTTCTTCTCATACAACTCCATGAGAAAACAAGAGAAACAAACAAAGAAGCATCATTGCTTTCAGGGAGTTAATATCTTATAAATAAATTAGGGCAGAAATTAAGGTACATACTTTTCATTCATCCATTCATTTATTCTCGGAGTCTCTAAACGGATTTATTTACTGACCTAAACTGACCTAAGAGAGCCTTTGGAGAACAGCCAGTGTCCTCTAGTGATTCTTCAGAGAGTCAGACTCTACAGTTGGTAAATAGCGACACTGCTGTTCTAAGAATTTGGCTCCTGTGAATGATGGACTCAGTTAGGCTCTTTGTCAGCATGCATTCATAGAAATTTCTGTTATGTTTGTAATGTCCTGTATCTCTCTTGTCAAGTAGCCAGCTGGTGAATACTTAATATGGATAGTCTCAAGAGCTGAATTTTCAATTTTATTTAGTTTCAGTGAATGTATACAGTCTTAGATAGCTAATGGCTGTTGTGCTGCACAGCAAGGCATTCAAGCAAAAGTACTTTAAGGGATGCCATTGTCTGACCTGAGCTGACACATCCCCTTTGAGCCTCTGGCTGCTGTCGCATGTTACTGAGTGGACTCTGAAAAGTTGAGAATTGTTCTTATTTATCCCATTGTGACTGATAAGTACAGATATGGGGAAAGTAATGGGAGATTGAGATTTTAATGAAAGTAAATAAATTTATTTGAAACAAATGATGAGAGAGAAAATGTAATTGCTAATAGGAGCTATTCAGAGGGAAAAGGAGCATATTTTGTAAGCAGTATCATGTAAATGGGAAAAGTTTTGAGTCTAGTGTGGCTTAGCTTAATTGGTTTAGCTTAACTGAAGAATGAGTGACAATGTTTCGAGAGCTTAAGGAAGTGATGACAAAATTACAGTTGGCTTCTTTCTTTTCTGAAAGGAGTATCTGATTCTCTCCCTTCAAGCTCTTGAGAATCTGTGTAGCATATTCATGATAATCCAGGCGGACAGTGGTAGGTATCAGTGAAGGTCTTTCTTGAAAAGCATACGGAACTGTCTTGGAGAACCAGTAGATACTCAAAGAGCATGAAGACAACAGGAAAATGCCTGGATGACATACATATCGACAGGAAAAATGTGTCGCGTTATATACTACTTCATATCATAATAAGAGATAGAGTGTACTCATAAGGCAGTGGGACAGAGAAAAATTCAAATACTTTGTGTAACAGATCTAGGAAATAAACAGTGTTGTTCTACAGTTATGCACACCAAACAGATTTTGTGTGCAGTGTGGGTGACAACCTGAGAAAATTCTCAGGGTGGGTCAGAGGCAATGAACTCTTTCGATATTCAGTCTGTCTTTGATCTCCTCTCTCTTAAATGCTAGACTTAAAGATGGGAGCCACCCTTCTGTTATGAGCAGTTTTCCCGCTGGCCTGGTCCCATGGCCACCCCAGCCTCAAATAACACACAGAGTCGCCATATTAGATATAATTCTGTTGGCCTGTTACTAGCATTTCTGATTGGGTAGCTCTGTCTTAAATATTAACCCATTTCTATTAATCTTAGTATTTCCACATGGTCTCATTTTACCAGAGAGAGGGGCCCGACTTCTGCTCTCCCTTTCCTACATCTTGAATCTCCTCCTACCTTTCTCCGACTCCCCCTTGTCTCCTAGTCCCATCTATCTTGCTTTCCTATTGGCCATCAGGGCTTTATTCATTAACCAATAAGAGAAACATATTTACAGAATGACATCTCACATCACCATTCATTATGGTTTTGATTTGCATTTCTCCAATTCCTGATATTTTTTATTTCTTATGTATGTTGGCTACCTGTACATCTTCTTTGGAGAAATAATTGTTCAGATAGTTTCTTGGTTCATGTCTTCTATGTGATATATGCTTTTCAAGCATCTTCTACCAGTCTCTGAATCATCTTTGCATTTTAATTTCTTGTCCTTGGCAATAAATGCCTTTATCTTAAGCAAAGAACCAACCATTCATTGTGCTTATATATTTGCTGAAATGAGTAGAAAAATTAAACAAAATGATTGTGTAATTGATATTTTTACATTTCTTTCTGGTAGTAAAAAGGGGAGAGCTAGGTGTGGTGGTACTCTGGAGTCAGAGGCAGGTCATCTGTGATTTGGAACTGCAGCTTGGACTACATAGAAGAGTTTAAGCCAGCCAGAGCTGTAGAATGTGACCCTGTCTCAAAAAAGAAAGAAAGGAAGGAAAGAAGAAAGGATTTAGCCTTGGGCTATACTTCTTGGGAAGAACTCTGAAGACCCTGAAATCCACTGGTTTACTGAAAGGACACCCTGAAATCATTCCTCTAGACACAATGCTTTCTTGGATCAGACAGAGACCTATTTTTGAGAGAAGACACGGGACCTAATCAAACCTACTTGATCTTTATAGATGCTATTATTCATCATCTAAATAATGTCTTCCAACTTTTCTATCTCAAGAACCTTCCAGCTTTAGATTTCTAGGGATACCTGAAGATTTTGCTTTAGTAGTACTAGGAAGGGCCACCCATATTCCATGATCATCCTGTATAATTCTGAAGAACAGAATGCTGAATCTAATCTGGTGACAATAATGACTTTCTAGGGGTTGCCTGTAGCCTTTAGTTAGTTCTCATTTGGTGGTCTGTCTCTAGGTGATAACACCTAGAGAGATCACAGGATGTTGATCTAGCGTGTCTGCATCTGCAGCTGTGCTTGAGATGGTTTGGATTGTCTTGCCATTGCTGATTCTCTGGAGGCCTCCTGCAGGCACATGGAACTTTATGAACCTGGTTGGGAGCAAAGGGGCATGGTGGAAATAAAAATAGACAGCATTTATATGCTTGCTTTAGGTGGCTTGTTGGAGTCTCCTGAAGAATTTGCTAAGTGCCTAGTCCCGAGAGGAGACTGTTTCCTCATAAAGGAAATTCTGCCTCAGCAGGAGGCAGTGCTATGCAGTGGTTAGGGTGCAGAGCTTTCTTGGTCTGATTCATATCTTGAATCTGTCACATAGTTGTATCACTCCGGGGAAAATTATTTTGACATCCCTGTGCCTCATGGCCTCATGACATCATTGAATACCTCAGTAACATTGACTAGGTGGGAAAGGCTTAGTTAGGATTGCATGGAAACGCAGTAAGTGGGCAGGGAATTGTGACCTTTGGATGAAAGCTATACTTGTGTAGGGGTAGAACTAGTCCTGCCTTTCTTAAGGTCACATATCTATTAAGTGACACACCGACCTTTCTAGCTTCTGTCTGTGGTTACCTGTAAACATGCTATGTAGAAGTCAGAAGAAAAGTTTTAGTACTTTTTTGTGGTGCTTTGGCACGTGGTAGTCATTTAATAAACATTTGTTCAATGACTTATTTAAATACCGTGGACAATTAAGTAGGTTAGTACAAGAAGCCTCCAGAAGAGGTGGGCAGTAAGAGTGCTCTGATATGTACCCTTGTCTAACCCTGGAGTAGAAGTTACAGGGTCATCGAGATTTGTGGCCCACCAGCTTTTTGCTGTTGGCCTCACTGTGGGCTTTTGTTGTGTCTGTTTTGTGGAAATGTAATTCTCCCACTTTTTAGTCAGCATTTATGAGTTGTAGGTTTCAGGTGTGTGACTTGAATTCTAAGTCTCTTCTTGCAAATAACAATCTAGACCACAAAAGATAAGGGTAACAAGGCTGTGAAAGTCCTTACCTTGTTCTTTGCCTCCTGACAGGATCTTCTGATGGAAGTAGATAGACTGTGAGCTGTGTTTGCCTAGTGTGATAAAACAGTCTTAGAAATCCCTTGCACTTGTTCATTTCTTAAAATTTATCTTCTCCCTTTCCTTTCCTCTCCTTCCCACCTTTTATTTTGAGACAGGGTTCCATGTAGCTGAGAATGACCTTTGCTTCCCCATCCTGTACTTGTATTGTAGGCATGCACTGCTGCACACCATTTACATGGTTCTAGGGAATGAAATCCAGGACTTCGTGCATGCTAGACAAGTACGTTATGAACCTAGTTACATCCCCAGCCCTGTCTTTCATTCTTGACACATTTCTTCCTGCATTCCTGGTGAGACTTTTATGTCAATTGATATTCACTTGTATTGCTGAGTCCTGTTTTGTCTAATAAGACATAGTATGATATTCTAAACCTGGAGCTCAAGAAAAATATGTAGGTTATAGATGTAAAAGACCATGACAGTCTTAGGAAAACCAAAACCAAGGTTTTAAAACATTAAGCCAGTATTTATATGTATATGCTTACTTAAGTGAGTGAAATGTGATTTACTTATAAAATCATTTATCAATAACATTAGCAAGGAAGTTAGAAGTTATAAGTAAAATGATAATTCTCTTTCCTCAACCTATGTTGAGGCATATTTGTACCATGAATTTTTATATTTTACAAATAATATTTTATTTTGCTTCCTTTTAATAATGGGAATTTAAAAACAAAATAAAAATATGTAATGATCACTTAATATCTTTGGTCTAGAGCTCACCATGTAGTCCAGCTATCTTGAAATCTTGGCAATTCAGCCTTAACTTCCTTCGTGCTGATTATAGGTATATGTTACTTCGCCTAGAATTATGTCTTCTAGGGTGGGTGAAGGATTTATTTTGGCTTATACTTCAAGGACACAGTCCATTATTGAGAGCAGTCAGGGCAGGAGCAGAAGCAGAACACATGGAGGGGAACGTTTTATTGGCTTTTAAAGTGTTCCTTTTGGCATTTATGCTGAAGCTACTTTTACTATGCCTATATTTAATTATTTTGGGGGTGTTTTTTTAGGTGTACACAATTTTAGTAATAAGTACAACCATCACAATTTGGGGGGCAAGTGGTTCTTAGTAATCATCACATGAGCAGAATTTCCCAAGTTTGACAGAATCGTGACTTCCTGTGATTCTTAGTAATAACGTGCATTAGCTAAGGTGTCTTAGGTGCTGTCTATTCATCTGTGAGTTTGCTAGTGGGGGCTTCTATTATGAACACAGCTTCAGAAACAAAAGCAAATTAGTATTATGTGCAAATTAGTATTATGATATTATTAAGGTAGAGGAACTAGCACTTTTAAAATGTTTTAAAATCACTTTAGATAGACCTTTCTTGCCTTTCTCCGTTCCTTTTTGGGATAATTCAGTTCCACACATAAACAGGTGCTGAGACTGTTTTTCTTTTCTTTTATCTAAAAGACACCTTTAACTTGTGGAAAGTGGCTTATAAAAACACGCCCTACATGCTCGCTCCTTTACTGTGTGTGCTACTGAAGCATAACAGGGTGGTTTTTTTTTTTTTTTTTTTTTTTTTTTCTTTTTTTTTTCTTCTTCTATTTTGAGCCTGAGTCCAGAAGTTCACTGAAAAGTGGGTAACACCCAGATTGTATACATCATTAAAACATAAAATGCTTGCACCATGCATCATAATTTCCCTTTCACCTGAAGAAATCAAAGTCCATTGCATTGGCCTGGCCATTTTCACCTGCCTGCAGGAAGGATGTGTGTGTAGAGTTTAAATGTGCTTTGCTGAAGCAAGATTTAGAGTTTTGAGGAAGCATGGTATCCTCAGAGTGTGCCAGAGCATCTGAGTTTAGATAGCTGCTTCTTTATAATGGGTCATATTTTATGGATCTAATTTAATGATCAAATTTGAGGTTTGTTTTGATATAATAACTGAATATGTGCATTTTTACTAAGTGATCTATTTAAACATGTATTTTTAAAGTGTGCCTGAAATAGTATAATAGATTATATGTGACTCTCTAACACTCACTGTCAGTTTGCCTTTATTCCTACACTTCATTCAACAGATACTTACTGAATTTCTTTGTTCTAGGCATTGTTTTAAGCACTGGGTTTTCAGTGGTCAATAAAATGAGAGAGAAAGAGAGAGAGAGAGAGAGAGAGAGAGAGAGAGAGAGAGAGAGAGGTGAGGTGAGACAGATTGTGTGTGTGTGTGTGTGTAAAGGGCAGGAGGATAGCAAGCAGAGTGGAAGGTTAATAGAACAGGACTCATGAGAAGCATGGTTTGTGAAGATGATGCATGGGCTGATATTGGGATCAGCAAATACAGAGTGTAGGGCAGGGTGATGCTTTCAGCCTTGCAGGAACTGGGAAGTCATTAGCATAGGAAAGCAGACAAGATCAGCAGTTCCTGTAGAGCCTTGTGCTATTGGAAGGGTTTGGGCCAGGGTTTTGGCTTGTGTCAGTTTGAGTAGAGAAGCTGTGGAAAGAGTGTCAAATAAGGGTGTGCAGTTGTACCTCATGAGAATACCCCATAGTGGGCAGGTGGAAGGGCAGAAGTAAACAGCAGTGTGGAGAGGCAGTTCTTTGTGTAACATTGGCTCGGATGGAGCAGAAAGATTTGTTTTTGAGTTTTTTTGTTTATTTCCCTCCCCCTTTTTTTTTTTTTTTTTGAGATCGGCTATCTCCCAATGGCCCAGGTTCTCCTTGATCTTGTGACAGTTTTTCTGTCTCAGATGTTCTGAGATTATAGGCATGAGCCCCTATACCTGGCAAGGAACTCAGTTTTGGAGATTGTTTTTCTGGTTTTCAAAAGAGAGTTCCAGGCTAGAGATAAATATGCATTGTTGTCAGATATTGTGACTAGATGATGTCCACAAGGAAGTAGTTAGTTGTCAGTGAGAAAGGGAAGAGGCTCAGCCTTAAGAGCTTGGGCTGCTGGCTCACTGAAGGTAGAGGTGAGAGAAGGCTCTGCAACAAAGGAGAAGCAAACAACTGTGGAAGGAAATCTTAAATTTGGTGCCAGAGAGGAGCCAAGTGATGGGACAGGTGCTTCTTAAAAAGTCAAGTGAAATGAAGGTTGGGTGCACACTGGTAACGCTGAGATTGGGAATGAGCTTCTTAACAGCAACTTTGGTGGAGCCATGGTAAACAAAAATAGATCACTGAAGATGGAAGAGAGCGGGTTAGAGAAAGAAGCATTCCATGTCTATTGACAAAAATGTTTTGCTGTAAAGGGGTAGTGGGGAATGTAGCAGAAAGGAGCGAAAGGAAGTTTTACGAAGGGAAAAGTGACAACATGCTTGAATACTGGTTGGAACTATGGTGTGAAAAAACAAATGATGCCTAGTGCAGTAGTCTAATTCCCATCCAGCTTGTTTCACAAACACTAGTTTTTGTTAATGCATCAAGTTATTGTGTGTGTGTGTGTGTGTGTGTGTATGTGTGTGTGTGTGTGTGTATGTGTGTGTGTGTGCATGCACATGTGCTGTGTGCACATGTGTGCACATGAGACATGAATGTAGCTGCTGGTGTGTGCCATGTGATGGTCAGACGATAGTTTGCCAGTCTGTTTTCTGTTCCTACCATGTGAGTTCTAGAATCATATTCATGTAGTCAGGCTGCGCTTTTAACCACTGAACCCTGTTACTGCCCTCTACCATACTGGTACTCAGGTCCCCACGCTTATATTGAAGGCACGTTATGGACACACACATGTTAGCAGCTTTAAAACCATGCCTTATTTATTTATTTTTTGGTGTATCTCATTTCTGTTCATCTTATTCACCCAGGATGGTCCCTAGGTCAAATATCCACATTGTCTGAGGTATACTTTTGTCTGGATTCTTTAGCAGTTACTTGGAACACAGATTAACCATCAGCTTTTTAGCAGGCATGTAATCTAGTTTCCTATGAAGTTATTAGGTAACACAATATTCACTGTCTGTATTATAACTATGAAGCCTCATGTTTAGATGTAACAGACTCAAGGAAACAGATAGATAATAAGTAATACTTGGAGCAATACAGATGCCTCTAGATCATGTGGGAGTGAACAGCTGCTTCTCAGATATGGCTGTAGGAACCATGTGAGGACGTGGTTGTAGTGAAGATTGTGATTCTTTTAGTCTGGGATGGGGTCTGAGCTACATTCTTAACAAGCTCCCAGAAGAAGCTGGGAGTGCTGGAGCATCTCCTTTAGAGTAGAGAGATCACTGGTCAGTACTTCTAAGTTCCTTTACCCTGTCTGGATTGTGTTCCTGCCCTTCTTTTATTCTGTATGATCCTTCTCTACTAGTCTTCTACAGGAACTTAGCTACTTAGGAAAATACTGCATTTCAGTATCCCTGCCTTCCTCATTTTGCATATTTTTGGTGTCTGACATAAACCTCTGGACAGCATAATTATCAGCTAGCTGAAGAGACTTCAAACCAGTTTCATTTGCATATGCAGAAAGGGCAGGTTGGAGGCTCTAATTTAAATTGAAAGGCCATTTTTCCCTACCTCTTGGACTTCTGACTACCTCACTGTGCTGCTACCTGTGATCATTTTTTTGGTGTCTGAGGGTCATGTTGTCACTGGGGCCATGCCATTCTGAGTAGCCTGTGCTGCCTTTGGGTGACATGATGACATCTTGGCCTAGGCTGTTGCGTAGAGCCATATCTAGGTCCATGGCCCTACTGCAGTCAGGGTTTGGGTTATTATCCATGGCTACTGATAACACTGAATATCATGCAAATACCCAGGTCTGGGTTGTCACCTGAGGCCTAGAGGGGATCTGAGGGTGGGGCCTGCATTGCCACAAGGTGCCATGGGGACAACCTCGCTCAGGCTGTAGCTGAGTGCCATGTTTGGATCTGTAGCTCGGATGTGTGTTGATGTCCATAGTTCCTGATACCATTGAAGGCCGTACTGGTGCCAGGAGTCTCGGCTATCACTTGGGGCCATGTTGGTGTCTAGGGTCATGTTGTTGTGGGATCATGCCAATCTGAATGGCATGTGCTGACACCTGGGGCCATGGTGATGTTTATCCGAGCCCAGGCTGTTACTGAGGACCATGTCTAGGCCTGGTGATCCTATCACAGATGGATTCTGTGATGATGTTCATGGTACCATGGTACCAAAGGCTACATGAATGCCCGGGGTCTGGGGCACAACCTGTGTCCATGCTGTTGTCCACGAACTATGCTGCCATCAGAACCATGCCTGTCTGTTTGCCATACTGCCACACAGCATCATGGTATTGTCTGTGCCTAGATCTTGGTTTAGCAGTAATCAGGGTCTGGGCTGTTGTCCATGCCTCCTGTTGCAGCTGGGAGCTATGAGGAAGCAGGGGTGTGGAGAACCACCTGTCCAGAAATATAACCAATTAGGTCTTTGTGTATTCTTTGTATAAGTTAGTGATTAAGATTATAAGCCTTTGAAAACACAGATACATAAAATTACTTTGAGAGCATAACTTAATTTTAAATACAAATACCAGCTGGCTATGTATCTTAGAGGGTCTAGAGTACCAAAGGTTTTACTGTATAGAGTACCAGAGGCCCTGGGTTTTATCCCTAGAATGTGCTAAGGGAGAAATAGAAATCTATGATTTACATTCCAGAAGTGGGAGCTGGAGGATCAGAACTTGATTCATGCTGACCTGGGCTATATTGTACCCTGTCTCAGAACTTTTCTTTCCTTCAACTTTAAGGCCGGAGAGGTGGTTCAGAGGTTAAGAGTGCTGGCACTCTAGCACAGGGCTCACATTCTATTAGAGTGCAGCTCCAGGAGAGCCAACACCTTCTGGCTTCCAAGGACATCTGCACACTTGTAGCATAGACACAGAGAGACAGTACACATGTACACGTATACAGAAGAAACACATTTAGACACATTTTTGGTCTTTCCTTGTACTAACAGAATGACCTGAAGGCCACTGAACATACTTGAGTTCTTTTTCTTGTCTTCTTATCTGAAATCAGAAACCAGTGATTTTCCTGAGGAAATGTTTCCTCAACTTTATTTAATGTCTTCATGCTCCATCTCACTGAAAACCTGCATCTTTGTAATAAAAGCAGAGGGAAGGATGAATTGCCTCTGAGAATTTATTTGTTCTGCCAATATGTATTTTTTGAAATCATCTATTTTTATTTATCTATTTACCTTTTCTTTTTAAAGACCTTTTATTACTTTTCTTGATAATTTCATACATAAGCATTGTGTTTACTTTTTCTCCCTACTGTCTCCCTACTTAGACCTCTTTCCCTCTAAATACTCCAATCCCCTACTCACTCTCAAATTCATGACCTTTTTTTCTTTAATTATTACACACACACTCCTACCTTTGAGAGCCTCTTGTGTGCTACATGTGTTTTTAGGCTTTTACTTTGAAACAAGAAACCACTAAATAACTTTGAGCAGTAGATCTGGAAATCTGTAGTTGTTTTTTACTCTTTAGGGACCCGCCACCAAGTTCTCAAACAAATGGAGACTTAATTCTTAGTTTGGCTTGTTTCTAACCTGCTTTTCTAATTTAAATTATCCCATTTCTCATTAGCTATCTTTTGTCATTGGGCTTTTTACCTCTCTTTCTTCCTTTCCTTTCTTTTTTGAAATAGGATAGTGTTTCTCTGTGGAACAGTCTTAGCTGTCATGGAACTCACTCTGTAGACCTGGATGGCCTCAAACTCACAGAGATCTGCCTGTCTCTGCCTCTCAAGTGCTGAGAATAAAGGTGTGTGCCACCACTGCCCTGCCTACCTTTCTTCTTCCTTCCTTCCTTCCTTCCTTCCTTCCTTCCTTCCTTCCTTCGTGGCTGGCTGTGTAACCGGATGGTGTCCTCCTTTTCTCTTTTTCTTGCTCCTCACTCTCTTCCCTAAATTTCTCCTCCTATTTATTCTCTCTGCCCACCAGGCACACCTATTTCTCTCTCCTGCATTCCTATTGATTGTTCAGTTCTTTATTAAACCAGTCAGGTGTTTTAGGCAGGCAAAGTAACATAGTCTTACATAGTTAAAGAAATGTAATATAAAAGAATGCAATACATCTTCACATCACTAAACAGATATTCCAAACACACGCTAATAAATATTCCACAACACAGATCTGTGAATTTCAACAAACTATAATTCAGTCTGCTTTGATTTTAGTGAGCTATTTAGACAGCAAGCAATTGACATTGCTGCAGTATGAAGTTTAATCTCATCATTATTTAAATATGTACACAATACATGAAAGCTGCTTAAAGATCTAATACTGGTTGCAAAAGTACCATGAATTCATGAATAAATTTGTTGGATCTAGGTTTGGTCTCACATTTTACTGATGGTCAGAAATTTGGGCAAATATATTCATTCATTTTTCTTCATTGTTTTTGTCCTTTCCTCTCTCCTTTTTTTTTTAAAAATAAAATTTCATACTGTAGTCCAAGCTGGCATGGAACTCGGTATGTTGTTCACAAGTATTGGGATTTCAGGTATGAACTTCTGTATCTGGCTGTATTCATTTTTCTTAGCCTTAGTTTCTTCTTTGAGAAAACCTGGTTAATGGGCATTCTGAGGATTAAATGGCTCAAAAGGAGATGGTACTTTTGAAATGTCTGGCATACTGTAAATATTTAATAAAACATACTATGTTAATCTAGGCAAGAGATTTTAACAGTGGATACAAACAATAAACTAAGAGTATAATTTAGAACTTTTTAAAGATAATTTTATGATTTATTTTTATAGTCTTAACAAAATGCCTCAAATTTTGTTTGCAAGTCTTGAAATCTAAATGATGTTTAAAATAACATTTCTAGCTTCATACTGGTTGTTTTGCGTGTGTGTGAGTGTCATTAGCTCTTTTTGTAGTATCAGAATTTGGTGTATTCTAAAGGTTTCCTCCTCACCTCACAAGCATACATTTTGGATGAGTTCTGGAGGTCAGAGCAGGATAAGTCCTGTCTTAAGTCACAACCGACCTGTAGCTGGAGGATACACAAGGACCTGGTGTGTTGTGAGCCTCTCTGAAGACTGTGTGTGTGTGTGTGAGAGAGAGAGAGAGGGGGGGGTATGTATGTATGTACTCTGATACTCAAGTCTTTTGTCCTCCCTTTTGTAGTCCTTTTAAATTGGAGGTAAATTCTGTAATTTTTTTTTTTATTTTTTGCTTATTGTTACTGGTAAATACAATCTTACTCAAAACTCAGTATTATACTTGTTGCAGTGTCTGGTCAACAGCATTGTAAGTTTGACTTGCTAATGTCCATGTGAGCCCCTGGAAGAGACCAGTGTGAAACTGAACTGCCCCTGTGAAAAACTCAGTCTTAGTGGCTCCCTGTGCCTGCCAGGCTCTGGTTGTCTGCTTACTCTGACTCAGTTCTGCAACTCATTTTCCTAGGACTTAGGTAACAGTGAGCTGAGCTTATAAATACATCTGAGTTGTTGGAGGGTTAGAGGAATATGTGGACATTTTAACTGTCTTTGATGCAATATTTTGTGCCCCCATCAGTTACTTAAAAGCACTTTAACAGGTGCTGAGATCTCTGTGTCACTGTGCCAACGCCACATTTCAGCCTTCTTAGTCGATCTCTTTGTGAATGTGATTATTGTGGGGATTGTAGACTGCAGATAAGGTAGATTCCTGGAGGCATTATGTTTCACAAGCATGTATAAGCATGTATGCCCTTTACTTAGACTGTGCAATGAATTTTAAAAATTCCATTTTAAAGTTACAAAACAGCAACAACAAAGCAAAAAAACAGTGATGGTTGCGGTGGTGCATGCCTTTAATGTTTGAGGCCAGCCTGGTCTAGATAGTGAGATTGTGCCTCAAATAAATAAAGAAAAGAATAAATAAAAACACATTTCTTGTTTACAAAAATGCCCTGGTAATAGTAGGCAACTCAAGCTATCCAAATATATCTATAGAAGAAGAAAAAAAGATTAGTTGTAATTTCTAGAGTTAAAACTGATAATCTTTTTGAGGCATTTCCATTTTTTGTTTTATATTGAGTATGTGTATTTATACAGTATACATTATTTTATATCATGTATTACTGTGCTTAGCATTATATTACTATATTGTGAATATTTCCCCATGTGTTTAAAACTATTTACAAATATGTTTTTAGATGAATAGTATTTAACCTTAAGACTCTACCATAATTTACTTAGTTCATTATTATTGGATACTTAGGATATTTCAAGTTTTCTACTTTGAGGTCAAACACTATTACATGATGACTACTAAGTATTAGTATCTATAAGTATCTATAGAAACTTTCACTTGAATCTCTAATGATTACCCTAGTTTACTGTCCTAAAGAGGAGTGACAATCAAAGGCTTGACTCATCAACCTCGTATAAAGCTGGTGTCAGTTTACAACCCTACATAACACATTATCAGTAACTTTTATTGTTTTGCTTTGGTATTTACTATGTCAGCCAGGCTTGGCTTGAACCTATATGGATCCTGCGAGTGTTGCTGTTACCACACCTGGCTTTAAACTGATGCTTGAAACGCCTGGCTTTGGTATAGCCACTTAAAGTTTCGATCTTCTTAAGGAGGTTGTGGAATGGTAGGTGCGATTGGTCCTTAGGAAATTGTAATCCTATTTTATATTCCCCACATGTAAAAACAGAGTTATAAAAGTTAATTGACTTACACAGGACCTTTTAGATAGTAATTTGCAGAACCAGGATTAGAGACTTGACTTTTTGTCCTGTATGTTTTCTGCATTCTGATCCTCACTTACAGACACAGTACTTGGCCAGCTTTGAATCAACATTGACAAAGTCTGTGACCTAACATTCTCCCTATCCCATCATTTGCCACAGTGTGCCCACTGTTGAGTGTGACTCATCACCTGGCTGACAGCGACCCCTTTCCAGGGTTTCCAGATTAGTCCTTCAGATTAATTGTGATTAAGTCTGGTTTGAGTTATGGCTTGATGAATTGTGGATAGAGTACTATGGCTAGGTTCACATTTGTGGCCCTGGACTGGGAGGCTCAGAAGTTGTCAGTTTAAGTTAAACCACGAACAGTGTCAATGAGGGAGAGATAATTTTAAGAAGAGGCCAGAGGAAAGATGTTTGGCAGGCAGAAACAACAGATGTCTGTGGCAGATGAGATGGGGCTGGCCAGAAGAAGCATATGCCTTAGGGACAAAAGGGCCTGTGGAGGGAAGAGGTGAGCATATGAAGCAGCTGAGAGGAGGTGTGGCCTGGGCAGGTAACATGGGATGTAAAAACGGAGAGTGTCCTTAGAGGTTAGATCACGCAGGATCTTACTTGGGTGTTTAGATTTTATCCATTGAAAACCAGTAGTAATTAGTGGAGGAATTTAAGCAGTTTAGATTTTTAGCAGTGTGGAGAATGTAGGAGAAGGCAGGGAAGGAACCAGGGAGATCTGTTAGGAGCCTGTAGGTGGGAGATTTTGGACTCTCAGGTCACAGTAGTTGAGATGCAGCCAAGCAGAAAGACAAAGGAGACATCCTGAAGTAGATCAACAGAACTTGATGGTCAGATGGGTATTATGAGCAGAATGACATAGGTGCCTAGCTTGATTCACAGACCTTATGGGGCTGTCATTTATTGAGACTTAGCACTTGTGTTAGTTTCTTTTGTGTTGCTATGACTCAGGTACTTGGTAGAAACAACTTAAGGGAGGAAATGATTCATTTTGGTTCCCAGTGTGTCAGAGGGTCACGGCCCACCATGGCAGTGAAGACAAAGCAGAACGACACTGTTTATAGCACCTGAAGTGTGCAGTCGAGTGTGGTTCACGTGGGGTAGGAGGCAGAGAGCAGTGGGAACTGGAGACAAATTTACCTAGCAAAGGCCTGCTCTGATCATCTTTGGTCAGATAGGGATTGCCTCCTAAGATCCCACAATGTGCCAAAACATAACCATCTGCTTTTGTTTCTTGGTTTGTTGGCTAGTGTTTTGGGGCACTAAATTTCTTATAACTGGATTATAAGGTTAATAAATATTAGCCACATTCACATCCATCACTGATTCTAATAGAGTGCTCTTTAAGGCATATAGTAGGCTTATGACTTGATTAGTCATAAATTAGTTAGGTAGTTTGTCCTAAAAAGAATGCTTTGAAGAAGCCATGCCACAGTTAGTTATCTGGGGTTCTCTTGTGCAGGCTTCTGTTTATGTAACACTCTTGTGGTATACTTGGTTCTGGTTTGTTCTCAGGTGGAAAACCCTACCCTGGTGAAAATGGCAAGCTTCCTTCTAACAAGCTGACACCATCTGGGTACACAAACATACTTGTGGGTATTATTTTTCTGGCATAACTTATATCAATGATGATTAAGAGAATTTTAGAAATCAAAGTTTTTGTGTATGTCTCTGAAGGAAAATATTAGAACACTTATTTCTGTTCCTTAGGTTCCTAAGGAGAATGTCCCAAAACATTGCCTTCTTTTCAACCCCCTCCCCAGTAAATCAACACTTGTTTTGACATGGTTTCTTCTGGAAAACTGGCTTTCTATTGCATGTCTGGAGTAGGTCTTTGGAGGGACTTGGCATGGGGGCAGAGTAGTTTTGAGTTGGGTAATTAGCCCTCACCATGTGGAATGGAAGCAATGATTAATCTAATTAGGTAAGCCATTTTATAAGTGTTATGGTGGACCCCTGGGTAATGGCCTAGAAATACCTCTTTTCCTAGTTTATTTGATTGAGGAAAAACAGGTTTTACATGTGGGGATTTATTTTTTTTGAAAATAAGAGTTTTATTTGCCTATTTTTCATCTTTCTTCAGTAACTGAGAGGCATGTCTCAGTAAATTTGGGATAGGACCTTCTTTCTTTTGTCTCATTACACTAGTTTAGTGGAGCCCTGGAAACAGGACATCTTCAGTCTTTGCAAAGAATCTCAGTGCTTTATTTGTCTAGTTCAGAAGCACCTTTACTAATGACAGTTTTTTTTTCTGGCCATGACTAGACAACTAAATTGTTCGTGTTTGTCTGTAGCATTTCTTGGTACTTACTGTGTGTCAGGCACTATCAGATGCAAAAGACTGAAAGATAATCTAATAGCTTCATTTCTACAGCTGTAGCCTGATGCTTGGTACACGGTAGTACTGTAGAAGTATTTGTTGAAAGAATGAGTTAATGGTTAGACCCTAGTTTTGTATTTTGTACATACACTCTTATTTAACTCATTCAATTAGTTCTTATTCTGTAAGGCAATTTTCTGTTTTTTTTTTTTTTTTTTTTTTTTTTTTTTTTTTCAGAGTGAACTTCTGTAAGCCCAATCTTATTTATTTCTTGGTAGTTAAAAAAATAAATAATAGTTTTTTTTAATTCTTTGAGAATTGCATACACTGTATTTTGATCATATTTACTTCCCTCTCCTATTTTCTCCTGGAATCATGCCCACCTCTCTATCTACTCAACTTCATGTCCTCTTATTAAAAAACAACAACAACACCCTTAGTGTGTCAACTTTCTGCTGTCCAGATCTAGCCATTGCAAACTAAGTATAAAAAAGAAACCTTTAGAGAAGATTCAAATGTGGTAGGGTGAACAAAGACTTGAGTGAGGAAGGAAATGAGGTCATTTCTGAGTCCCCACACTATTGTGCTCACCATAATGTCGCTGCTGGTTGTAAGTAGGCAAAATATCTGTGGGGCCTACAGTGGAGCATGGCTGATTTAACCAAGAACCCCAACAAACCAGTGTTTTCCAAACAGAATAGGGTAGTTATACGTATGAACTCACAGTAGTCTGACATCGTGTATAGCACATGCACAGACTCTAGCCAGAGAAGAATCAATCCCATCATGGAGGGGAAAGGTGGGCACAAAGTCCCATCCCTAACTGAGAACCTATTGACAAGTGGTAGTAGGTAAGAGAGAGAGAACTGATCCTTGTGAAAGATTTGCGTCTAAAGTATGGTGATAACACCAGCAGTGCTATAGAATAGATTTTTTAGAAAAAGACAAGAATAAAAGTGTTTTGCAATTATGCTATGGTGCTAAGCATAATTTACAGAGTGTCTTTGTTCACACTTGGTTCACACTTGGTACATACTTAAGTCATCTTAAGCTCCTCTACGCAGCACAGATATTATAGTGTGCTTGTGGCAGCATTATTATGGTGGGCACAATAGTGTGAAGTTCAGGAATGAGTTCATTTCCTTTCTCACTTGTGTCTGTTTTCACACATTGGAGTTTTCTATAAATGTTACTCTATTTATTTACTTATTTGATTCTTATTTTGCAAATGGATGGATTAGGTTGACTAGCCCCAATTCTGTAGGGCATTAAGTAATATGTGAAGTATCCACCTTTTCAAAAACATTGCCAGTAAACATAGCTGCTAACTAGGCAAATGAAATGTAGCACATTTAAATGCATGTAAGAGTTATTTGGCAGACATTGAACGTCCAGTGTGGCCATGCTGACCTCAGAGGGGGTCAATAAGAATTTGTAGTGAGACAGAGAGTCAGGTAGACCTTTCTGGAGTTTTTCATTTCTCTTATATTAATATGTTCTGATAGAAAACCAAAGATAGCAGTTTCAGCCGATTAAGGATTGTTTGGGGGATTAAATGAGCTAATTATCTCAAACATAGTGTTATCCAAATGAAGTACTCAGTATTTCACAGTAGAAACGAAATAGACAGAAACAAATTACTAAACACCCAAGTGTGGGGTTCATTTCAGGTGCCTTTGGAAACTTTATAATTGAAGTTCTAATTGTAGTAATCCTTATCTAGCCATTAATGCAGGTTTTCTAAGACCTTTAATTTTAACCTAACTTGAGTTACTTTCTGTGTGAAAGTATCATAATAGTTTCTTTTAAAAACAAACTTCCAGGATTCAATATCAGCCCACCACAACTTATCCAAACAAATAAATTTTATTATATCATTTTACAGTGAGTATTTTAGGTCCATTGCTATGCTTTTATGTATGTTATGTTGTAGAGACTTTAGAAAAAACCCAACTCTTAGTTTGTACATATTTGTTTGAGATAGAGTTGTGTTATGTTGTTTAGTTGGTCTTGAATTCCTAGGCTCAAGCTGTCTTTCTACCCTAGACTCCTAAAACACTGGAAATACATGGCAAAGTGTTGGGCTGACTCTATTTTTAAAGAGACTATTTAATAAAATGAGGAAGGATATTGATAGCAAAGCTTAATAATATAATTTAAACAGTGATACTCATTCATGTCAAGAAGCATACATTAAAATCATACTATTTAAGAAATAATTGATTGGCTCTAGTAAAATGAAGTACATTATTATAATACTTTAATATTTGGGGAGAAAAAACTTCAAAATTTATCATTGACTGTTTTATTGAATAACAATAAATTTTATTATGGTAATAGTTTCAGATAATATGGAATTGTTATTTATTTAAAAAGCTGAAAATGGTTTCTTCAAATGATCAAGTAGTTCCCTTACATTTGTTTTCTTGTTTTTGATTGGCTGTTACAGGGGATTAAAAGCTATACTACAGTGGTGGTTGTTTTCAGGTAACTTGATGCAAACCTTGGCATTTGTGAGAATGTGGGCAAGAGGAATCTTAATTAAGAAAATCTCCAAAGATTGACGTGTAGGCAAGTGTGTGGAGGTATTGCCTTGATTAATGACTGATGTGTGAAAGCATGATTTATTTAATACCAGAATGAATGTTTCACTTGCATAAAGCTGTAATAAAAGTTAACAGCAAAATACTAAAACTATTTTTTTTCTTGAAAAGAAGTATGTGATTAACTATATCAGAGTTACAACATTTATTTTTGGGTGTGTGAAATAAACTATTGATGCGATTGATCCAAATGACAAACATATTTGTGATAAATAGTAATGTATTTGCCTAAGCTAAAACTTACCTAATTTCATATAAGAGCTACTCATTATGGGTAGAAGGTGCTGTAGAATTCAGTTTTAGGCAAGATACACTGTTTTCAATTATACTCTATGAAAATTAAAGCATGAGCACAGATTGGATGTACTTCTTCGTAATGGATATTTGGAAAACATTGAATGAGGAATTAAAAAAGGCTTTATGCTGCCTTTCTATAATGCTCTAGTGGTTCATATTCAATGATTTCATTTGGCCTTACAGAATTCTGAAGCAGGAAGAGGATCTGAGAACCCTCTTTATCCACTTACTTGCAGATGAGAAAATGACCTGCCATTAAGCAGGGACTGGGGTGAATGATAGGCTTCGCTCCATATAGAAGGGTGTAGACATCCCAGTTGTGGCTTTCCTTCTTGAAGGAATTGCTTGTTACTGCCTGGTCTTTCTGTGGCTGTAGTCTCTTGTAGTGATAACGGGAAGAGGAAAATGAGGGAGGGAAAGGAAGAGGAAGAGACAGACAGTGAGAGAAAACAGATAGGCTGGGGAAGACAAAAGTTGGCCTGCCTTGTTTCCTCTAGAAAGTGGTTCCAGTAAAGCAGTGTTTCATGCATCACTGAGGCCTGGCCACGATGGAGACAAGGGGCACCCATCCTTGCTGCTCCCTGCTCCATTTCTGTTTCTGTGTCTAGGTTTATTGACTGTTAGATTCTAACCAGTACATTGAAGCTGCCTCATTTCATGTCATAGAGAAGAGGCAAGCTAAAATACCATGTGTGGTTGGCTGTTAAATGCCATACTTTTCAAATCTTAGCAATAGGACCGCCCTCAAGTCCTTGATCCCTCTGCTTATTCAGTGTTTGACGTGTTAAGAGAGGTTACACTAGGAACTCACTGTCATGGAGCAAATCGAATGCATGAATTAGTCATTCCTTGCCAGTTTGCTCAGTCTTTTACTGATTTGTTGCTGTGAACCCCAGCAGCCTGTGGGCGTGGCTGCTGCTGCAACCTTGCTCACAGGGCCCTCTGGGCTTGTACTAAACTTCAGCCACAAGCTGTGTTCCCAGTTTTCACCCCTAGAACACTTACCTGGTCTACATTCTGACTGTTAGATCTCAGCACACTTCCCTGAGTCAAGTAGGAACTGACCTGAAGTAAATGGCAGGCTTAGCTACTGATTAGTTCTTGGTAGTGTCAAGGATTCCAACTAACTTCTCCTAGGAAAGGTTATTTACCTATTTTTACTCTGAAGCTCATCTCTGGGTTTCCCATCCAAAAGCTTTCTATTTGGCTTCTTCCTTTATGGCTTCTATGGTTGGAAGTAAACTCATAGCTAAAATTTTATTAGATAAACAGTCCATAGTCTAGATAAATCAGAAAATAAGGATAAGAAAAAGAAAACGATATAAATTATCTATAATCTGTCTGCCAGAGAAACCAGTAACATTTTGGGTATATCTGAACTTTTTTATGTTTATTTATGTAGTGTTAAATATAAAAAATGAGTCAATAATGTAAATGGTGCTTTGAATTATTGTTTCTCACTTGATGCATTTTTACATCTGTCATAGAAAATAGAATTTTGGATTTTTTATTTTTTTGAAAGATACATCTCTGTGTTTCAGTCTTCAAATGAAGCTAAGTATAAAGAAAAATTTTAAAAAGGCCTATTATCTTCCTACTCAGCTTGACGTATTAAAGTGATTAGCAATCAAACAAGTAACTGATTGCATAGCGTGTACCATCGGCTCTTTTTTTCATCACCTCTTTACTTTCCAGAGAAGCTGTAAGAAGTGGGTGTTAACCATTAATCATGCTTTATTGGGGCTAAGTGTTTAAATATGTCCCAAAACATGGATATTGCTACATGGACCCAGACTAGCATTCAGACTATTTGGCTCCTAAGACCATTTGCTTTTAAGATACATATCATATTTTCAGGGTTTTTAACATGAAAGACAACCAGTCAACTTTGATGGCCATTTTAGAATATTTTATCTATTCATCTCTGCTAAAACAGAAGGCATCATACACCATTTTCTGTACCTTTAATAGGTAAGTTTAAATGCCCAATACTTCCAACACCCATATACTTAACAAAATAAACTTAAGGGATCTTTATCAGCATACATAGAGCTACCTCACAATAATAATCATATAGTTACTGATTATGTGCTTTAGTTTAATTTTCAACTTCACTATTGGCTTACAGTTTAATTTTGCACAGATATTTTCAATGATAATTACCAATATTGAAGTACTAGTTTTATTGAATGATATACATAGTAAAATTAGTTATTTCAAGTGAGTGAGCCTTACACTGTACTAGAAATATATTTAGTCCTTCAGATATTCCTTATGAACCATGTACTATTATTGTCTCTGTTACACTTGAACAAAAATAAAGCCTAGAGAGATTCAGCAGTTTCTCTTCATCATATAGTATGCAAAGTCTAAGATTTAAGCTCAGCCATCATGGATACTTGGTCTTAAACATTCATATTCATGTGACAAATGTCAAGGAACAGGTGGATAGTGTCCCGGTACTAAAGACTAAGACAGTCCTGATAGTTCCCGTGGTTACATGTACTTTCACTGTGAGTCCATGAAAGCGCCTCTTTCAAGCTAAACCTTAGATGGAACAACCAAGAAGAAGTTTAAAAATGGTTTGCTGCATTAATTTGTACATTGAATGATGAGTATGGTCAAATAATGTATGTTCACTGATCATTTGTGTGCCCTTTTCTGTAAATTCCCTCAGTCATTTTCTGTGGTATACCAATTCCACAGACTAGGGGATTTGTAAACAATAGAAGTGTGTTTGGCGCCTAGCTCTGGAGGAATGGCACAAGACCTTCATGCTGAATTATGATGTGGCAGAGAGCAAACAAGCAGGCATAAGGCAAGTGCCACACTGAACTCTTATCTTTACTTAGTGACCTATGCCATACCTGCACTAACCCATATATAAAGCATAGCTCTCATGACCTTATTCTTAATATTGTCACATGACAGTTGGATTTTGGAGGAGACAAATTTAGCTATATTTTTTATTAATTTTTGGGTAGTTTTAAAATGATTTTAAAATAAAATTTTTATGTAAATGAGTGCCTGCTTGTATGCATGTATGTATGTATGTATGTATGTATGTATGTCAGCAGAGACCAGAAGAAGGTGTCCAGTTCATTGGAACTAGAAATGTAGTTGTAAATGTTGGAAACTGAACCTGGATACTTTCTAAGACCAGCAAGTGCTCATAACCATCTCTCTAGCCCTTTTAAATTATTTTTGTAAACTCTTTAAAATAAAGGAAAATTTCCATGTGTATTGTTAAGTATTTTTCTAGAAATAAGCATTTTTAATGGTTGTAGATTTTCCATTACATTAATAGTGGAACTTTTACTTGCAGCTTTTCATTGTAATGTTCAGTAATTCCATTTATTGTTTTCTTAAGGAACTTCATAGACATATAAATAGTAGAGAGGAGTAAATATGTATTTTATGTCTCTAATTAGTGGATTATAAGAAACCCTATGAAGGGAATGATTTAATAGCCATTTCCCAATAATCCATATTATTTATTTAGAAAATCTTGACCACTTTATATTTCTTTGAGTATGCATTAAGATTGAAATGTTTTTTGATATGTTTACTTGTAATTAATATTTTTTCTGTTTTGAATATGCTGTTTGTGCTTTAAGGAGGATTTTGACTTTGTGTACAGTTCATAAAATTCTGTATACATTGATCTGATAGCAGAGTGAACACACCCAGCTTCCTATCATTAACGATATTAGATCAAAAGGTGTTGGAAGTGTTTATGGAAAGGAATGAGTGCTTATTAGCTGGGTTTGATATTAGTTTAATGCTTCTTATCTGGTGTAATCTTTGGTTCAATCTTAGCGATAACATACTAGAGGCTAGAACAGGTCATATGACCTACTAGTAGTTGTGCATATCAGTAAAAGCCTATAATCTTTCCAACTAACATTGTACCATATCTTTCTTCCCTTCTACCACATAGTCTTCTACTCCTCAGTCATTTCTTATTTAAGACAATGCATTCATGCCAGGTGATGGTGGCGCACTCTTTTAATCCCAGTACTGGGGAGGCAGAGGCAGATGGGACTTCATGGAGGCCAGCCTGAGTGAGTTCCAGGGGCTTTACAAAGAAACCCTGTCTCAAAAACAAAACAAGCAAACAACAACAACAACAAAAAGATGACTCATATTAACATTTGCTGCTAGGTTGAAATGGAAGCTATATTTTGGCAAACAGAATGAGAATTTCAGAAAGTAGCTACCTAGAGATAGTGTAATGTGATGTGCAGTACTTGATAAATTTGCTGCTCTGTTATTTTTATTTTTCTACTTACTCCAGTAGGTGTTTTGATGCACCAGAGATAGAAAAGATGGGTAGAGTATAGGCAAAGAGCCATTCAGAATACCAGCGACCCTGCCCCTTCCTCACACTTCTCCCCTTGTGCTTTATTTAACAGCTTTGCTTGCTGCCTGTCCCCTGCAGGCCTCCGCACCCCAGGGAGAGAAGCTTCTGCTGGCCTGTTGTCTTCTCACTGGTACCTTTCCCTCCATATCTGGAGCTTGGAATGCTGCTTTCTCTAGTTGCCTAACACCATGGCAACAGGCCGTGGTAACTGCTTTCCTTGCAGTCAAGGGAAAAAGACTTCTTGAGTTCCTTTCTCTGAAGGCTTTTGTTTGCAATTAGCACTGTGATCCACCCTTTCCTCCAGTAAGGAAACAAGGAAGTACTGATCTGCACTCAAGACTGCAGAACCTGCTGGGTGTCCTAACCATGAGGCCTTTTGTGCTTTCTGCCTATTTTAAACCTAACTGTCCCTTGACCACTGTTTCTCAAGTAATCCCCATCACATTCTCTGCCCCTTAGTTCTGCTTTCTTTCTTTACTTGACATGTTTTATATTTGATTGTATTTGGAGTTTTGATTGTTCTCTGCTAGAATGTAGTGTCTCCATGAGTGGAATTCCCTTTTTGCCCACTGCTGTTTGTGTACCCTTGGTTATAAGTATTTGTCAGATGGCCACAGGATTTGGTGATAGAAAACTTCATTTTGTTTCTTAGGACTTCCTCTACTTGGATTGCTTCCCTTCCTGAAAGAAAGGCATAGATTACATTTGGCCTGCTCTTGGAAGTTAGCTCACTTCCAGGATATTTTGAAGTCCCAGGCCTTAGGCCAAGTAAGAGCTCAGTAGGAGTAGGTTATAATTCACACAGTAGAACTGAGGCTTTCCCATTTGGAATCATTAGACTATGATCTAAATCTTGGTGACTTAGTGTTTCGAGTCACTATGGCTTCTTCATGTTTCTTCATTTACACCACCCACCTCCTTAGCTTTCCATGCAGATTAACCCTGATAGCATAAGGGATCAGTGTTTCCCCAACCTGTGGGTTGTGGTCCTTTTGGGGGAGGGGTGTTGATTGGCCCTTTCACAGGGATCGCCAAAGACCATTGGAAAACACAAATATTCATATTGTGAGCTTTAAGAATAGCAAAATTACAGTTATGAACTAGCAACAAAACCAACTTTATGGTTGGGGGTCACCAAAGGGTCACATCATTAGGAAGGTTGAGAACTATATGATAACTGTCCTTGAAGATAATTGAGGATAATTGAAATTATAAAAACGGGGTGATAATCCACCAGTGTGTTCTTGTGAGGAGTAGGAATGTGAGTGCACAGAGGAAAGGCCATGTGAGAACACAGCCATCATGAGATGGCTGCTGTCTGCAAGCCAAGAAGAGTGCCCTCACTAGAAACCAGATCTGGAAGACCCCTTGATATTGGACTTGCAACCCCTTAACTGTCGGGGAAATGCCTACTGCTTAGGTCCCTTCCAAAGGCCTTATCTCATTGCATATCATCAAATTGGGTTTAGGATTTCAAACTAAGAATTTTAGGCAACTTAAGTATTTAGTTTCTTGAACTGTGTTCTTAGCCATGCCTTCACCTATATCTTCAACGGCAGGGATCCCCATATTTTATTTTGTATCTTGTTACATTATTGGATTCACTAAAATCTTCAGAGCAATTAAGTATAATCCAATTAAAATCTGTTTAATTCCTATTCTTTGATTACATCTGTGCTTTGTTGAGTAACAAAATGTGTGTTCTTATTGAATATGACTGTTTCTCATATCCTTCTCTCCCTATTCAATATTAAAATACTGTTTTACTTAGTATTATTAGGAAAATTAATACAACTTGGTTTTTAAAAACCCAAACTGGAAAGATAAATCAGTCTGTAAGAAGATAAGTAGGAGCCTAATTAATAGGTAGATATGATTTTTTGTTCTTTTCAATGAATTTCCATTATCAGATCATTTAAAAAATTGGAATAGGTCAAGGAAATAGCTTACCCATTTTTTATATTTGAGTCTGTAATATTCATATCTTACATGCATATAGCCTTTAGTATAAATGTTATTCTGTTGCATGTATATCTTAATTATTGATAGTATTATACAGACTAGAAGAGATTCTTCAAATAAATCCTATCTTCCAAAATTGGCAGAAAGTTGATCAGTTTTCTCTTCTTTTCTTTTTCCTTTTTTTTTTTTTTTTTTTTTTTTTTTTTTGGTGCCAGTCTCTTATCCCTTATTAGAGCCCATCTACCCTAACAAAGGATGGAAATGGAAAGTAGCTTAGCTTCCCTGTACTTCACAGTCAGTGGTTGTGATTCCCTTGTCAACTGAGGGCTTATCAGCTGAGCATAGCCATCTGGCTAACTCTGTCATTTCCCGAGGTGATTGGTTCTAAGGACCAGTATCTAGATGATGGCATTAGAGATCAGAGCATGGAACTTGGAGGTGACTGGCCATTGTAGTGAAGCAATCATTGTGTTGTGGCACCTATGTTGTTCTATGCTGTGCTATTTAGTCCCAGCCTGAGTCTGAGATTCTAGCCCTCTGCAGACAGTGAACTACCTTAAATGTCACCAGCAGAAAACTGGGCCAGTTTCTTGTTTATGACCAGCATCCTCAGAGGTATAACCTTATTTGACAATTTTCAAGTCATCCAGTAGGACACTGGTGTTTACTCATTGCAACCTAAACACATATAAGGGTTACATGTTCTTGTTTAGGAATGTCCTCCTGTGGGTAAATAACTGCTATTATGTGGCAGTTGGAAATGATCTCTTCTCATCCTCAACTGTTTAACTTTCAAAGGACTACTATAGGGAAGAAATTTTTATCCTTTTAAAGTAGGTGTTGACTCTTAGAGAAGGCAGGCAGGCAGGCAGGCAGGCGGCATGGTGGGATGATGGCTGGTAGGACACAGGAAATATCTTAAAGGTTAAGTTAGGAATCCTGCAGCTTGTACACAGTTCAATTGCAAATGTCACAAGAAAGTTGTTAGGTACTTATTTGGGAGAAATGAGATTGTTTTGTTTGTTTCCCTTTTCTCCCTACCATACACTTCTCACTTCAAAGGGCCATTATAGGTTATTTTAACATAGGGATTCTAGATGACCAGCCCAGGGTGATGACTGTTTGAAAGACAACATTGGATTTAGATATTTATAGTCTGTTTTAAAAACAATGTTTACTGTTTTCATACAGCGTTTTTGCCAAGTAAAAAATTTTCTCAGTACCAGACTATTTTGCTTCATCATAATTGACTTGGGAGCAATTTTCTGAGCTGGAAATGTTGCTTACTGGGTGAACTAGGTGGTGAGTGTCACTGAGGTCAGTGACCTTCCATAACCCAGAAGCAGTATGCAGTTTTGTACAGGTGTATAGAAATAAGGTCCCCTTTACCTCTCAAATACAGTGAGTTCATTCCTTCTTCTCAGGGACATAGGATCCCAAACAAGGTCTTCTGTCTTTGTCAGTTTCAGGAGTAGTAGGAACATGGGCATAGATGTCTGATTTATTCCTAAGTTAACTACTGTGAAGAGTTGGGGATTTAGTGTCTTGGGTACCTGTAGCTGTTTAGTGAGTTCTTTAAAGATGTGTGGTTGAGTTTGGTGGTTGGTCTTTTTAAATTCTCCTCCTCCTCTTTTCCTCCTTCTTTCTTTCTTCCTCCTCATTCTCATTGTCATTCTAGTTCTTATTCTTATTTTTATCGGAAGGAGTTTCACTATGTATCTCTGGCTTTTCTTTCAACTTGCCCTGTGGACCAGGCTGAACCAAAACTTGTTATTCTTTTGCCTCTGCCTTCTGGTGCTTTAGACTTAGATCTTTTTCTAGCCTGTTGTCAAATAACTTTGTTGTTGGAAGTAATTATCCTTGTATCTTGGAGGTTTTATTTGTATGTGCCTTCCATGCCTCATCCTAATGTTAAGCTTGCACAGATAAGTCTTAGGAAAAGCCTTGTGTTCACTCATCAGCCGATTTCCTCTATAATCTGCATATTACTGTTATTCACTCCCAGCTCTGTAACTAAATTGATTGATCTTTTTGTTTTTGTTTTTGTTTTTTTTTTTTCGAGATAGGGTTTCTCTGTAGCTTTGTAGGCTGACCTGGAACTTGTTCAATAGACTTGTTCATAGCCTGCCTCTGCCTCCCAAGTGCTGGGATTAAAGGCCTGGCGATTGATCATTTCTTTTATGACTGATTAGAAAAAGTTCATGTCAATCTGGCACTTAATTTCAAAATTCATTTTAATATAAAGTCAGATTTTTTGGTGTGTGTGTGTGTGTGTGTAGACTAGACATCAGTCAGTGTTTGTCATCTTCCTTGATGGCTTTCCATATGAATTTTTGAGACATGGTTTGTTATTGAACCTAGGGCTCATGGATTTGACTAGACAGTCTGTCCACTGAGCTCTAGCCTGTCTACTTATCCCTAGAGTTAAGATTATAGATATGTGATGAGGCTTTTATTTATATGACTTCTGGGATCTGAGCTTAGCTCTTCATGCTTACACTTCAGTTTATTAACTAAGCCATTTTTCTCCTAGCCCCTACAATCAGATTTAAATGACCATCTGTTTAAACTGAGTTCCAAGAAAATCTTCCTATTGGTCAAAGACTAATGGGTCCCTCCTTGGCATTTTGCCTACTGATACTGAGAACTCCAAGAGACCTATGTTTCAGAAGCACAGTTATAGGCTTAAATGATTTCATGAAATCTGGGGACTTTCCTATTACTGTGACAAATACCTGAGGGAAGCAAACTAAAAAGGAGGGGAGATTTATTTTGGCTGAGAGCTTATGGAGTTGTAGTCCATTACAGGCTGATTCCATGTTTCTGGGTCTTTGGCAAAGCACAAACTCACCGTAGAAAGGTGTGGCAGAGGACGCTTGTTTACCATGTGACCTCTGGGAAGCACACACATACATACACTTGCATACACACTGTCTCTGGTGGCTAGCTTCCTCATCTTTCTTATTTTCCCGCTCATTTCTGGGACCGCATGTCAGTTGTTTCTGAAGACAACTTCACAGACACATGGAAGAGTGTGCCTAACTAATCTTTAGGGTATTTGTCAGTCTAGTTAGGCTGACAGTCAAGATTAGCCATCATAGGAAGTATACACTTTAAAAAATTACTTAGACAGTCTAGTATTGACTGTGAATAGTAGGGAATGGAATGACAATATAGTGTGTAGCTGCTTTACTGAGAAATCCATTTCATTTTAGAGACATTTCCTTTAAAATGGTCTAGTGTATTCAACAGTTTACCAAGATGTCTGTCAACTGCTTCCCTCACTATAGGCTTGAGCACTGGCAGTTAATACCAGGAAGAGTAATACAGCCCATTTTGCATCTTATAAATGGAAATTAAAATGCTTGCTGCCTACTTCTTTGGGTGTTGTAAGGATTAATGAGATCACGCTAGTAATGTGCCTTAACCACAAAGGAAGGACTAGGAATGGGGAACCCCAGGTGTGTATTACTATTTAACTCACTCTTGGATTTTACTCTGTTATAAAGCTTCCATTTGTGTTGTTCACATAATAAAGCAAAAAGCTATATTAAGCTTGAGGCCCATCTAGTGAGAGTGATAATATTCATGTGTCAGAATGTAGGAGGGAGCCTATTCACATGTTTTAACTGCCACCCACTGCAAAAATCAAACAAGCTTACATGGCAAAAGTGGGACTGGACACTTTTCTGTGGTTTACAGGGTCTTCTCGATCTGCAAGTGTTTAGAGCATACTTTAAATCGAGTAGTAAACTGTCATCTTGGTAACTAAATGTGTATGCCTTCTCACCTGAGGATATGATGCATGCTGTCATATGCACTGATGTGGCAGGTTTGAGAGGAAAAGGGTCCTGCAGGGCACAGCTCTCTGTCCATAGGTAGAGCTTTCCCTGATTCCATTTGGAGATGCTTTTTTTTTTTTAACTGTCTAGCGTATGTGCTCATATATTTTCAGCTAGTATAAACTGGCTCGAATGAATGTGTTATTCATCATCATGGTACATTTAAACACTGGAAACAAACAGCTTATAGAGGTTTACCTGCTTGATAGTTTTCAAGTTTGGAGAGGGCAGCATACAGTGGTACAACATGGTGGGAACAGATGTAGTAGCAAAATGGTCACATTTTGAATTGAAACCACAAAAGGATGGGTAAGTTTTCATAATTCCTCCTCTGAGCCACCAAATATTTTTGTTCATTTAGAAAGTAAAGTTTTTATTCAGAATGAAAATTATTATAATAGAGAGACCACTCCAATCTAAGTCATCTACAAATGTCTCAAAATCAGGCAGAAAAAGAATTCCCATTATAGCATAAAATAGGTAGACTCTTTTGACAGAGATTTACATACTTGTGGAAAATACCTTTAGAGCATGACAAGAAAGGTTCTCCCTGTGCCTAGTTCTCGGGAAAAGCTACCAAGGAAACCAGTTCATTTGGTCAGGCATTGGTTTGTTTGCTTGGTCATGCTGGTAGACCTCCACCTTCTTCTGATTCTGTGGTATTAACTTTGTAGCTTGTGGAGATTCTGTCAGATTGACACACGCAGGATCTTAGTGGTAAGGCATGTAAGATAGATGTGTCTAGTATTAACATTACAAGAGTAACTGTTAAAAAGTGAATACATGTCCAGTGGTGGACACCTTTAATTCCAACACTAAGAAGGCAGAAGCAGGCTGGTCTCTGTGAGTTTGCAGCCAGCCTGGCCTACAGAGTAAGTTCCAGGACAGCCAGGATGGTTTCACAGAGAATCCCTGTCTCAAAAACTAAAACAAACAACCAAAAAAAGTGAATACAGATTAGAACCAAGATCTATAGTCAGAGATTTATTTACATGGAGTCTGAGCCCCAAGTATTCAGATGGGAGAGGGAGGACAGACACAGCTTCCAATTTACAATCACTCTTAAAAATACATTCATATAACCTACAGGACCCCTCTCTCCTCACAGCCTACCTCCTGAACATCCTACCGCTTCCCAGTAGGGCCCAAGCCTGTAACACATGGGACTCCCGAGAGACATGCAGCCTGTGAATTGTAGCATTGGCTCCGAGTTTAAAAGTCATATGCCTAAGTGTTCAGAAAGACAGTTATGAATGACCTATGAATGAAGCCATTGTAAAAGATAACAGCAAAGTTTAAAATAATGTTGATATTCAGGATGGCAGTTGGGGTGGGGAGGAGGAAATTAGATGGAAGGAAAATAATTCTGAAGTTTCCTTTTTATTCCAGAGAAAGAGAATGCCTAATTGTTAACATATTCTAAGCAACAAGTTGGGTAGTTAGACACATTTAAAAATAGCAATTTAACATGAATGAGCCTTTGTATGAGCTGAGCCTCAATGAAGAATAAAGTAGTCATGGAAATCGAATTTTAGTGGTCTATTTTAAACATTGAGGTTTTAACAAATATTTGAGATTTGTGAAAGAAAAAGAAAAAGTCTGACCTAAAAGCAGCAAAATGATTATAATTCTTGATAAAGGTTTATACCCTGTGAATCAATTGTGGTTACCTTACTTATAACGTTATGCTTTCTTTGAGTTTTAAAATAAGCAAAAGGGGTTATAAATGAGAAACCAGTGACTTGGAATGAGTTGAGAATCCATGCAGATGCAGAAATACTTTGAGCTTCTTGGCAGAAAAGTAATTCAGAGCCTCTCAGGATATTTTAGCAGCTTTGGAGATCAAGGGAGGCCTTGCTTAGGAAAGTCAAGAATAGCCCAGGAGGCAACTCTTTGAGGAAGTAATCATGGCCTGTTCTGAGAACTGTTTGAGGCAACTCAGTCTTTGAAATTAAAACAACCACAAAACCCACCTCCCCCTCACATAACCCCCTAAACTAATGAGGGTTCTGGATTGTAAGCAATTTTGTGTGGAAAAATAAAGAATAATTAACTAGAATTAGGAACCATTTTAATAAATTTTGTCTAAATATGTAGAAATATTTGTTGCCTGATTAAGATATTTCTTTCCTGTGAACTTGAAGTTGTACCTATAGAGAATACTTTATGTGGGAAATAATTAAACCACCTCCACAGAGTGGTATTGAAAAGGGAGTGCAGTGTGGAGTACTCACCAGGAGCAACATATTTGAGGGGAAGGCAGTGTTTCTTCCTTTGGCCTCTGATGTACTTGTTTCATGTCTTACTGCTGTATACTGTATATTTTTGACTATAAATTTTGGCTAGGGAAATGACTTGATGGATAAAGTGCTTGCCCCCACTAGTATGAAGATTGGAATTTGTAGAGCCTACATAAAAGCTGGGCAGATATTGTAGTTGCCTGTAGTCCTGGTACTTGGGAGGCAGAGACAAGTGATCCCCAGGACGAGCAGACAAGCTAGAATCAGTGAGCTCCAAATTCAGTGAATCTTACCTCACTGACTAAACACAAAGAACAACTAATGTAGAAACCTAGTACCAAGTTAGGACTCCCAAATGGACATGCCTACAAGTACATGTGCATTCCTCCTCACACATCTGCTGTGTACATGTGTGGACATGCATATTCACATATATATGCCACACACACGTGAGCAAAAAGGTCTTAATGCCATTTTGAACCTTTGCAATACTAGTAATTCATTCATTCTTTATACTAGGAAGCCCTCAACCATTTATTTCCTCCATTTATCCCAGCTATGGTCTATAGCAGAAATTCTTATGCAGGAGAAGATTAATTAAGGAACTAATAAGTAGTTCTAATTTCTAAATGTTTGGATGGAGTCTACTTTCCTTTCGAAGTAGCTGCAAGAAAGATAGACTAGATTCGTAAGGCCCATGCTTTTTATTTTAGTTATTGTTAATCAGGAATATAGGACAGACCCCATTAAGGTTCATAAATGTGAATCCATAGTACATGGAACCCTGTGAGACTCTGGCATGTATATGAGAACAATCTTAAGGAGAATTTTGGTTTTTAGATGCAGAAATCAAGAAAGAAAGTTTTCTATGGCAATAGACCAGACTACACATGCTGTTCAAGGCTATCTCTTTCAGTGATCATGGCATATTGTGGGCCCATAATTTGTCTGATATGACTTTTAACCTTTATATATTCTTTGCCAATAAGATAGCTGGATAATAGAAAATAGGAGAATGATAATAGATGTTCAGGTGATTGTAAAGATTAATGTAAGAAGATGTCATAGTTAGCTTCAGCAGTCAACTTGACGTAAGCTAGAGTCATCTGGAAGGGGTGGCTAGAATCACGATTTTTGAGGAATTACTACAATAAGATTGACCTGTGTATACTGTTGTGCATTTTCTTGATTGCTAATTGATGTAAGGGCCAGTGCACTGTGGACTCTATAAGAAAGGTAGATGGGCAAGCAAGAGGGAACAAGTAGTAAACAGATTTTTTTCATGTTTCACTCTCTTGCCTTGAGTTCATGCATTGGTTTCCCTTGATGGTGGACTTGCAAGGTGGAATAAATCTTCTCCCTAAGTTGCTTTTGGTCACAGTGATTATCCCAGCAACACAAAGCAGACTAGAACAGAAGGTAAAGTTCTCTGCCGAGTGCCTAGTTTGCAGTATGTAATCCTGTATAATAATCTGAAAATATTTTTAAAGCTAAAAAGAATGGCTAGGACATAATTTTTAATCAGGTGGAGGCATTTCAGGCAACAGAAGCAATGGAGGCATCAAGTTAATAGTAGTCTGGGATAAATCCCAAGCCTTCTGAACGTATTTTTAGGCAGTCAAAGAAGACAGGCATATCAGTAGAGGTGCCATAAAAACTCAGCTTGCAATTTGGCTGTTTTGTTTTTTCCCGAAAAAGCAAAACCCTTACTGTGTGTTTGTATTACTCTTGTATATCCCCAGCATGAATTTCCAACTTTATTAAGTTTAATATTTATTTGTATGTACATACTGCATGTATGGAAGTCAGATGACAACTTGCAGGAGTCACTTATTCGGTCCTGTGGGTTCCAAGATTGGGTTCAACCCTTCAGGATTAGAAGTACTGAGCTATATTAGGGATCCTGGCATCTTTAATGTTGGAAAAAAAATTTAAGAGGCATCCCTGATGTGCATGACAAGATTTTAAGAATTGCAGTTGATTTATGTTCATTTTAAACATACATTGTTTATATAGTGAATGTCATTGTCACAGATTTAATATGAATTTATCAGGAAAGTAAGCCAGTTTTTAGTGGTGTAAGATCTGGCTAAATGGAGTGCATGCTGTGTAGTGGATGGAGTGCACATTGCCAACTATTATCTTTGAATCCTTCTCTTAGACTGTTAAGGAGTAAGGTTTTCCCCCCACTGCCGGTCTGGTCCCACCGCCACACCAGCCCTAATTAACACCCAGAGACTCTGTATTTGATATAATTCTGTTGGCCAGTTACTTGTTTCTTATCGGCTAGCTCTGTCTTAAGTATTAACCCATTTCTATTCATAAGTGTTTCCACGTGGTCTCATTTTACCAGAGAGCGGGCTGGTGTTCTGCTCTCTCTAGTCTCCACTATTTCCTCCCTACTACTTCCTCAAATCCTCCTTGTCGCCTAGTCCCGCATATCTTGCTTTCTTATTGGCCAACAGTGCTTTATTCACTAACCAGTATGAGAAACATATTTACAGAATGACATCTCCCATCATCTTCTCTTTTCTGTCTAAATAAAAAGAAGGGGTCTAACCTTAACAAAGCAAAATATATCACACAAGAGTTATCAAATAAGAATCACAGTTAACAATATTTAGTCCATTAACATTTAGCAAGATTTAAGGAAAATATTCTATCAACTATCCTATCTTTGTGAGTCTAAAGTCTAATATATAACTTATCTTTAATCCTAACTAAGGAAAACTATAATCATAACTATCTGTCTTCAACTCCTTCAAAGAAGGATAGTATATAAACTCTAGAAATGACAGAGGCAACTCACTGCCTGGTTAGTTACCCGAAGTTCTTCTGTAATCTTCCATCTTCAGCCCATAGGCCATAGTGTGTCTGGCAGACTCTGCAGCAAAGCAGGAAACTTTAAACTGTCTTCTTGTATTGGCAGTTTGTCAGTCACTTTTCTCTGTGTCTTGCAGACTGTCTGGCAGACTCTTCCATGAAGCAGCAACTCTGTAGCAATGTCCATCTTGAATCAGCAGTCACTTTTCTGTGGGTCTTGCAAGTCCAATGTATACAGCATAAATGTTGGATCATCAGGAACTCTGTTTCAGGGCATCTGGCTTGATCAAACCACATTAGTCTGGAAGGAATCCACAGCTTTTCATTTTCTGTGGAAACAAAAATAGAAATCCTTTTCCCCAGTAACTTGTTTTTAAACTTAAATTTTGGAGTCAAAGCATTTTTAAAATATATAAATTAACCGGAGAGTGGGGCAGGACCTCTGTTCTCTCCAGTCTCCCCATGATGAATCCTCCTTACTACTTCCTCTTTCCTCCTTGTCTCCTAGTCCTGCCTATCTTGCTTTGCTATTGGCCAACAGTGCTTTATTCATTAACCAGTATGAGAAATATATTTACAGAATGACATCTCCCATCATTAGATAGTATATATGATTCATTGTGGCATTTGCTAAGGACAGATAGAGTGCCTACATGATAATTTTAAAGACCTCTGTATGAGAATATCTATAACTACAAATAATATGTATAGTAATTTTTTTTAAGAAAAGAGTTATTCTTTTTAGTGGTGTATGCGTGTGTGTGTGTGTGTGTGTGTGTGTGTGGGTGTGGGTGTGTGGGTGTGTGTGTGGGTGTCTTTGGACATGAGTTATAGTTGTCTACCAAGGCCTGCCTGGGTCTAAAAGGGACCAGAGTTACAGGAGGCCATGAGTAGTTTTGGAAACTGAACTTGATCCTTTGCAAGAGTGGTACTACTTGGCTGCTGGGTTATCTCTTTAGCTCTGTTTTGTGTTTTTATCTTTAGATAATTTGAATATCAGCTTCTATTCTCTTTTGTCTAGCTGTAGATCCTTAAATATTGAGTAGACTAACTATAATAGACAGTATTGTTTGGACTGTTTCTTAATTTGTGTCTAGTGTATCCTTTGAATTTAACTGAAATTTCTATTTTTCTGAATTTATGTATTTCTCATTGGAGTTGTAAATGTCTATTGCAATTTTCTTTTTTAACTTACAATGTTTGACCTTCTTTCAATACTTAAAATTTTGTTTATATTTTCTAATAAGGCCCCCTCCCCAGCCATATTCATGGCTTCTTAAATTGTCTTTATTATTTAATCCAGAATTCTGATTGGGAATGCATTAAGTATGTTAATAAATATATAAAATTTCTTTGTATTTTCTCTATCTTTTCTGTTACTGGTGTGAACTGAACCTAAGGCCTCTTGTATCACTTCTTGTAATCACCCCTCTGTTATGCTGCATTTCTGGTCTCATCTGTCATTCCAGTAAGACTATCCTGTGAGCTTGTCCCTAAGAATACTGATTATAGTACCATAGAGTACTCATGGATTTTCTTCTTTCTTTATTTATTTTACTCATTTGTTCCTCGTGGGACTGTTTCCATTGTTTTATGACTTTGTCTTTAATTCATTACTCTGACATTCAAAGAACCCTTTTCCAAATCACTTTTAAGTAGCTTTCTCTGTTGCTGCTTCTCTTTGGTCTTGTCTCTGCTGCTTATTTCTTGAATTCTAGTCAGATATGGCATTGATTGTTTTTGACACTGAGTCTATCTCTGGTACCTGAAGCTGTCCAGTTAGACTGGGTGACCAGAGACCTCCCCTGCACTGGGTTTACAAGTGTATACTATTATGCTCAGCTTTTTCTGGGGGTGAGTAGGGAGCTGGCAATTAACCTTAGATCATCATGCCCCATATTTTGGCCTTGTATAGTATATACTATAAAGGACGAGGATTGGGGGAGTGATTCAGTAATATAGCATTTGCTTAGCTTGGTTGACACCCTGGGATTGTTAGTGGCATGGACAACAAACAAGATACAAAAATTTAAGGCAGACTGTAGAACTGAAATGTTGATAAAATTTCAAGAAAAAAAATTGATAGAAACTTTTTAAAGTTAGCTTGTAATAGACTATGCCTTTTTGTGCCTCAAGACATTGAACATGTTTTGCTTGGCAAAGGTTCACGTTTCACATTTCAGGATATTTGGATTTTCTGTGATGCTGTCTGCAGTCTTTTTCAGTCAATAGAAGTTGGTCAAGAACTCAGTGATCTCATAAGCTTTGGAAGCAGTGACTTCCTTCTAGAGGGTCTTCTGAGATCTTGGAAGCTTCTGTGGTCTGGACCAGTTGGGAGAAAAGGACACTGGCATAATGCCTGAGATCAGGAACTGAGCTCAGCCTGACATAAGTTATTCTTGTCTTTTAAATTTTTATTGCATCTCCCTTTCTAGGTGATAATGTAATGACTGAAAGATTTCCAGCAATTCTGGCTTCTTCCTGTCAGCATTCTAACACTAATGGTGACTGGGAAGGACAGAAAGAGAAGTCTGATACAGATTTGCCTAGACTGTTTTTTCCTTTATCTGCCTTTCCCAGAGTTGAGTTAGTCTCCCACATTTTAAATAATCACCATTATTTCCTTTGTGAGTATTTATTCTCTACCCGAGGTGTGTTCAGATGATATATGCTTCAATGACTGGTAGTCATTACTTAACTGAATTTGAATGAGTTAGGCTCAATGAGTTAGACAAGAGGAATAACTCTTGGTTACCCCTATGTCATTTTAATGACAAGATCCATCACTTGGCCTCTGCTTGCTATGAAATAATGATAAAACAGCACCCAGGAGCTTTGATATGTGGTTTCAGCTGAATGTGCCAGAGAAGATAAGGGGTAGAAAGAATGAAATTCTTCATTCATTTATATCTGCTAATTATCCGTTCCATTATTAACATTATTAACAATGTGTGTGTGTGTGTGTGTGTGTGTGTGTGTGCATGCTTGTGTGTTTGCATGCTTGTGTGCGCGTGTGCATGTGTGTGTATATGAGACATGGAACATTGCCAAAATAACATCAGGATATTATATAATACTAACTACAATTGAGAAAATACTAAAATGACAGAAAATATTAAACTGATAGAAACCTCTTATGTACTCCATTCAGTTGATTACCATAACCCAAAGCTTATCAGTGATACCTATTTCTTTAGTATAACCATCTACTAATTATTTGAAATATGTTTCATTGATCGGCAGCACCAGTATTGCTAAAACGTTGTTAAAATGCAGCCTTACATACTACCCCAGACCTGCTGAGTTAGGACTAGAATGTCAGCAAGATCCCCAAACATATTGAAACACTTTGATCTACTTAACTTTTCTCAGCCCCCCTCTCCATGGTCATTCTGAACTAGCCCAGCTGTCATTTTCTGAAGCTGTACTGTGATTTTCCAGTAGCATACCTTTCCTGGGAGAATACTGCTTTCCCAGAAATGCCCTTCTCTCTCTGACTTCCTTCTCACTTTCCTTCTCCAAACTCCCTCTGCTTAGTTTATTAGATGCCTAAAACATGCTAAGAACTGTGATTTGGCTGGAGATCCAACAGGTATGAATATAGGTAATGGCCCCTGCTGGTCAGACATTCTGGAGGACAATTTGGAAACAAAATCCTGAAGTTTACAAGTATGATTTCTTTGATTCTATCATTCCTCATAGGAGATTTTCCTAAACTAATAATCAGAACAGGAGGTAAAGAAATGTACAAAAGACTGGCCATTGCAACATTACTACTAATAAAATAATCATAAGTTGCCCCTGTAGCAGAATTACTTACTTGAGAAAGTAATATGTGCCTGAAATAATGAAATAATGTGTCAAAATTAAAAAATGTTATTATAATAATTCCTGTATTTCAAGGAAATAAATATGTACACTGTTATTGAGATAAGTATATATAAACTAAGATAACTATATAAAGTAAGTAATTTCAATATAGAAATGTTATAATAATAATAACAGCAGCAATTAGTTGGATACTTTTAGAAGTCGAGGCTCTGTTTTCTCTATATCTTTCATTATCTATAAGAAAACATGTAAAGTCAGATTATTATTACTTATAGATGAAGACATTTAAGCAATGAGAGGGTAACTTCTGCCAGGTCGCATAGCTTAGAGGTGTTTAGACTATGATGTAGTGGCACATTTAAGATAGAATGCACACACAAAGTTTGCAGGGATTGCTTGTTTCCCATGTGACTAAGACAGTGAGGAAGAACAGTCCCGATTGTATGTATAATGGTGTGAGAGGTAAGAGAGAAGAGGTTTTGGGCATGTGAGAAAGTATGGAGTGAAGTAGGGTAGAGCAATGAATATAGAAACAGTTGAATACTTTTAATATGGAAGAGCCTAGTTTTGAAATTCTCAAGTATGGGACAAGACTTGGAAAAAGGTCAGCTCACCTTGGCCCCAGTGGTTCAGGTGAGCAGTAATAATGGGGGATGGATAGGGAGGACATGATGATCAGTGTGACTGCTGTGAGATACTAGTCCAGATAAGGATGGCATAAAGAGGATCTGATTGCAGCTGATCCTCAAGAAGATGATAGAGGTACTACAGTAATGAAATCGACAGTCTAGAAGATTGGTTAGAAGTAGGGTGAGAGAGAAGACAGTATCTAGACTTTGGCTTGCTTGCTTGTGTATGAGTGTTAGTATTCCATGAGGACTATACAGAAGCCTCCCTTACAAAGTTTCACAATCCATGGCCTTAGTAACCTATGGCTAACCACAGTATGAAAATATTAAATGGAAAATACTAGTTATAAAGCATTCATAAGTTCAAATTATATGCTACTTTGGGTGGTGTGATAAAGTTTGTGTTATGCCCCTCTACCCTGCTTTGCTATGTCAATGAGATCTTTCACAGTGGCTTCCCAAAGAGAAATGGAGTGGTTTGGGCTTCAGAATTAATTTCTTTTTGTAGTTTAGCTATCTCATCCTGGAATATGAGTGGAAGTGATATATAAATTGTGTTCTTTGGCTCCAAAACTCCTACTCTGACATTACAGTATGGGTCTGCCTCTTTAGCCTGTGTTCTAGAATGAAGATAGAGTGAGTTGATGTGTAGCCTTCTTGTACCTGGAGCAAAGCCACAGTTGTCCCACAGCAGCCTTAGTATCTGAGCAACAATAAGCATTGACTGAAAGCCTTTAGCATTTGAAGGTTAATTATTAACTGCCCCAGCCAGACCTGTGGCAGCTGACCAATACAGCTGTCCCCTGCTTGACTCCTCCATTGTCTGCATGCTCCTCGACAACCTGTGTTAGTCATCCCTTTTGTCATCTGTCCAGTATAACCTGATGTCATTTGCAAAGTTGATCCAGTTCATTTAATTTGTAATGCATGGGGAGGTTAATTCCCTTGTAATTAGAGCAGTGTTCTCTCACTGTGTGATCCTTGAGACAACTTTATAAGACTCATTATGGAATTTTCTAGAAATCCACTTCTTGATTGATATTGGAGGCTGAAGGCACACTCAATTCTTAGATGCCTTTATGTTTGGGGACTACTGGATTCAGTTACCTTTCAGGATTTTACCAGCCCACACTGCTTGGCATAAAACAAATATTTTTGCTTGCATCTTTTTTTCCTAGTGCAGACCACTGTTAATGAGTAGATTTTTCCCTGCCGGTCTGGTCCCACTGCCATGCCAGCCCCAAATAACACTCAGTGATGCTGTATTACATATAATGCTGTTGGCCTGTTAATAACATTTCTTATTGGCTATCTCTGTCTTAAATATTAACCCATTTCTATTAATTTAAGTATTTCCACGTGGTCTTTTCTTACTGGAGAGAGAGCCTGGCATACTACCCTATATGTCCTCCATCTTGAATCTCCTCCCTACCACTTTCACAATCCTCCTTGTCTCCTAGTCCCGCCTATCTTGCTTTCCTATTGGCCAACAGTGCTTTATTCATTAACCAATATGAGAAACATATTTACAGAATGACATCTCCCATCAGACCACTTTTGTGATAGGGAGCATGGATGGATGGATGGATAGATGGATTGTGGGTAGGTAGATGCATACATATCCTATCGTATTTGCTTGGTCAGTTACAAGTGAGGAAAATTTAGCTGTATTTGATTGAAGGAATGTATAAGGTAGTTGGCAAGTATGAAGAATCAGTGCTTAGTTGATAACTGTTCCCTATTCTGTTCTTGAGGTTAAAGTTTACTTATGTAAGTGACACATGAGCATCTTGAAAATTGAACACGTTACTGATAAAGTCAAATTTTTCTTTGTACTCCTCCCTGAATCTTGGCTCCTTACTGTCAACTTTAGGATTTGTTTTTAATCCATCCAGTTTCTTTTTCCCTTTGCCTCTCCTCCCTTCCCTTCCCTATTGAGCTCAGCTTCAGTATTTCTATATACACACACATGCATTGTGAGGAAATAACAAAATCTTCTACTGCCTACTGCCCATGTGAGACATCCTGGAGGTCTTCTTCTTTTGAGAAAAGAGTTATGTTATAATAGCATGGTTTTTTTTTTTTTTAGTACTGTATACTTTGGTCATTCTAAAAAAAAAATCTGCCTTCTGAATTGTGTGTTGGCTGGCTATTGTGCTGCAAATAATAGAATTATATCCCAATAATGTCACAGCTCCTTACAGTTATAATTAGTTTGCCCTTGTCATAAGCTAATTTTGTTTTCATCTCCCTAAAGCACAATTAAGAGTTTGTAATCAGGCTCATATCAGGAATCTCTGTTCACAAATTAATAGGAGCTATCAATTTCATTCAGCCACATTTTATTGTAATGATTATCAATACAATTTGTAGGCAACTTTTGTACTTCATGTGTTGATTTCCAGAGTTCACTTACAATCAAATTATTTGGAGCTCTGCTTTCATTTTCTCTGACACAAATCAGGTTCCTGGTTTTCATCAAGTAACTCTCAAGAAGACGTGGTAAAATATTATGTTCTTTGAATCACATCTGTCTTAGGGTTATTATTGCTGTGATAAAACACCATGGCCAAACTTGGCAAGGAAAGGGTTTATTTGGCTTACACTTCCATATCACTGTTCATTATCGAAGGAAATCAGGACAAGAGCTCAAAAATTCAGGAACTGAAACAGGTAGGAGCTGATGCAGAGGCCATGGAGGAGTGCTGCTTACTGGCTTGCATCCCCTGCCTTGCTTCCTATGGCTTGCTCAACCTGCTTTCTTAGAGATCCCAGGACCACCAGGCTACCCTCCTTCATCAATTACTAATTAAGAAAATGCCCTACAGACTTGCACACAGTTTGATCCTACTGCAGCTTTTTCTTAATTGAGGTTCCCTCCTCTCAAATGACTTTAACATGTCTCTAGTTGACATAAAACTATCCAACAATCTTCATTAAAATATAAAGCATTTTTTTAATATAAACAGGTGAAGTATAATTTAGCGTGTGTGTGTGTGTGTGTGTGTGTGTGTGTGTGTGTGTGTGTGTGTGTGTGTGTGTGTGTGTTCCTTTGATAGATGCACCTAATTCTCAGATCTGCAGATGGTGGGATGGAGGTGAGGGTGGAGTTGCCTATATACTTTATGAAAGTTGTGAATCGTTTATTCTCTAGTGTTTAAGAGTAGAGACAATCTGCATTTGCATTCTGCTCTTCAGTTCATGTAGAGCAGGGCTTGCTTCTCCAGTGCCACTAAATCCCTTGCTTTGGGTGGTGCCAAAGCAACTGTATGTCTACCCATTGTTCTTAGTAAGAACACAAATTGAAAGCCATTGAAAACATGGAACATACTCGGAATAAATAAGGAGTGCTTATTAATCTATACTTTGTGGTTGTAGCTTTATTGTGCAGGTGGGTGTGGCTTAAACTGGATGGACTTTGCTCTTTGTCATCAACTGTGGTGCTGTTCCACAGGACTTTTTGAACTCTGTTTTATAACACATGTAGTTCTAGAATGAATAGATATCGTTCAGACTTTAGCATGCCGAAGAGGGGGAGGAGGAGGAAGTAGTTGTAGTTAGTGACCATGCAGGCCCTCCAGTTGACTGCAGTAGACCCAGGTAGTTCGGCATTCTGCGTTTGCCCACCAGCACCCCACATAGTGTGCTGCAGGTAGAAGACTGCTCCAGAATGCCTCACTCTTGGGTTGTTTTTCTCGAGTGTGAGTCACAAGCATGTTTATTGGCTCACTTGTTTCTGCTGATGTAGTTGACACCTTCTTAGAGCATGACATACCTGAAATGGTGACTGGTCAAATGGAACCTGAAAGTTTGAAAAGTCTTGAAAGAACCATCAGCTTAAGAAAGTTGTGTTTTACTGGGAATTGGGAAGTTATAGTTGTATATGCTCACAGTGTTGTGAGGGAGTGAAATAAGCCAGGTGTACATGAATATATATATATATATATATATATATGTTAAATATATATATATTTAACATATATATATATTTAACATATATATATATTTAACATATATATATATGTTAATTATACAGTCTTTTTTATGGGGAATTTAGTAACAGAATGGGAATTGAAAGGGATGTTGAGAATGGGGCAGAATGGTCAAAGGGTACAAAGTCTTATGGTGAGGGGTTTTTTTTGGGGGGGAGGGTATCTGTGTGGGGTAAATATAGTTAATACCAGTACAGTTAACATTTCCAAAATCAGAATAAATTTTAGATATTCTTACCATAAAATGATAAATATTTGAGGTGATGAGTACATTAAGTGAAAAACTATGGATGGATTTTTGTTTGTTTTTAAGGAAGACATGTCAAAGTTTCATGGGCAGGATTTGCGAAAGTAGAGAAAAGGATTATAAAAGTTGGAGGACATGGTTGCATGTCTTTATAATACATTGAATAAAATTCTCAAAGAATTAAAAAACTGTTAAATTTTACAATATATTTCAGGAAGTATTTACTTTTAACAAGTATTTTGTTTCTTTCAGTGGATAGTTTCTATCTGGGCATTTATTATAAGTGATAGTTTGTGTCTCTGTATAGCTAAAGGTGTACGTACATTGGGAAGGAACTGTTTGATCTTGTAGGTAGATGGGAAGAGCTCTGGAAGCCAAGATTCAAGTCACTTTATCTTGTTGTCTACAGTCTTTTTAATTTGTTAACTGTCCATGAGGATGTAACTTGAAGCTGGTATGTCCACAATTTGTTATTGAAAACTGGGCTGTTTACTACATCCTGGTATACTGGTTGTTTTTTTTTTTTTGTCAACATGACACAAGCTAGGCAACAGTCAGCCTCCTTTGAGTAAATACAGAATGGCTTGGAGACAAGTCTATGAGGGCCTTTTCTTGATTAATGATTGATGTGGGAAGGGCCAGTCCACTTACTGTAGGGATGCCACCTCTGGGCATGCGGTCTTAAAAGCAATCTGAAGAGTCAATGGGAGCAAGCAGACTTCCTATGTGATTAGAACCATAGTTTCTGCTTCTAGATTCCTGCTTTGAGATTTTGCTCTGACTTCCCTGCATGATGGACTGTTAGTTGAAATAGATTCTTTGTCTCCAACGTTCTTTTGGCCATGGTGTTTATCACAGTAATAGAAAGCAAACTAAAACAGTAAAAACTTACCTTGAAGTTAGAAGAAATGATTTTACTGGTAAACTACTAACATAATTTTTAGAATTAGCAGGGCTACCCACATCATATATTTTAATATCTTTATCTCCTTAGATAAATTACGAATAAACTTTTTATCTAGACTACAAATAATTAATGTTTGCCTGAGAATTGGTAGAATTTTTTGTGTCCATTTCTGTTTTCTGGATGTCATGTTCTGTTGGTGTCCATGTTTGCTTCAACTATATTATATAGACACTGTTTTATGGGGAATCTTACTGCAGTCTATGCACATGGCTTGTTCTCAGTACCTTCTGTTTCCTATTTATAAAAAGATACACAGAGGAGCATTTATCAACAATATTTATTTATAGTCTACTTGAATGTTCACAGCGTTTCTGATTACGCTGTGCTGACTTGGATAGTTCTTGGCTCTCCAGCCCTCCTAGCATAGGTTCAGGAATGGCCCCTGCATGTCGTATGGATGACTCTAGAGTTCTGGTTGCCAACATGGAGTCCAGCAAGCAAGTTCAGAGTCTTAAGAGTGTTTGCTTTTATTTTTTTTTAAATGTGAATCTCCATCTCACTTCCTTCAGTTATGAATTTTAAAGTATCAGGAGTTCATAGACCCAGAGCCTGAGGAAGGCAAAAGGTGCCAGTTTGGGAAGTCTAAAAGAAAGATAAACCAGAGACTTGACTCACTGTGTCTGCTCATTTGCTGTACAGGGCCCACCCATCTGTCATGACTAATTGTGAAATGGTGGGAAAGGTGGAGGAGGGGATGTTGTGAGCTAATAGTATTTGGTTGTTGATTTTCTTTCAAACCCTTTCTTTGAGGCTTCCCAACTCTCTGAATACCTGTTAACTAGTGAAGGAGTTGTGAGGAAATCTTGACACTGGTATCTTGAATTTGCTTTATAGAAAGCTTTGTTATAGATGAATGTTTAGCATTTTATCTTCTTAACTCCCAACATTCTACACCATACTTAAACAAACAAGCAAACAGAGAATTAAATAAATAAATCAAGAATCACCATTTATAAACTCTAATGTTTTATGAATTTAGAATCATATCTAGGGTGGGCTCAGATCCTTTCAGGAGAAATATAATCTTCCCACTTGGTTGGAAGACAATTGAAATGGGCCAAAGCTAAGGTTTTCAGTGGAAGATGTGTTTGGGTCTGTGAGTCACTGCAGTGTGAAGCTGGGATGTGCTCTGGAGCCACTGCTTCCCACCCTATGGGACCATTGGCTCTGACTTTCACCTCCCTTGGGGAGTAGCAGAATGTCCATTTGCCCTTGTCCCATGGGAGCTGCTTTCAGGAAATGGGCATAGTGAATAGACAGCAGCTGGTAGGAAAATGAGAATGGACCTCCAGGGGCTTTAAAAAGGGCATGCATTCAGGTTTTGTCTCTTTCTGCTCATACTGTTATAAACAGACTGGCAGCCAAGCTAGCAAAGGGCCAGGCAAGGGAGCTGACCACTGCTTTTTGCCATCGTCTTCTGACCCTGTGTTCTTTTTCCTGCACCATCCTTTTATTTTGATGTTCATCTCTAACTTTTAGGAATGAAAGATTTAGTCTTTTACTTCCTCTACTTTTCTGCTGCATGCTTTTAGCTTCTCTACTCCTGAGAAGCTCCGTGTCCCTACCTGATGTGGTTATTGACTTTTGGAAGATAAAATTAGCCTGTCCAGGGAATAGGGAATAGTTGTAGGGAATAGGCAGGCTGCCTTTTCTTTTCAAGCACCAGGGTTTTGTTTTTCTTGTTTACATAGAGGCATATGTGCATGTCACGATTGAATCTCCCTATTTCTTTCCAGGACAGCTGAAAGAATGGATAGTTTATTATGCTTTTAGGTAGTAGATTTTTTTTAAATTGCAACAGGAAGTTTTGATTATAGTGGAAGATCACCATATTATATTTGCATACACTGTATTAACAAGGATGATGTAGGATAACAAATTCCATGTTAGTCTTGTAATTATTTCAATAATAACTCATTGGTTCTTGGATTCAGCAGAAAAGTATTAACAGAAAATAAATCATAATCATGGCCTTAGTTTACAGAATCAAAGCACAAACAAATGTAGACGTGGTTGTGTGCATTTGTACGCACACTTCTTTGACTGCTGTAAAAAGCTTAGCTTAAAACAATACAAGTGTATTTTCTTAACGTTCTAGAGGCTCTCAGTGTGCCAGCTTGATAGTGGTTCCTCTGAGGACTCTAGGAGATAATGTTTCCTTGCATTCCAGATGCATTCCATTGCCCTGGACCTCTTCCTTCACTTCAAAGTCAAGGACATTAGCATCTATTCTGTGAGTCTGCCTTGCTGTTCTTTGTCACACAGCTTCTGTTTGATATCTCTTTGCTTCCTCAGGACACCTGTGATTGTATTTAAAGTCCACTTGAATAATACCAGAGAGTTCTGGAATTTAATTTAATTATGACTTTACTTTTCTTCATGAGTTTACCATATGTCCCCACCCACCTGCAGCCACTTCCCTTTCTCTGGTCTGAGTATGGCCTGAATTTGTTCTTTATTTCTACAGACTTTTGCTAACCCTAGCCCTTAAATTATTTGTTTAAAAAGTATCATAGCTCTTTGTATACTTATGGGATACACACACACACACACACACACACACACACACACACACACACACATATATATATATTCCCCCTTTTTGTACTTCTAATGATTTTGTACAATAACATAGATGTGATGTGTCTGTTTATTTTGCCATCTTAATTCCAAATGATCAAGTGATCTTTCTCTCCCTGCTCCTACCATCATCCCTATTTTTGTTCTTATTGTTTGCTTGGAAAAATCCTCTGTCCCTAAAACACCCAAAGCCTGAGTATGTAAACATAAATCAGTGGTTGTGCTGGGTAGGCACTGATAGCTTATGGGAATAAGAATCCTTTCCCTTGGTCTCTCCAAGTTGCTCTTTCTAGCCAACCAGTCTCCCAGCCTTGCTGGCTACAGGTAGAGTTGAATAATTCACCACCGTGTCCAACTTCCCATCTCCTCACACCCTCATTGCTCTCTGTGGATTGATAGAAGGTACATGCTCTTATCCGTATTCCTTTTCTAGTTAAAATGAAATAGCTGGGGCTTAAATTCTGACACCTTGTTAAAGTAGAAAAAATTCCTGGTCAAGAGAACAGAAGCTTTGGCCTGGGTGTAGACCTAACATTTTGGTGAAGGCCTGGTCCTTCATTTTGGTCAAGGGACCCACCACTTCTAGGTAGGTTACCTTAATCCATACTAAAGAAATAAGTAGGATAATTAGACCCTTTTTTTTTCCTTCTAAATTTTTCCTTTCTTTGTACATCTACTCAAGTATGAATTATTCAGGAAAATGTAACTTTCCTTTTTCTTCCTTATCTTTTCCAAGCATGCTTTCCTTAACATGTTGGACCCCCTCCCCAGCATTTTGAACTTTGTTATTCTTTCTCTAAATCTCCCCTCCCCATGTGATTGTTTCATGATCATGTGTCTGACCTCTAAGCCAGTTTAAATGGCTTTTTCTGCCCTCTCTTCTGTCCTCCTCCTGGGCTGCATCTGCAATTTACAACTGGTCTGCCCTGGGGTTTTTCTAATGCTAGTGAAATTGTCCCTGAGCTTCCTTTTGCCTCTATTCTTAAATTCTCTTACCAATGAGATTAAGAACCCTGAAAGAGGATCTAGATTTCCCATGTATCCACCATAGCCAACTTATTTTTTGCCTTTAGTTATTTCAGCTTTGCTGCCTTGTGTTTGCTGGGCTGTTAACATAACATGGACTGAGTGGCTTATGTAGCAGAAATGAATTGTCTCCTAGTTCTAGGACCATCTATGACCACCTGTTATCACTGCTGAGGCCCCTTTCCTTGGCTACAAGTGGTCACCTTCTTGTCTTCATGTGATTGTTGCATTGTCTATCTCTCTGTGTCCCAGAAGGTCACAGATATCCTAGGTTAGGACCTGTTCTTATGTCCTCATTGTAATGGTTTCCAAATACAGTCGTGCTTGAAATATGGAGTTAGGGCTTCAGCATGCATTACTCAACATATGATTCAGGCAGGAACACCTCTAACAATGCTTCTGCAGTGTTATCCCGAGCTTCAGGCCCCTGCCTGCATTTGGTTGGTGTGTGCACGGTACCTTGTTTTCAGTGGACTTGCTTTTGCTAGGTTAATGGGGACGATGGGATTAAACAGGATCCAGTGTGGAATGTGAATGTTGGAATTAAGTATTGACTTTAAGTGAGTTGTGAAATATTATTTTTATAGTATTCAGTTTAATGTTTTCTAGCCCAGAGCAGCCTATAGTACTCAACTGACTGACTTCGAGTCTCTCAAGTCTTCTTGCCATCATGTTGAAGCTGAAATTAATTAGGAAAGGAGAGAATGTAGACCCTGCCTCAAGGACCACTCTATCCCCTCCCTCTCTCCTGTGGCTCCAATCTTCCTTGCTGACTTCACTGCAAATCACTTTTCCTTCTAAAGTTCTCTGCTTTGTCCTCTTTTTAAATATTTTTTTTTGATTTCCTTTTTGTAGCGAGAAAGAAGTCCTTTCTTATCAGAAGCATTTTTTCTTCTGTGTGAAAGTGGTTATTATAATAACATTGTATGTTGAAGAATGTAAGTGAAATACTTTGTAACTATGGAAAGTATGTCACGATTAGGCTGAGATCTTATTTGTGCTATCCTTTCCTTTACTGACCTTCTTGTGCTTGTCTGCACAGCATACATGTTATATGTTGATCTCACCACTGTAACCTTATCACAGAGGAAAAAATGTGAATCATTTCCTTAATGAAGTCTGTGAAGGTAGTTCAGAAATATGAAGAATTATTGTGGTTCAGAATTAGAAGGAACCCCAAACAAAAATTGAACTAGAGATTTAGTATCTCTATTGAGAATGAATGGGATGAGGAGTATTTAGATTTTAATGGAAGTTTTAGTATGGGAATATTTGTGTATGTATAATGAGATACCTTATGTTTCATATATACCAGAATATACATAGCTTGAAAGAAATTTCATATAACATTTCTTACTGTGCCTTAATCTTGGCTTTGTCCTGTGTCATGATATTAAGTGTGGATTTTCTTTGTGGTGTCTTGTTGGTGCCTAAGAAGTTTTAAATTCCAAATGAAAGATATACATTGTAATACTGGATTTTTGCTCTTGTATCTTCCCTTCCTCCCTCCCTCCTTCCCTCCCTCCCTCCCACATTTCCTCCCTCCTTCCCTCCTGTCCTCTTTCCCTGTTCCCTACCTTCTCCTTTCTCTCGCTCCCTCCCCCCTTCCTTTCATTGTTTTGATTGTTTCTTACTATGTACATCAGGTTGACCTTGAATCACCAACCTTCCCAACTTAGCTCTACTGAGTGCCAAGAACACAAGCATGTATCACCAATATGTCAGCTCTCCAGCTTCTATAATACATTTCCACAGCAGGGAGTCTTAGGTACAGACATTTATGTAGTATTGAGGAGTAGCAGATACTAGCAGAGCTGGATTTTAGTTCTCATACCTAACTTGATATGTAAGTCCTTTATGTCCATTTAAATCATTTAGGTCCCTATACATACACATACTGCTACTGCTGAGCTTGTCCCCAGCCCCTATTCTGTATGCTTATTAAAGAGATTTATGTTCCTAACGTAATTGAGAAAAAGCAAAATGTTTTAATCAAGTAGCAATACAGATTATAAAATATATTACTGAACCATGCCTGTCTTTAATCAAGCTGCTTATTTCAAACACAGTTTTTTCTAAGATTTATAAAATTATTGTAGCAATATGTGAGGACTTTAAAGCATTTGCATGGGGAGAGCATATGAGTAGGATTCACAATCATAAGAACTTATATAGTGAGAAGGAATTCTATTTCACTTAGTGAGGTGGAGGGATGAGTGTTTTGATTTGTGCCTGGATGTAGGGGTCCCCACAATAGCAAAATGATGGGGAACTTTGTTAAATGGAGACATTTTCATGTGTGTTACTCCTAGATGAAGCAGCTCTTAAAAACTCTTTCTTCTGTGAGCATCTGAGTGTGCTCTGAACACTGATTGCTTCACTCGCCAGCTTTAGAGCCTGCAAGTATAGATACCTATATGTGGTCTGCACAGTCAATAGGAAGATTGCTGATTGATTCTTACATACAATAAAAGTGCACCAATCAGGGCCTGTGGTGTAGACAATGTGATTTCGGGATCAGCATCACCTGGAATATCGGTCTTGGACCGATATTTTAGGTCCAGGACTAACTGAATCTGAAGCTCTTGATTGCACCACAGGAATGTGTGTTTTAATAAGTGCTATATGTTATGGATTATGTTAATTTGTACTAAAGTTTGAGAACACCCTTGTATCAGTATGCGTTTTTTAAAAAAATAAAATTTATGTATTCAGTGTGTACCTTATTATCACGTAAATTGATCCCATTCATTTCCCATCCCTTACATCTGCCGTCCATCCCTGCAGATCCCCAAAATATAACAAAATTCAAGAGAAAAAAATGAAAATAAAATGAGAAAAAATTTTGAAAGGGAAGGAAATAAAAATATCATCATGGAAGCTGCTGTGCGACCCTACAAGTCATACCCTCTTTCCATACATCTTTACTTACAAGTATTCATTGCAAAGTCATTGGTCTGGTTCAAGGGCCTTGGTCTTTACTTCGCAGTTGATGCTGGACCCCCTCCTGGACATCCTGCTGTCGCCCTGTGTTGTGGAGATCCTGCAGCTTTGGGTCTGTGGATCAGATCCCTTCAAATGCTCCAGCAGATCATAGATGGGGTGGATGTTGGTGCAGGCCAAGTCATAACCTTGTTGTCTGGGCCTGGGCAGCTGTAGTGTTGGTCCACCAGATGGGAAATGGGGACAGCTCTCCAATGGTCACATTTTCAGGGCTGGCTTACCTAGCCTATGCTAACAGTGTTGGCTCTGTTGTGCTGCCCTGGAGAGATGCAGGGCCTGCTCCCCTCAGTGTTGCAGCTAGTGGGGGTCAGGGATGGCTCTCCCACACTTATGACCACAGGAACAGCTCCCCACATACCCCAGTTGTTTATGTGTGGGGGTGGGAGAAGCAGGGTAGTTCTCCCCCACCACAGGACAGATGGGTGATGGGGACAGCTCTCCCACAGTCATGATTTTGGGGCTGGCTCACCCATACCTGCACTAACATAGTTGACTCTATTGTCCTGTCCTGGCAAGGTGCAGGGCCTGCTGTCACAACGTGCCCCAGGTGTTGATGGGTGAGTGAGGGCAACTTCTTTGATCAGTGTGTTTTAAGCACATGGAGAAGTAGCCTTGAAATTATGACTCCATATACATTGTCCTGGTTAGTTTTTATTGTCACCTTGAGACAATCAAAAGTCACCTGGTGAAGATGAGACTTCACCAGGTGACTTTTGATCATGGCTTCTGAGATCCATGCTGTTGTCTGTTGGTCTCTGAACTGGCCCACTTACCTGTCCGGTGCTTCTTGGCCTGCTCTTGGTAAAGGTATAGGCTAGTCATTTTCAGATGCTCCCCACTTATGGAGTCTTTCCCCATCTTCTCAAACTTATCATTTCTGCAGGTATTACTTTCTCAGAGAGTTTTCATAAGCTTATCTTCCAAATTAGGTCACCCTCTGTGGGAATCTCTAGGGGAGTTCCTCTTTTATTAGCAGAAGCTCTCTAAATACACAGATTATGATTATTTTTCTCTCTGTTGGGGAAAAGGATAATTAACCTATACTTGTTACACATATCAGACTAAAAAGAATTTCCAGCGATGATGTTTGCACATTATGAACACTAAATGTTTGCAGAGGTATTTTTAGGAATACTGCCTCAAAATTCTGCAAGTTATCTTCTTATAACGGTCTGAAAGAGCAAAGTGGTGGTCCCCTTTGCTATGTGCTGACTGGCCTGTTGTGGAATGGTGACATTGTAGTTGGGCCTTCCATTGTTGTTAGTCATTTCTGATTCACTTGGTTGTTCATATAACCCTGGATACCATTGTCCCTCAGGATGAAGGGTCAGTTTGGGTTAGACATGAGAATAGATGCTTCATAGCCAAGATGGAAACCAGTGAAAGCATTCTCAGAAGGATTGAAGGTCACCTGCAGCCAAGTCAAAGCTATTGACAGTGTTCCTTCTCTAATCTCATCCCATCTCACTTCGTGTACATGCCTGTGCAAGCCTGACTCGTATGAATGAAAACGGGATCTGGGTGTTTTCACTCACAATGGAGACAAGAGAATGACTCCTTCATGTGTATAGATCAAATTTCATGCAGAACTTCATTTTAGGCCAGAAATAGAAACCATTTCAGTTTTGACAGTTCCCTACAGCAGTCAGGAAGGAGGTCTTAGGAATTCAAAACTGTGTTGTGAACCACCTTAGTTTAAATAGCTGTTTTTTAAGAACTATGGAGGACACTGGGAAGATGCTCACATTTAAGATCGATAGCATCAGTGGAAGGGCTGGCAGTTCTGTGTATGCCTTGTCCAGCTGCGTGGTGTTTTTGATGTACAGCTGTGGCCATTTTTGGAGAAAGACTACTTTTTCTTCTCTTTTCCTTTTTTCTTTTTTCTTTTTCTTTTCTTTCTTTCTTTCTTTTTTTTGGGTATGGCTCAGCAAAACCCATAAAGATAAATATTTTAAATTTTAAAATTAATATTACTGAGTGATATTAATCATGCAGAAAAGTCCATAAGTAAATCATTTTTGTATGGGATTCTTTGTGTAAAAGCCCTGGCTGTCCTGGCACACACTTTGTAGACCAGGCTATCATTGAACTCAGAGATCCTCCTGTCTTTGTCTCTCAAGTACTGGGGTCTTTATGCTACCAAGTCTGGCTTGTAAAATAGTTTTTAATAGCTAAAAGTAACATGAACTTACTGTGCGCGCGCGCATGTGTGTGTGTGTGTGTCTGTGTAAGCCTGGTCATGTGGGTGGCTGTATATGAGTGTGTATGTGAAAGCCTGGGGTCAAGCCTTGGTGTCATTTTCAGTAGCCAATCACTTTGGAGCAGGGTCTTGTCTGGAACTCACTGTCAATGCTGGACAGCCAGCCTTCCCAGGGCTTAGACTATAAACCCATGCCTCCATGCTTTTTAAAACCTAAATTCTAGATATTGGACCCAGGTCTATATGCTTAAATGGCAAGCACATTACTAACAGAGCTCTCCATAGCCACATACACTTTTTATAACAGTTTGTCATAAACCTGCTCCACAGTTATGGCAGGCCTTTCCTGTGTTCTTTTCTTCCCCCATGGATATGTATGTGTGTATATCATTATTACCTTTTTTGTCTGGGGCTCACTGCTGAAATCGTGTATCCCAATTGTATTCTGATTTTTCCTGTTTCATTTTAAGTGATTATACATCACAGTGGCTTAATCATTCTCTTCCAGGGTAATTTTTATTCTTGGTAATTTTTATTATTTGTTATGTTGTATTATAATGATGCCTTTGTTTGGTTCTCATCCTGCAGGCAGAGACATTTGTTTGGGTTAACAATGCATCAGCACATTCCCAAAGTGTTGCCAAAGCAAAATATGAGTTTTTATTTGGGAAGTCAGAAGACAAAACTCCAGATACAAGTAAGTGCTTCCCAACATTGTCTTGCAGGTAAAATGTATGTGGCCCCACTGATTTCTGAGCATTGTGCTTGCCTACATCATTTCCTGCGTACCTCTTCTCTAGAGCAACCTTCGCAAGATGAGAATTGGATGTAGTTTCTAAAACTTGCTCTCAGTAATTTCAAGTCATGTTCATTGAAGAATTTTCAGCTTATGAGGCTTCAGATTAACCAATTCTCATTACGATTTTATTGTCCACATTTACCATTGTTCTAGAAACATACTACACTTTATTTTTGACTACTAGTGTAAGTTATGGAGAGTCAATCCCACAAATTTTTCAAACAATGTAATATTAGGAGACTTTCTTTTGAAAAAACTATTTGTCCAATTCAAAAATTAGAAGCAACTCTCTTCAAAACAGCTTAGAACAAATAGAACTAATATTAGTGCTAATGTCAGTAATCCTATTGAGTAATTTACCATGTCAGCCCTATACCATCTACTTTGAATGCGGTATCTTATTTGATCTCCAGGGAAAGTCCATAAATTGCCAGTTATCCCATTTTCAGGAGGTGAACTTTTCAATTTACATTTACATTTACAATCCATTTACAATTACTTACAACAGGACTAAGACTTTAATCCATTTTGCTTGACCCCAAGTGTGAGCTTTCAGTCCATTGAAGCAATGCATTTATGAATACATTTTCCTAAAAGAGGGTATAAAATGCACACTTTTATGGAGTTTCAGAACACTTCTTCATGTCTGTGGAAGACTGTTGGTGAAGGAAGATATTGGCATTTTGGAGGACAGAAAGGGCTGAGAGCTTGTGCTTTGGAGTTAGACTGACTGAGTTTGAATCCTGGGCTTGGTAACTCAAAACTTTGTGCTTCGGGTAAACTGTCCAACTTCAGTTGGAATTGCAGTGACACATCTCAGCTATTTTGAGGATTTAGAATGTGGTATGCAAAAGCCTCAGAATCATGCTTGGTACTTAGCAAGCGTTTCTGACTTTGTTGTATTGATAAGGACCAGTAGCATGTCCTCATGTTCATATCCCTGATCTTGAACAGTGACATTTAGAATGATAATCGTTACTGTTTTCACCTGTGTCATTATCTAACCCTTGCTGTCTGTTTCACTTGTATAAGGAAGTTGACCTGATGAGGTTGGTGTTTGGTTGAAAACAAAACAAGTAACTCTATTTTTGGATTGACATGTTAGGTGAGATTATATAACATTTTTTAGCTTTCTAAGAAGTCATTGCATTCATATTCACTTCATTCTTTTAATCTTAAAGTGAATATTAATTAGTATTTTAGTATTTAGAAATGTTTTGATGCAGTACAAAGCAGTGAAATGACTCTAAAATATTATGTTTGTTATAGTTTCTAAATTTATAACCACCTTCACACAGTTTGAAACTTTATGGCAACTTTTAACTTTGAATGCCACAATGTGGTTGTGAGCTTCTTTTCCTTTTGTTACTGTGATGAAGCACAGTTTTTACCTATGTAAACAATGTGCAGTGTTTTTTCTGTGTCAAAGTGAATGGAGCTGTTGGCAAGCATGTGCATCTATCTGCTGGGTCTCTTACATAGAGTTGCGTGAAATATTTAAAAAAAAAAAACAGTTAAGTTAAACATACACCTTTCGTACCGCCTGCCATTTTGTTCCTCAGTATTTATCCAAGAGAAACTCAAACTTAGTCCCACTTTCACGGGGATGTATACAACCTGCCCTTTGGTTTTGCTGACTGGGAGTGTGAGCACATGAGAGTTTATGCTTTTTAAAAATAAGAAGACATGAGTGAAATGAGGACATAAATGCACACATGGTAGGTAGACTCTTGTATTTCAAACCTCATGATTTCTTTCTTCATGCTAATTGGCTTTGATTTGATACACTGTGTAAGCTGGAGTCTCCTCTATTGGCCCTTCAGATTTGACCCTGAAAACTACAAGAAAAGCACTTGAAAAGAAAGAATCATATACAAGCTCCTGAGTCACAGGCACGCTTTGGTTTCTTTCTTCCTTTCTTTCTTCCTTCCTTCCTTCCTTCCTTCCTTCCTTCCTTCCTTCCTTCCTTCCTTTCTTTCTTACTTCCTTCCTTCCTTCCTTCCTTTTATTTAAATTCAGATAGTTAATGTTAAACCAATGTGAGAACATGGTTGAAAATTTTAAGTCAAACTGGAGAACCAAAGAAAAAAATGGATATGGGAAGAGAAATGTGTAATCTTATAGTCTTAAGATATACCAGTTAAGGCTAATTATGTTTTATAAGTCCTTTGAAGTTATTATTATAATTTAAAATATAGTGCTATAAGCATTATATCATATTTTTTGTTATGGGCTTAGTCTTTAAAAGCTGAGCTATATTATATTATAAATATATGTAGAAATAATAGAATTTCATTTGTCATTATAATAATAAAACACAAAGAACTCTTTTTTTTTTACTAAGTCTTTTTAAATGATTAAATGATATTTTTAATATCCTTGGTCTATCACCTTGTCCCTCCTGTTTCAATATCTTATATTTCTAGTAATTGTACTCAAACTTGTAATTTTCTTAGGGTTGTAGAGTTTAGTTAATGGTATGGAGTATCCAAATTTAAATGAAATATATGGTGGTTCCTGTTACTATAACACCCTCTAAAGTATGGAATATTTCAGAGACTTCTTGCAGCATGATGGATTGAGTTGATACAGAACAGGAGAAAACAGCAGGCTCTAAGTAGATAGGAGAATTTGAAAGAAAGGAACTCCATGTGCTGGACAAAGAAGAAAGCAAACTCAGAGAAAAGCAGGTGCCCATCAGTCAGTGGGCCCAGGAGAGGATTTTTTTTTCTTGATAAGAAGAATTCACGTGCCCACCAGCTACAAGACAAGAAACTAGCATGGGATTTATGCAAAACCAGACACTGTTCATGGAAATTATGACTAGAAAAATTGTCCATTACCTAGAAGCTGTTACATGGGGCTGTGGCTTGACATAGCAGTTTTCCCAGAGTTCTGAATGTAGAGCGGAATATTTACTTCTTGTAGAATTGAAGCCCAGAGTTGGGAAAGGGCACCAGCATTAGTCTTTGAAAGTCTAGAGAGTGACATAAAACTGGTTTTAGGATGGTCAAATGTTATACACTGTTGTTGTATTTACTGCAACATTTTCCCATGGACCACTTTTTCAGTTATGGACATGTAAAGCTCTACAGTAACAAATAAATAAACTCTAACATTACAAGCTCACAATTAGTATCACCTGCACAAAGCAAGGGTCCTTTATGTCAAGACCCAAAGAGTGAGAACAATTGAATATTATGAAAATATAAAATAGTTTTCTGTAAAGATAAAATGGGGAAAACCATTAAGATAAAGCAGAAGCATATGAGAAAGACATGCACATGCTTAGGAAACAGTCTGTGTGCCTTCTGAGAATTTAAAAATACAAGTAGTTGGTTGGTTAAGAGCATTGGCTGCTCTTCTAGAGGACCCAAGTTCCATTCCCAGCACCCACATGGCAGCACACAACTGAATAAATACTGTTCCAGGGGATCTGATGCCCTCATATAGACATACATGCAGGCAAAACACCAATGCATATAAAATACAAATAAATAAATCATTAAAAAAGATTTTTTTAAAGTATACAAAAAATACAGATAGAGAAGTGGAAAAAATGGGTATTAGGTATAGGTTTTGTGGTTAGTTTATTTGTTAAATTGACACATTTAGAAAGAGAGGCTCAGTGAAGGATTGTTTAGGTTGGATTGGCCTGTGAAGGATTTTTCTTAATTTTGGTCAACTGAGGTGGAAAGGCTCATTCTGAATGTAAGCAGAGCCATCTTATGGTTAGACCTTGAACTGTATGAGTAGAAAGAGGAATTGAGCAGTAAGCATGCATGCAGCCTTCATTTCCTTGTGCTCTTGAGTATAGATGTACCTCACAACTGGGCTTCAGGCTCCTTGTTCTGCGGTGATGAACTAACTATATAGAACCTGGAGTTAACTGACAGGAAAACAGCCCCTCTCTCCTGTGTCACTTTTTATCAGTACTTTTTTTTTTTTTTTTTAATCAAAGCAATGAAACTGAGACAGGGTTGTGTTTGGCTTCTGAACTAGAGTCTGATTATCTCCTTTCATGATCTCCCAGTGCCCCAAGTGATGCTGTAGCAAAGTGAACAGGGGAGAAAGAAAGAAGAAAGAATGGTCCCAATTCCTAGCAAGAGTTTCTCACTTTGGTAGTTTCCCCTCTCGTATCAGTTATATTTCCATATGTATGTTCCATATCTGAATGTATTCCTATTCTCCACCACATGATATTCCAGGCTTTAGTGATAGCTTTTGTTTTCTATTTTGTTTTTGTTTATTGACCAGTGTGTGCGTGTATACAGATTCTTTTCACACATTCTGGAAACTTATTGTCCTCCTGCCTCATCCTCCCTAGCTTTCGAATTCCAGGCCTGTTCCACCATATTTAGTAAGAGAGCTTTAGATCTTAACTAAATGAGTGCTCGGATGAAAGTTGTGTACCACTATGGTCTGATCTTAAGTACATGACACACTCCCCATTTATCGAACTGCCTAACAGAAAGATTGTTCTGGTTTATATTCTCATTGCCAAATTTAATCAGGGAAATGGGCTTATTTACTTCTAGTCTCTTAGATGTAGACATTCATTTTTTATTTACAAATAATATGTTATCTTAAGTATAATTTTTATTTTCAAGATAATGTGTATGTATATGTAAGAAATGGAGTCTTGACTAAATTATACAGAAGAAATCCAGAGGGCCAGCTCCTGTCCCTCCCCATCCCTGAGGGCTCTACTGCTAACACAGTGGTCATTGGCCCTTTTCTCACACATTCTGCGAGCCATTTCTCTTCACCCTCAGCCAACGCTCCATCCTTGACAGTGATTTTTTGGCCACTGCTTCATTGTTCTGTGATTCTTCCTGTGTTTAAGTTTGCTTTTATAAGTATTGCTGGCAGTTGCCTCATAAGTGCTGCTTACTAATCCTCTAAAATAAATTGAAAACAAGGCTTATATAGTCTTCCTAAAGCTGATGTATAAGGAGAGGGAGGGGGAAGATTAGATAGATAGATAGATAGATAGATAGATCGATAGATAGATAGATCGATAGATAGATCGATAGATACATAGATAGATAGAGTTCTTTTGCTTGGATTTGTAAGTATTAGTGTGTAAAACCATTTCTGAGGTGACTGAGCAGTCTGTCTGCTCATGATGTTATGGAGATGAGAAGCCTCTTGTATCTGTCTTTACTTTTGCCAGATTGTGGCATTTATATTTTATATTTTTAATACAAGCCGAGTCCAAACATTTGAACATGACTCTTGTACTTAGCTGCTAAGTTCATGTAGTGTGTGTGGTACCTGAAGTGGAAGAGAAGTAGAGACTGTGTGTTACGACTTCTGCTGGTCACTAAAGGTAGAATACACCAAATACACCAGAGCACTGGAAGGAATCCAGCAGCATTTTGCTAGATGTACTGATTTGTTGTTACTTTTTCTTCTATCTTTATTATGTTATTTATAGGAAGAACCTATTTTCCTCATGGAAATATGCTTCTCTTTCTAACCTTCTGATGCTTTAATTTGTGCTAAATTTTTTTCTAGGCCATTTTACAACTGTTCTCTGTAGTCTTAAACTTGGTCCATAACCTCCTGCATCGTGTGTGTGTGTGTGTGTGTGTGTGTGTGTGTGTGTATGTATGTATGTACTTCAGAAGGTCTAGATGGATAAGATTTCTAAAGCTGTGTGTGTCTGGACTTTGTACCTATATTTCATTGCTTTTACCCTGGAACTGATCTTAACTTACCCATTCCCTTTGGAGCTTGGTAGCTTCGGGATCCTTGGTTCCTTGGCTCTGGTAAGACTGTGGTATTTGCTCCCTATGAACTATCTGCTTATTCTTTCTGATAATTTTCCAGGTATCTTTGGTTTCCCTATACATCAAGAAGATGTATCGTTCTTGTGGAGCCCTTTCTATCATAACTTTCTATCTCTGGAGATATTTGTCTTATTATTTTTCAGTTATTTCTACTCGACTGTTATGGATAGGTTTTCCCACCAGCCTTGTCCCACAACCACATCAGCCCCAAACAACACACAGAGATGCTGTATTAGATATAATGCTGTTGGCCTGTTACTAGCATTACTTATTGGCTAGCTCTGCCTTAAATATTAACCCATTTCTATTAATCTAAGTATTTCCACGTGGTCTTTTCTTACTGGAGAGAGGATCTGGGATTATACTTTCTCGGTCCTACATTTTGAATCTCCTCTTACCTCTCCCTAAATTCTCCTTGTCACCTAGTCCCACCTTTCTTGCTTTCCTATTGGCCAACAGTGCTTTATTCATTAACCAATACTAGAAACATATTTACAGAATGACATCTCCCATCACTCTACTTCTTTTATAAATTTACTTTTGAGGTTCTTATTATACAGATAATAGGTGGATTACATTTGTCTTCTGCACCTCTTAGTTTTTAATTCCTATTTTAAAGTATCACCACAATCTTCCTAAAACTTTTCTGGTTTGGTAATTGTATATATAATTTCAGTCACTTTTCTGTTAATCTTCATTGCAGTTTCTCCTTTCATAGGTACATCATCTTGAATTTCTAAAGAATTGATCAGAATTTATTTTCTAAGATTATCCTGAATTATTTCCTGAATTTATGCTACCTTCCAGGTCAATTCTATTTCATTAAAATTTGGGACTTCTCTTGGAAGTCTGTGTTTTACCTCAGATGTTTCTACACTGATATGTGTGAATTAAGGTTTGTCTTTAAGTGAGGTTTTCCTAAATGTCTGGAATGCCCTTTGTACAGAGTAGGACTGTGTGAGGCAGAACAGAATATGTAGACTGGCACAGGGTAGGCTTCAGGAGTACCCTAGGCATGCAAGCCTCTGGGTAGCAGAACAGGGCAGGAGTGGGGCCATCATGGGCAGCTGATATGCGGATTACTTTTTAGTTAATCAGTGATGGCTCATGTTCTGTGCCCCATGTCAGATGTAGATAACTGCTGGGGCTGGGTTTTTACTTTCCCTGTAGGATTAGTGTGCCTGCTGGGTGTATTTGGGGTTGTAACTTCAGATGTGTCTCATCAGTGATTGGAATGAGCCTGTGTTTGGATAAATGTTACCTTTTAAATTCACCTTAGAACACTGGTTCTCAACCTTCCTGATGACCCTTTAATACAGTTCCTCCTTTTGTTGTGACCACTAACCATAAAATTATTTCATTGCTTCTTCATAACTGTGTTTTGGTCCTGTTACGAATCATAATGTAAATATCTTATACAGGATATCTGATATTTTACCCCTGGGAAAAGATCATTCAAGCCTCCACAGGAGTTGCAAACCACAGGTTGAGAAGCATTGGCTTAGAGGAAAAAGAAGCAAACTTCTGTCCCTATCTGCCATAGTGATCCAGAAGACAGAATAATTATTTTTTTGTAGATAATGTGGAATTGCCTTGTGTTATTGAGATAAAATTTATATATAATATATGCCACCTATTAAAAATGTAAAATTCAGTGTTAGCCTTTTCATAGAATTGTGTGTTCATAACTGTAGTTATATTAAGGCATTTTTTTTTTTGTTTGGTTGTTGTTCTCTCAAAAAGAAGTGACTGTACTAGTGTTGTTCTGCAGACAAATACACACTTACTTCCTTTGTTCTAGAGGGGCTCCCATAGAGTTCCTTGTGACTGGCTTTGTTTTCTAGTAAATTTTCATACCATTAATGATGCTAGACATCTTTCAATGTGCATGCTATCTTACTATATGCTGTCTTTACAGGGTCTCATCAGATCCTTTTTCTGTTTTTGACATGGCTTGTCAGTCTTTTACTATTGTGTTGGAAGAGCTCTTTATATATTCTGTATACAATCCCTTATCAGATATGTGATTTGAAGATTGTTCTCGTCTTCTGTTTTTTTGATAATATCATTTGTAGTATGAAAAGTTTCAAACATAATATAATAAAGTTGTTTTGTCTATTTGTTACTTTTGCTTTTAGTGTAATATCTGCTTACTCTAAGCTTATATATATAAATATATATATATATTTTGCCGGTGTTTTCTTCCAAGTTTTATAATTCTCTCATTTGTAGGTTTGAAATACACTTTGAATTAAACTAAACAAAACCTTTGGTGGTGGTGGTAGTGGTGGTAGTGTGTGTCTATGTGTACACCACAGGACAATATGCAGGGAAGTAGACTCTCTCCTTATTCTATGTGGGTTCCAGAGATCAAATTCAGATCAGCAGATGGGTGCCAAGTGCCTTAACATACCAGCCCATTTTTGAGGATTTATGTTTTGGTTTGTTTGTGATATAAATATGTACAGGTAGGTACTTCTTGATAATAGAGAACTCGTTAACACATTACTGATTGGGTGGGCACTACTCTGTATACACAAAACAAAAAGTACAACAGAAACACAATAAGAACAAGAAGAAAACAAAGATTAGCATTGTACCACTTTAGTGCACCAAGTTTTTTTGTATGTAGCTGTAGGATTTATAAAAGCTAAGAGTCAATACTTTAAGAAAAACACAATTTGGCATAGAAACCACAGACATGCAAAGCAATGAATGAGAAATCCACTAATTATAAGGTTTTCTATTGATTCATTTTCTTCTCTCCACCAAAGATTTGTATTTTCATGGTAAGTCCTTTAGTAATACAATCTTTGGAATATTTCATTTAGTTTGTTTCCTCTACCCAATCTTCTTTCTATCCATATGGACAGCAGAAAAATGTCTTCATAATATTATATGCAGTTATATGATAAATGTGGTCAGTATTACTTGGCACTTATTAAATGGACAGATGGTCTCCATTACTTCATCTGGACCACAGACCATGCTGTTCCACAGGCCATAGTTTCATCTGGTTTTGGTTTGGTCAAGTGAGCTGGAGAATGATTGTACACTTGTCTGTTTGAGTGGGGTTGTTCATGTAATGAGCCCACCTTACCCTACATGTCTGCAGAATGAGCTGTTATGAGTAGCCTCAGCAGTCTGTTTGGAACTCTGTGGTATTTCACATAAAGTGATAATTCTGGAGTGTTACAGAGACAATCTGGAGGGCATGTTAAAAACTTCTATCTTGTTCCCACTTTCCAGTGTATTTTTTTTTGCCAGTTTTTAGATTAATGCTCATTATTGTATTGCTTTCTTATTTTACTTGTGTGGTAAATACATGTTAGATAAGCAATCTTAAAGATTCGACTACATAGCTTGCCCTAATTTTTTTTTTATTCCTCCCTCCCTTCTTTCCTTCCTTTGATATTGTCTCACTGTAGTCCAGGTGATCTTTGAACTCCAAAACTCCTGCTTCAAGCAGTGAGTGCTAGGGTTACAATGTGGGACAAGACACCAAGCTCTGCTTTGTCCTTCCCCTACCTTCCCTTTCATTCCCCATTATCCCCCTCCCCCACTTTTTGTCCTGTCCTGTCCTGTACTGAAAAGCTGAGGAGCCAGGGATGATGATGACTGCATTTGTAATCATTTGATCCCAATTATTCAAATCAGTATGGGCAACATAATGAGAACACACACACAGACACACAAAGGTAAACAGATATGGACACACACACACACACACACACACACAATTTGATAAGATGTCTTTAAATTTTTCTTGAGGGTAGAATATGATCAAACTTGGAAAAACATTGGTATATAATATGTCAGAACCAAGATACTTTTATCCTCATAAATGTGCTGTACCACATACAATTAACACCAAACATTTCCACGTGCATACTAACAACATACAAATAATTTTAAACGATTCCTTTGTTTGCCTATACTTTTACAGCTCTTTAGATGCTGTTAGCATGTTTTAGAGTACATCCTTGAGATGTAGAATCCTGAAGGATTACTTTATTGGTGATTGACTTGTTCCACAAAGGCTGTTTAGCAGTGGCCTTGTGCATTGTTCTTGAAGCTCTATCTAATCTCACATTTCCTTTTATGCATCTTTCCACTTTTATTTTGCAAAGCAGATATTATATATTGGCATCTTTCATTTATGCTTTATTTGATCCACTTGGTGAAAACAAACAGAACTTTTAAAATATGGGAAGTTTCATGTGAAAATAAAATTCTGAAGCTTGTGGTAATGAGGTTGAAACTGTGTCACTCAGCTGTGTTATCATTGCACAGATGCATGTGAACATCAGGTTCCCAGTCACCACCCATCAGTGTGGTCTCACCCTGTACCTCTGTACCAGTGTGCATTGGCCTTACCACCCCAGCATTGAAGCACTTGTGCTCATATTTGTGGGTTGTGATTTCAAGAAAGCCACACTTTGCCATCCAAGGTTACATTCCAGGATAGATCTTCTTTAATATAACAAATGCAGGAAGTTTCAAAGGCTTTAAGGGGCATACCATACTGTTTCTGTTTCTCTTTCTCTTAAAGAGCAATTTTTTTTTTCTGTATACGAGTTAGGACCACATATGTGGATCTGCCCTGGTAGCCATTACTTTGTGGAGGTCAAGACTTCTAGACTTCTATAGTGGGTGCAGTGTGACAAACTGAAAATAGTTGCTTCATATTTTCTGTGACTTTAATGTGGTAAACATTTCTTGGTATGGGGACAATATGTTTCTAATTATTTGTGTTTAGGATATATTATGTAAACACTTCTGGATGATCTTTAATATAGGTTTTCTATTATAAATATCAATGGAAGCTTAGACTTTGGTTTTGATTTTGGAGATTTACTGAAAGTTGGTCATGATGCTGAAAAATCATCCCTTAGAAGGCAGTGAGTGCTAAGATTACCAAGTCATGGTTCAGTACCCTTGTATCCCTCTAGACTCCTGCCTTGCTTGCCCAGTGATTTTCCCTTTAGGGACAAATTAGTGCCTCACTAACTTGAACAGTCATATAATTAATGTCAGCTAGGATTTGGTTTTTCCTTTGTGCTATATTTAAAAGATTATAATGATTGTTTAGAGTTTTACTTTTGGGCTATTACATTGTTTATGAAGTTTGTGTTAGAATAAAGGATTGTTGCAATCCATTTGTTATTTTAAATAGTCAAAACTTGCTCTTTAGACATCACAGTTCTCAAAAGGGAATGCCTACATATGGAATTGGCTTGTAGAAGTTGAGAAAATGATCACAGTGGTCTCCTAAGGAGTGCTAATTCAGCAATTAGCTTAGGGAACCCTGGGGACTTTCTGCACTTCACCTAACACTTAGAAAGTGCTGCTCTTCCTATGACAGTCCCAGGAAGCAATGGACAAAGGCCTTCCATTGCTTTTGGAAGTGCTGCGCTGGCCCAGGCTTGCCTTGTTCCACTCTCAAGCAGAAGTACTATAGACACCTTGGATGCTTCTTGTGCTTGTTAAAAACTCAGGTTCTTCCAAGTGGCTCCAGTAACTCTGATCTGCATGCTACAGTAATGAACTCTGTAGCTGTGGAGATCTAGGTCGCCTCACTGTGAATGAGGGGCTGCTCTCTAAGGACATGAGAGTTAAGGGATCTCTGAGATAAAGCAGAGTCATGGTAACTCCTGCTTGGTTGAATTTTCTCTGAGTCCCATCACCATGTTGGAGATGGTGTAACACACACCACTAGAAAATCAAGAGATCACTTGTCTCCTGTTACATCAATTCAACTCTTGAGGACTGTGACCTAAAAAAGCTGAGCATGTTTACAGATAAGTTAGAGATTTATTGTAAGATCATTTGGAAGTTATTACAAAAGGACAACTGCTATAAAAAGGGGTTGCAAGCCTATTTTTAGAGAGGAGAATTAAGTAAATTGTAGCAACTGTTGAGTTTCAGAGTTATCTTCAGTTGCCCATTAGCAAATTAATAAAAAGTACTGGGGGGGGGGGTTGGGAGTCCTCTCCAGCTGTCACTGAGCTCTCAACGATTAATTGTGAGAACCAGAAAAGGGCCCAGGCCAACATGGACTATTTTAGCTTAGAGGAGCCCACATGGATGGGGAATTTTGAGGTTGGAAGAGTTGACATGTTAGTAAAACTGGAAGCCTGTGATGTTGCTGCAACCCATGTGTGAATGTGATGAACATTCCCTAACTCTATTTTATTAGGATGCATTTATGGGGAAATGTTGCTATGTGGAAATAGATCTTGGACAAATGATCAAGAGGCCTGGGTTTTCATTAGTGACAGATATCAGATCCCCTAAATGTCCTTCTAGGTAAGTGTACTGCTGGCATTGTGTGCCAACTTGACAAAAGCTAGAGTCATCAGAAGAAAAAGAGCCTCAGTTGAAGAAATACCTCCATGAGATCCAGCTGTAAGGCATTTTCTCAATCAGTGATCAGTAGGAGAGTCCATTGTGGGTGCTGCCATGCTGGGCTGGTGATTCTGGGTTCTATAAGAAAACAGGCTGATCAAGCCAGGGGAAGCAAGCTATTAAGCAACACCCTTCCATGGCCTCAGCATCAGCTCCTCCAGGTTCCAGCCCTGCCTGAGTTTCTGTTCTGACTTCCTCCAATGGTGGACTATGATCCAGAAGTATAAACCCTTTCCTTCCCAACTTGCCTTTTTTGTCATGGTGTTTTTGTCACGCAATAGAAACCAACAATGGAAGGCAGCAAGTGAAGGCCCTTTTGAGGTCATCGTCTTAGTCGGCACAAAGTGAATCATTACCTGTAGTTGCTAAGCTGGAGAAAGAGAAGGATACGTCTGGATGGTTCTAAAACAGTATGATTCCTGCTGAGTAAAGGTCTGGGCACATGGCAGTCTATGAAAGGCATATACTGGTTAGACTGGAAAGCTGGCATCCTCAAAAAGGATATGTTGGCAGGGATGTTGGGAATAAAGATATTTGATCAGTAGCAGAAGCTGTGGTACTCTACAAACATAGTATCTTCAGAGGAAAATGATAAAGACTTGAGTCAGGCAGAGACCAGATTTAATTCATGCTAAAACTTGCTAACATGTGTTCTTATTGGTTAAAAATCATGGGTTCGTTCTTTATGTTGTGCATTTAGGAGCCAGGTATGAGGTGGATGTGAGTTAAGCTGAGAAAGGTATATCTGGGGAAAGTATGTTTCCAAATGAAGCTGTAACTAGAAGTGTTCTGGGGCTGCTTATCCAAAATACCTTTCAAGTATGGCTAGGACATGTCACTTTGCCCTGCCATATGCCCTCTTTTCTCTTTTCTGCTCTCAAGAATATTCAAGAGCTCAAACAAGTATACAGGTACTTCTCAAACAGATGGCATATCAACAGGTTCTAAGTAGTCAAGACCACTCAAGTTCTGAATCATCTATTTTTCATAGAAAATATTTCACTTAGGCCAATGTATGGTGATATATTGTTTATGATTTATTAAAGCCACTGGAGATAGAAATAGCAAAGCAGTCATACTAGTTAGCCATAAAAGCCAGGTAGGTACACACCTTTCATCCCAGGATTTAGGATTAAGGGGTAGATGAATCTCTGAGTCCTGGGCTATTGGAGAGTGAATCAGAGCTCACATCTTTAATCCCAGGGTTTGAGAGGTATAAAAGGTAGAGTCATTCAGTCTAAGATTAGTCTCTAGCCATGTTGAGGAGAACATGGCAATCTGAGTGAATCTGAGGATCTGTAAAGTCGGGAGCAGTCTGAGGATCACCCCTTTGCTCTGAGCTGAGGTAGAGGGAAGAGCTAGTGGCCTACTGCTTGCTTCTCTGATTTTCAGCTTGAAGTGTGAACCCCAGTATCAGTCTCTGGGTCTTTTATTTTTCATGTTACACCTGTGTGTGTGTGTGTGTGTGTGTGTGTGTGTGTAGTGCAGATGTGGAGGTCAGAGGACAACATTTCGGAGTTTGTTCTTTTTTCCACTTTTATATGGGTTCTGAGAATTCAATTTAGGTTATCAGGCTTGTGTGACAAATGCTTTTACCCCATGGGCCGTCTTGCTGGCCCTTGACTTTTAAAACATTCTACATGTGATGAGATTGTTCTTCTTATTTATTCTTGTTGTTAACGAATGACAGGAGTTTTTTTTTTTTTAAACTTTTTTTTGGCTGAATAGTATTTCACTAGGTATTCATCTAATTTTTTTATCTTCCATAAATACTTAGGTTTTATCAGTAACTTGGTTCTTTTGTCAGTATAATTAGAAACAGGATTGATGGATTACATGTTCATTCTGTGTTTGTAGGAGTCTCTATTCTGTTTTTCATAATGTCTTTACTTACTTGCATTCCTAGTGACAGTGTACAGAGAACCTTATTTTTTTTTTCTTCCTGCATCCTCTCCAACACATCTTTGTCTTTTTGATAATAACCTTTCTAGCAGGTATTGGGTGATATCTAGTGGTTTAACTTTTCCCCCAAATTATTAGTGCTCTAGTTACTTTACTGTTGCTGTGAAGAGATACCATGGCCAAGGCAATTTATAGAAGAAAGAGTTTATTGTGAACTTACTCACAATTTCAGAAGGTTGGGAGTCCATGATCACCATGGCATGGAGCATGGTTGCAGGCTTGTACCTTGATACAGAGGCACAAGGTATAGAGAGATACACTAGAAATGGTGTGAACTTTTGAAACCTCCAAGCCTTTGGTGACACACTTCCTTCGGTGACAACCCTTCCCAAACAGTTCTACCAATTTTGGAGAAAGTATTCAAACACATGAGCTAATGGGGACAATTCTCATTCAAACCACAGATAGTGATGCTGAAAATAGTTTCAGGTACTTGTTGGACACCTTTGTTCTTTTTTTAAGCTTTGAGGCATGTCTATTCATATTCTATGTCCATTAAAAAAAAGCCAAGTTATGTCTTCTCTTGATATTGAGTTATTTAAGATATATTTACTTCTTATCAGATATTTGTTTTGCAAGTATTTTCTCCCATTCTGTAAGTTGTCTCTTTATTCTGTTAACTGATTTCTTAGCTGCACATCATTTGAGTTAGCTGTGCAGACTTTCGGATTGATGTAGTCCTCCTTTTTTATTTGAAATAATTTTTGAGAATTTTGTATATGATTGCAGTGTTTATTTAATTTTTATCCCTTCTTCTCCCCCTTTCAGCTCCTCCTGTGTCCCCTTTCAGTTTCCTAACTTCTTTTAATTATGATTATATATGTATATATTATATATATACAGATGCATTGTGTTGAGTCTATTTTTTTGTCTTTTCCTCTGTGAGAGGTCTCTCTCTCTCTCACTGTGGTGTGTGTGTGTGTGTGTGTGTGTGTGTGTGTGTGTGTGTGTGTATGTATGTGTGTGCAGGGCTGACTGCTTGGGATTTGATAACCTATCAGGGGCTCATTCCTGCTGAAGGGTTCTCTCCAGCTCATTTCTTAGCAGCCTTTTTTTTTTTTTTTTTTTTTTTTTTTTAATCTATGCTTTTAGTGTCTTATACCAAAAATAAAATAAAATAGTTTATACTAGTTCCAAGAAGCTATTTTTTTTCTTGTGCTTTCTTTTGGTAGTTTTATAGTTTTAGTTAAATATTTAAGACAATAATTTATTTGTTTACTTTAAGCTATTTGTTGAACCAAATATCTTTAATGATAATAGACTGTTAAATTAGTCATAAGAATGTTTGTTGTCTTCCTAAAGGACACTTGGGGCCTTTGTCACTGTGATAGGACAATAGCTTCTTCTTCCAGGATAAAATTGAGTATATTTACTGTAAAGTTGGAATGTTTTTCCCCTTATAGGATCTTACTATGTACCCCTGGCTAACCTGGAACTGGGCTATGTAGAGCATGCTGGCCTCGAACTCACAGAGATCTACCTGGCTCTACTTTTCAAATGCTTATATTCAAGGCTGGCACCAATGTCCTGAACACATAGTGTTTTTTATGCAGGGTAGGGGCCATCATAAAATGGCTTGAAATTTGGTGGAGTAGTTGGGTCCTGGCTGTCACTGATCCCCACTTTCTTTGAACTTTTGCAATAGACTGCAGGTGAGGATGGGGTTTGTGGTGGGGACTGAAGCAGTCCTGGGCAGAATGTAAAATTACATTAGGAGCCTTCTATTCCTTCTGGGATTTTCTTTGATCTAGAGGCATGGTGAATCAAACCACAGGCTTACATGATTGGGAGCAGTAGATGGTGAGATTGTAATGCCATTGTAATCTGATTAAAGAACTAGAAATAATATAGAAACAATTTTAGATTTTTCTTTAAATAGGAGAATTCTTTTTGCTAGAAGCTTACAAATTTTTAGAAAGTAGATTTATTTTTAGTCATGCTAAGTTTTCTTAACAGTTAGACAACACTTCCCCCTAGTGGGTAGTGTCTGGGATGCTAGCATTCCTTCAGCTGTCAGGTGCTGTTTCATTTCCCTGCTAGCAGCTGGCTCCCACATTTGTTCTGAGATCACAGAAGAGGGAAAAGAGGAAGGAGGGAGGGATGGAGGAAGGAGGGAGGGAGGAAGGAGGGAGGGATGGAGGAAGGAGGGAGGGATGGAGGAAGGGAGAATGTGAGTGTCTTTGTGTCTTCATCTTCCACTTAAAGTAATCAGGAGACTTAGTGAAATTCTAGTTTTACTATAGTACCATTAGGACATCATGAAATAAAGATTTAGAACTTTCGTACTTGAAAAACACTCAGATTTAAAAGGTAAGAGACGGGAGGATAGGAGGGAGGGGGAACTGGGATTGGACTGTAAAATACAATTATTAATAATAAATAAAGGTAAGAGACATCAGTGAACTCTATTTCTGGGTACACATTTGGTAGGCTCTCGAGAGGAAACAATTGTGAGCATAAGATAAAGTAAGACAGTGTGTGAAACAAGGGCTTGGGGGAGGGCAGGTATTTGCTTTCTCAACTATTTTTTTTAATTAAGAAATAATTACAAGTGAATATTCAGAAATAGAGAGATTGATATAGAAGTTTCTAAATTGGCTGTTTGTTAACTGATAAAGTTTCGTGTGTGTGTGTGAGAGGGGGGGGAGAAGAAGAGAGAGAGGGAGAGGGAGAAGGAGAGGGAGAAAGAGATTGGGGGTTCAACCTGCTTTTATTCTCCTCCAATTAACTACTGACTTTTATGTCTATATCCATATTTGTGTATATTTATGTCTACGTATCTATACATTTATCTCTTATACTAAATAGCTGTGCAGTTATCTCTTCATATCTATAATCTACACGTCTATGCATTTATCACTGACATTTATCTTTATAATTCTGAAGCTATGAAGTGCTACCTGGGAATCTGGGAAGCAAAGGCAAAGTGCCCAGTTTTAGAGTTCCTGTAAGATACACTCTTCTGGTGCTTTCTCTCATTGTTCCTTAGCTTTCACACTTCTCTCTAATGTGTAGATAAGGCCACTCAGATTCACCCTGGATAAGTTACTACCTTAGGTCACATAGCAGCTAAATTACTACCTCAGGGTGGCGTAGCAAGTAAGACATGTTGCTGGTGTGCCAGTTCAAATGTGAATTCTGAGGTTGAGTTTTCTCAGGAAGCCTTACAGTCTTACAGAGAAGCGCCTCTTAAAACAATTCTTTAACTTTAGGTTTTCATGTCTCCTGAGGGGTAGGGAATGAGGAGAGAGTTCAAGTTCCTGCTTTCATCCCAATGAACCAAAACTACTCCTGAACTTCTGCACTAAATATCATTTGAAGAAACATAAATTTTTTCCTGCTACAATAAAACCAAAAACCTTTCTGGAGCTTGATATAAACAGTGTTTATAGCTGCTCATTTTATTTTCCTGTGGCAGGGAAAGTATGTGTTTATAGTCTAAGACATCAGATTATTTAGTGTAGATTGCTTTCAGTTATTAGCATTCCAAAGCTGATGACAGGGCCATTAAGGGGGGAAACAAAGTCTTCATGGAACATTCTTTACTACATAAGAGGCCAAGACATGTACATTCTTTGTTCTTTGCAACTGGAGCACCTTCCCTACCACTTTTTCGTGTATAATGTTCAAAACTCCAAGTTAAAGCTCCTACATCCCAGTCTGACATTGTAATGTCAGAAGATGAAAGTGAAAAATATGCAAAAATGTTGACCTTGATGTGCAAGTTACAATTTCAACTTGCAGTGTTGTCAAATAGAAATTTCTTAAAAACAAATACAAAATAACAATGAAGCAAGAACCAGCACCCATTTACCCACTGCTAAATAATCTGTCTCTGTTACTCCTGGTATCATAGACTGAAATTAACTAGGGATCATTTATTAAGTGGCTGGTATCAATGAGACTGGGGCCCCTAGGCTATACATAACCTTAATTTTACTGTATGAGGAACTTGACAATATATTATTGGTAAAATTTTTTGTTGCTTAAAATATGATAGAGGTAACACAAAGCACAACAAAAGAAAGCAGCTTGTCTTTTGAAAGACTGAGCTTTGCCATATAGCCTCTGTCTTAGTTTCACAAGTACTGGCATTACATATCTCCAAGTAGGAAAAATCAGCTTCGTGTATACCTTTTTGATGGTGGGTGGCTAAATATTTCAAATTTTGGTCTTTTAGTTGTCCTTGGAAGAACTGCCATAGTAAATTTTGAATCAATCATGAGTAAAACAAATAGAATTAAACATTGAGACCTAGTTTAAATTTTTAATTAAAAGTAGATGGCTAGACTCTTTTATATGGTAACATGTTTTCCATAATTTGTTGGGAACTGAGATACTTAGTTTGGATTTTTATATTTAGATAGTTTAAAAGAAAAAAATCACTGGTAGGTTATTAAGTAAAAGTCCCAATGCCAGAAATGGGCATTCTTCCCATGAGTAATTGGTCAGGGAGACTCCCAAAGCCCCTGAAATGATACAGGTTATTGTTACTGCTGAACTAGATAATAAGATACTGTTGCTGAAGAATCACATATTTTGGTTTTAGAACAGAGAAATCAAACTGGAAGCTTCCTTTCTGCTGTCTAGATTTCATAATGCCAGAAAGAAGGTGCTATTCAGGTTGCTAGGGGATAATTGTCATCAATAATCTTCTTTAGCTATGGACCCTGAATGCTACACTATCAACTTTGCTGGACAAGATGTACCCATTGGCACAATAATGGCATGACTGTTAGGGGGTAACTAACAACTAATTTGATTAAGTGGCAAGGGATTCATACCTCGTACTATAAACTTTGAAGTCAGTTGTTCATGGCTGGGGAGGCCTTAGGCCCTAAGAGGGAACTTAGTACTGTTGTTTTGCTAAGTGGGCATGTTGTCAAATATTTATATTTATGTCCATAGAATAATGATGCTCCTCTTTAGTAATGGGTAGCAGTTTCTGTAGAGACTCAAAACTGATAACAAATAACCGGTGAATACTCATTTTAACTGGAAAGTCTTCATCATCCCTCCAAGGCTCAGGGGACATCACAGAAGAGGCTAAAAGAATATTACAACCCAAGGAAGAAGGGAAATATCATGGGCTGCTGTCTCCTGGGCATGGCACAGCTGTTGTACTCTTGACCTTTCAATAGCTGTGATTATCTGTACAATATCTACAGGAAGTTAATGCTTGCTGAGGAGACAAAGAACTTTCTTTAGTGGTGTAGCCAAGATAAGTTGCCTGAGCTCCTATCTAGAGACCTACTTTGAAAGTCATGTGTCACAAAAGAAAGAGACTAAAAATAGAAGGGGAGTAAGTTGAGAAGAGAAAGGGAATCAATGGGATCAGGAGGGGACTAAGAGAGGGTAGGAGGGGGTGAGTATGATCAACATATGTTTAATGAATGTATAAAATATCATCCATCGTTATGTATAGGTAATTGTCTTAGAGTTTCTATTGCTGTGAAGAGACACCATGACTACAGCAACTCATAAAGAAAATATTTCATTGGGGTGACTGGCTTACAGTTTTCCGAGGTTCAGTCCATTATCATCATGGCAGTGTGCAGGCAGATGTGGTGCTGCAATAGTAGCTGAAAGTCCTACATCTTGCAGGCAACAGGAAGTTGACTGAGACACAGGGCAGTACCCTGAGCATAGGAAACCTCAAGGCCCACCCCCATAGTGACACACTTCTTCCATTGAGACTATACCCAGTCCAAAAAAACCTCGTCTCCTAAAAGTGCCACTCCCTATAAGATTATGGGGAGTCAATTACATTCAAATTACATTAATACATGCTTATAAAAAAAAGAGAGGAAGGGATCTTCAACACATAATATTAGTTTCTACAAATATTTTGAGTCTGGTGTTTATCCTGCATTGCTAATCTTAGCTCATAAGGAGCTAATGAATTAACAAGCAAGGCAACATTCATACTAGGAACCATTTAATAGGAAATGATACATAATTTAATGTCAAATGATTGATACAAATCTCATGAAAGGGTGATTAATTTTATTCCAAGAGCCTGTATAAAAGCAGAGAGGAGCTTCTACAAGATGAACGAAAATAAATGCCAGGCTGGAGAGATGGCTCAGAAGTTAAGAACATTGATTGCTCTTCCAGAGGTACTGAGTTCAATTCCCAGCAACCACAACGTGTCTCACAACCATCTGTAATGAGATCTGGTGCCCTCTTCTGACATGTGGACATACATGCACTGAGGTCACTGTGTACATAATAAAAATAAATTGGGGGGGGGCAGGGACAGGGAGAGGGACAGAGAGAGAGACAGGGAAAGAGAGAGAGAAGAAATGCCAACTCCAGGTATTAGAGGTGAAGATCAACAGGGGACCAGGGGACATGTGGCCAGTAATGGTATAGAGGAAGACTGGTGTGCAAGGGCACTGGCCTGGGAGGGGGTGCTTTTTGTGCTTGGAAGGATAGGTGTCAAATAGAGGACAAAATGAGAAGAATGGGTTTTTGGGGAGAGTGAGTATAGGGTTATGTGAGGACAGTAGCATGCTGACGCAGGTAGAGAGGTGAGTCAAGCTTTGACCACTGAAGAACTAAAGTATCAAGTCAAACAAGCAGTGGTCATCAGGAAGTATACTCTTGGGGAGCCTTCCTTGATCTCTGTCAGTATCACTGACTGCTCCTCTTGGAGGCCGCCATCTTGTCTTTAAGTTTGCCCTTGTTACTGAACAAGTTGTTCAGAAAGGTACTAATTTAGAGGTTTTTCTCTCACTACTAGGTTGAAGATTACACTTGGTCATCTGGCTAGTATTTGTTTATCTTTACATTCTGCATCCACTGTTTATTATTAATTATAGATCCAACAGTATCCTACTCCATTAGTTAATTTGTTATATTCTGTGATGGTTTGACTTAACCAATTTATGATGGATACTTAAATTCTTGGTGTTTTTTTTTATTAATTTTCTGAAACTTCTCTCTCTCTCTCTCTCTCTCTCTCTCTCTCTCTCTCTCTGTGTGTGTGTGTGTGTGTGTGTGTGTGTGTGTGTTTGTGTGTAGCCCTGGCTATCCTGGAACTTACTCTGTAAACCAGACTGGCCTTGAACTCAGAGATACACGTACCTCTTCCTTCTCTTGGGTATTGGGATTAAAGGCAAGGTGCCTTGTTTCAGATTTTTTTATTTTTGTGGTATCTTTACTCATTCTTTTGTGATAAGTTCAAAAGAAATAAATACTATTTGGCAAAATATTTAATAAATAAGAATTTTCTTATCAAAGTTGAATGAAAGGAAGCTAAAAATTTAATGAACATATCACAGATATTGTTATTAATTATGCTTAGTTGTATTTGAGGCTATGTTATTAATGTTGGCATTTATTTTTGAAAGTTATTTGTGTCTCGAAACTTGAATTTTTTTGCATGTGTGTTATGTGTCAATGGAAGCATACATATGCCACTACTCATATGTAGAGGTAGAGGACAAGCTTGGGTGCTTGCTGGTCCTAACTTTTTAACTTTACATGTGAAGAATTTACAGTTAGCTGCTTATGTTGTTGTTGTTTTTTTTCTTAGTCTGGGTTGTTGTTTTAGGATTTGAAACTACTGATCCTGAAGACTTAGTATAAGGGAATATGTGAGATCCACAGAAAACCTGTGCTGAGCCTTTTCACAGAAGCCATCCAAGTGGTTCAGGCAGTCCTGAGGGAACTAGGAAGTCCTGAAAAACTCCTTCCATCCTTCCTCTCTTCTCTATGTCTTGGCTCTTCACTATAAATTTTCCCGTTTCCATTGATCATAGTTTTTATTTATTTATTTATTTTTTTAATTATTATTATTTATTTTACATGTTGATCCCAGTTCCCCCTCCCTCCCTCTTACTTTCCCTCCCCTCTCACATGCACCCTGACCACCCTCCCCTCCCATCTCCCCACCCCAATTCCACATGTAGGGCTATGCTATCCATGTGGGGTCATGTAAATCTGTCCAGTCATTTGAAGTAGGGACTAGGGCTTCTCTCCTGTCTCTAGGTTAAGGCAGTTATCCCTCCAAGGGGGATACATTCACAAAGTCCTTTTGTGCACCAGGGATACATCCTAGTTCCACTGTCTGAGGTCCCTTCCTCTCTTCTCTATGTCTTGGCTCTTCACTATAAATTTCCCCGTTTCCATTGATCATAGTTTTTTTTAAAAAATATCTTTATTTTATGTTTTGTCTGCATGTATGTCTATTGTGTATGTGTGTTGTGCCCTTGGAGGCCAGAAAAGGCTGTCAGATCTCCTGGAACTGGAGTTACAGCCTGTTATTAGCTGGCATGTGTGTTCTGGGATTCAGAGCCCTGGTCTTCTGTAAAGGCAGTCAGTGCTTAGTCACTGAGCCATCTCTTCAGCCCTTGTTTATGCTTTTTGACACTAGGGTGTAATAGTTCATTATATGAAACATACCATCACATTCTCTTAATGCAATGAAATTTCTTTAAATGCCCTATGTTAAAATGGAAATTTAAGTAATTCAGGCTATAAGCAGATAATATGAGACTTTCTGAGGCATTTTGTAACTCTTTAAAAATAATTCCCTATGTATTTTATTCAAAATTTGCATAAATGTCTGTGTGTATTCTTTGTAGGAGGAAGATTGTTAGGGTTTTCACTGAGACTTCTCTGAAATCTAGGTAGCAGAAAACAGCTTAAGGATTATATTTTCTTAGTCCTAGAAATCCAAGTTACCCTAAATCAATCATTCCTATGGGATGTTCACTATAACATTACAAAATCAGGTTTTCTAAGTTGCTTCTATGAAATACAACATTCCAGGTGTTTTTAGAAGACCTTGTGCTGGGAAGATCAAAAAGATTAGGTTATTTTTTTTCTTTTGAAAAATAATATAAATTCCTTGAAGAGACCACTTACTTTAACCTTAATACATATGAGGAGAGTTGAAATTGTTTCATGCCTATCTACCCATGGATGTCTGTGGCTGTTAAGATGCTCAGATAGTTATCTAGAATATTCCATCGATACTCTAAGCCTGTGAGATAACAGTCACCAAGCAAGACAGTATAAACTCCTGAAAATGAAAGGGCCTCGGGTAAAAGTGCAGGGCACATGCATTAGGTCTCGGTGGAAGGAGGGATTTGATCTGGAGATGGAAGAATAGAGCACTGATTATAGGTTTAGAAGTGACCATGTTATTCATAGCTGACCAATGGGGAGGCAGCATTTCCTTTCTTTAACAGAATGGACTCTTCATCCTGGAATCCTGGCTCCAAGTATTGGCCACTCTGTGCTTCTTCTTTTCTTTATTAATGTGAACAGGCAGAAGGAAAGCAGCAGGGAGATTAGTAAGTTCACAGCTCCAGTGATAAAGTCAAGCAGAAGCTGGCAGACTGTACAGCCCTGGGCCAGTTTCTGTGGCCTTTGTGAGTAACGTTTTTTCTGGAGTGTAGTCTTGTGTTAATTTACTGTTGTTTAAGGCTGCTTTTTCTGCCTTGGCAGAGCCATTACTATGGTGTCTACAGAGTTTATAGTATTAATTAATTTATTTTTGTGACAGGGTTTTGTTGTAGCCCTCCTGCAGTCCAGGCTGGCCTAGAACTCATGGCAGGCTTCCTTCTGCTTTCCAAGTGCTTGGCTTACAGGCCTGTGCCAGTATGCTTGACGCTGATCTGGCTTTTGAAAGCGAAAGTGCTTGCCCCTGAATTACAGATTTAACATGTTTCCAATTTCTATTTAGTTTTATTTTTGGAGAAGGGAGGCACACAATGGGACAATGGTGATAATATTGCCATCAGAAATATGAAGCTCAATACACAACGTGCAAGCACACATAAAATGACTTATTAAAAGTGTGAATAACTGGAGTGATTATTTTTTTCTCTTGTCTTTCTTTTCTTTTCCTTTTATTTATTTTTTTTGGGGGGGAGTTGGGGGGAAGGAGAGGGGGGATTGACAGAGGTTCTCACTATTAGCTCTGGTTGTCCTGAAACTCACTGTGTAGCACAGGCTGGCCTGGAACTCACAGAGCCCCACCAGCCTCTGCCTTCCAAGTGCTGGGATTAAAATCGTGTATCACCATTCCCAGCTTCAAGATCTAGGAAAATTAAGTACAGTGGAGGGTGTCAATCATCAGGTTTGTAGTTAGAAGCAGAAGTTATTTCCCAAGCACTCCTCTGTGCTCTAGAGTAGTGTAAGAGCACAGATGCATGAGACTCCAAGAAAATAACTGTAGTCAGGGTGCTGAGAAACAGGGGGAGGAGAAATGTATGGGTTTGATATGTTGGATGTGTGACTTGGAACATATGAAAGATAGACAGGGCCCGCTTTCCAAATGAGAGTAGGTCTCTAACTACATTTTCAGCTGTTTTGTGATTGCAATTAGTCTTGCTTCAGAAAAGATGTATACTGAGAGAATTTAACAGAAGTACTGGTATATAACCCAGACCTCAGCCACTGAGCCTTTGGTTGTGAGTCAGTTAAGACTGTGTAAGTTGCATTTATTAGAAAGCTGAAGTGAAATAACTTAGGAGTTTATTCTCTCTATTACAAAAGATAATACAGCTGCAAGATTCTTTACTGGGTATTTGATAAACTCCATTTTTGCTTTCCTAGCTGGTGGGATGCTCACCATTCAGGATGACTGCTTCAATTCTGGCCCTGTCTTCTCTAGCCCATGCTTAAGGATCTTTGTAAGGGATCTTGAACAGCTGCTGCCAATTTCACATTGCATTTCATTGGGAACTGATGCTTTGTTGATTGATTAATATTTGTATGAGCCCATCAAAGGTTTCCTTTCCGCCTGTCCAGTCATACCACCACCAAAAAAATTCCAGCAGGTTTTTTAGAGTTTGGAAAAGAAAGGACTGGGCAGTTTAGTTCAAAATAGCTAGTTATGAGGGCATATACCTATACACTTAGTACTCAGGAGACTGCGGCAGGAATGTATGTCTATTCTGGGCCATTTAGTGAGACCTACATCAGGTAACAGAAGTTATTGGCAATAATAGTTATAATGATTACTGCTGAGCTTTTACTAGCTAGAGTTGCTCATCTGAGTCCTTTATTTATATGTGTACTTTATTTAGTCCCTAGACTAACCCTATTGTTTCTGTGGTTTTGAATGAAGAAGCTGAGGACTAGAAAGGTTAAATAACTTTCTAAAAGTGACACAATTGTAAAATAATGACGTCTAATTACAAGTCTAGGTCATGTGCTTCTGCCACAGTGTTATACTAATCAATAAACTAAGCATCCATACTTGGAGGTCAAGAAATGAATGCTGGGAGCTCTTAAGCCATTTTCCCAAGCTAAGGCAAGCTGTGAGCTGTGAGGCTGAACTTCCCAGCTTTATTTCTGGTACCTAGGCTGCTCTCCCTGGGTCCACCATTTAATCTTTGTCTCCTATTTATGAATTAGTCGTCTTGAGAGATGGGCCTATTTGGTTTGCCATTGTGACAAACCCTGAAAATAATAGTCTTCTTTCAGAATTCTTTCTTTGGCATGCAGGCTCTAGGAAGGAGTGTAGCTTGGTGGTACTTTAGACGGTGAACTTTAGAGTCATAGTATCTGTGTTTGAGGTCCAGTGGTGCCAGTTTTACTCCCCTGAGTGGAGATGACTCATGCCTCTATTGTGTTTTAGTGGTCCCATCTATAAAATGGGTTAATAATAGTAGCTGTCCCAGAGGCTTCTAGAAGGAATAGATGGCTTCACAAAATGAAACTGCATATTGTGGTTTCTAGCAAATTACTAAACAGATTCTAATCTAATAAATTATTTATTAAAATGGACTTTCTGAATTAAAGTGAATACATTTTCTGGCACCTGGTTGATTGCTGCTTACTGAGGGTATAAAATAGAAAAAATAACCTCAAAGTGCCTTTGCTTCTCATGCTGATAGGATAATACTGAAGATGGGCTACTTACTTTCTAATTTTTTAGTGCTGGGGATAAAACCTGGGCATAGGTAAGTGCTGTAGCATGGAGGAACAGTTTCAGCCCAAGATGAGATTGTTTTTTTATTTATACCAATTCTTAAGGTCAGTATAATGCTATTCACCATGTGCTAGTTTCATGTTATTATATATAAAATGAGCATTTTTTTTCTGAGATTGCTTGAAAAGTATTGAACATATCCAGAGTACTATTAGTGATGTAGAAGTTTATGCCACTGCTCTTAAATCTGGATCTTTCAATCTTTTCACATCACATTTTCAAGTACTATCAATTGCCCATTAAATATTAATTTATCTGAGGAATAGTAATGTAATCATTAGTGAAATGACTGGGTGACAGCAGCACTTACCAGTAAGATGAAGACTGTCAGCCTAAGATTGATGTCATGGAAGCAGCTTCTGGGCAGTGTTTTTGCCTTTGCCCCTTCCGTTGGAACAACGTGAGAATTAAATGCTTTTAAAGGGGACCAGCCCATCTCGGTTCATGTGTGTCATTCCAGCATCAGAGAAAGTGCTGCACAATACTAGGATGACAGCCCCACCTCTGATGTCACCCAGGATGGTACGATCCTCTCTGAGCCTCTGCCGGCTTCCTGCTGCTGCACTAGGGGAATGGTTACGTTAATGCTAACTCCCGGCATCTCAGTTCTCTCCTTGAAGTAGTTTTCACAATTATAGAAAAGCCCTACAGTGGCTGTTTTCGGTAAGCTACCAAGGTAGAGAGCCCCTGAGGCTGAGCACAGCAGAAGAGCAGGCTGCGCTCCCTGCTTTTGTGAGGGGCTGAGACAGCAGTTCTGGGCTCAGCTCAGCTCTGGTTCCAAGTGCTCAAAGTGCTTGCTTCTTCCATTTACATCACCGAGTGCAGTGCAGGGCAAGAGGGGCCTCCAGAAATCTGAAACTAATTTGCTTCCAGTTGACTAGAACAGCACATTTTGCATTAGCTTGCTTCTTTTCTCCATAACTTTTCTCAAGCGTTAAACTGATGAAGTGGGCATTTTCTATGATCAATGGGTAACTGCTGGAGCTACAGTAATCTCTGTGAGTAACCTCTCTTTGTAGGTCTATGCAGGCAAATATATTTTATTTATCTATCTCTTGTGAAATGTTGCTGTGACATTTTTCCGTCTGTATGATTAACTGCTTTTGCTTACTGGTGTTGTCTTTTGGCCATCCCAGTCAGTAGGAGACTTCTGGGGGCGGCCCAAGTTCTGCTGAATCCTGCTAGATATCCAGAAGGGCAGACTGCATTCATTCTGGGAGTCTTTAATCCCCCAGAAAATAGAGAGATGCCATGGGTGCCTCCAAATGCTTTTGCCCAGTACCTCACTTGGCTTTAGCTTGGGATATTTATTTAGCATATGATGTGGAATTTTCCAAATTTCTTTCTTTCAAAATGGAGAGTAGAACATCATGCTTACCTGTAATTTTATTTCCTTTCATCTCTCTATCCCCCCAGCAGTTTTCCTAGGCACAGGGCATTCTATCACCCTATAGAAATGATCTTCCTTTCTGTGATGCATTATAGAGGCAGAAAGGGTCCAGGCTACTTCTTACTTTAGAGAGCTATGATATTGGATGGGATAGGGGAGGAGTTTCTCTTAAAGAATCCCAGCTCATTTTCATCTGCATGTCTGAAGCACAGTGAGGAGTCTCAGCAGCCTAGAGAGGGAAGGGTGACTTCAGAAGTGGCTCCTTCTTTCCACTGGCTTGACACTGAGGTTTAGTCTCTCCTGGAAGAAGCAACTGTCTTAAGGATTGCTCAGTGTGTCTTTCCTATCTGTTTAAAGCATCTCATAGTATTTTAAGATTTATTTCTCTCTAGAAAAACTGAGTTTCAACTTTCTGTTGAACTTTCAGTGGTGGATTTACTTAGGATTGTTCCTGTCAGTTTGTGGGATGAACCCTGACTTTAAACCTAAGGTATCCACTGAGCATAAACACTGAAGTCTGCTCCCAACTCCCACCCAGTGGGGTTGCTTGTTTACCGACATCTGTCTTGCAAGGCAGCAGCAATTAAGGGGTTCACAGCTGTAGTCGGTTATCACTGCCACTTTCTTGGCACTCATAATGATTATTAAAACAGTTATATAGTATTTTGGGCATCAGTTTAAATTTCTTCACTGTTAAATTACTTCATAAAATGCATAAGAATAATTTATCATAATATTATCACATATGTGTTAACTTTAGTGAAAGAAAGCCTGCTCTAAATAATATTATGGGGTTAGGAGTTCAGAGTGAACCTTTTTTCTCTTTTTAAAAACATAATAAAAACTAAAGAGTCAGTGTAGAGAAACTTTAAAACTGGATATTAGAAGCATAGATAGGAAGAAGTATAGAGAATGGACAGAATAAATAAAATAGAGGAGAGAGAAGTAAGGTTAAATGAAGGAATTTGGAGGGGGACCTAAAAAACAAAAATTATGAGAAGTAGTTGAGAGATAGACAAAAGTGGGGAATTGTTCAGATGAATAAAGGAGTCCACTTTTAAAAAGTGGGATTACAGATGAGCTCCTGCCGGAAGATGGCTCTCTGTACTGTCTGCAGTGCTCTGGGCAGTGGCAGAGATGGTGGTGCTATAACATTAATGGGCTGTTTCTGCTCTCATCCTTCTGACCTTCTGAATGCTGTCTGCTGCTAGTTGCTGCTGCTGACACTGACTGGCATGGTAAGCTACTATCACTCCTGTAGGGATTAGAACTGAATGAGGAAAGTTAGGCTCTGAATCATTAGCATGTGGGATTTAGTTTGTGGTAAAGCACAGCTGTAACTATTAATCACCAAGGGAAAGAATGTCCAATTAATGGAACATTCTGTATTTGTATGCACATGATAAAAGCTTGAAAAATGCTTGCCAAGTCTTTCCTGGCCTTTGAAGCACATACAACCTTAAATATGCATGCATTCAGAGAGCTACCAATGTCCAGAAAATAGTATCATTCATTATATATGGTAGTCTTCTCCAAAATATGATTTTCATTATGAGGAAGAGTGTGTCCCCAAATATAATGTAGTTAGATTACTCATTTGGCAGTTTTGCATTACTCACACCCATTTTCTGATTTTTTAAAATCATGCCAAATACATTTTCTACTGCTTGGTAAGGGGATTAGATTACCCCCTGTTTTGTTTTAGTGCAGCCATTTCCATTGCCTTGAGGGTGTAAGTTGTGCATCTGTTTCTGGAGTGTTTATTGATCACTGTTTTTCATAGTTAAGAATTATAGTTCCATATAGGCAAAATGCATTCGAGGTCTTTTTTAATTCTGTAAGGCTTGCTTTTTATGTTTGGTTTGTCTCACAATCATTCATTAACAAAATTACAGACTGAACAGGCAAAATTGGCACTCTTTCCCATCATTGAGGATAAATTACTTCTGAGAAAGTCAAAGGTTTTGCTTTTAGCTTGCTTTTGTAAAACTTCCACTATTAAAATAATTCAAGAATTTGTAGTTTTCTTTTGTTATTGCAGTTTGAAACAACACATGTGAGAAGGAGGCTGTTTTGGTGGCTAGATGACCTGTGATGATCTGTATTAATCTCAGAGAACAGTCTGTAGACTGTGGATGCAAGCTCACTAGTGCCTCAGCAAACTGAATTTGCTCATGGATATTTTTTGAACAAGTAATGTACCCAAGAACATGAATAGGAAACTCTGGGGGAACAAAAAAAACACCCTGTTTTTTATGTACTCCCAAAACCTCACTTTCTTTCAACCTATACCTTTTAAACTCCCATATAATTTATTTAGAGGCTACTAGATAGTGATGTTTACATTTTTGTGGTCAAGATCACTTTTGCAGTTTTTGTGTGAGTGTCATTACTAGCTCTCTGAGAAACACAATGAGATTTAAATTCAGGAAGGGCAGGAAAGCCCTTCAGCTTTGCTCTTTGCAAAGTGCCCTGGATTGCTGGGTATGAGGGCAAACCCACATCAGAACGATGAAGTTAGGACTGGAGGCTCTTTGACCTCTACAACCTGTGGTTGGTTGTTGTCTACTCTACTATTTGAACTATTGGAACTTCAAATTAAGAGGTAGGGACTTGTAAAAGAAATTTTTTAAAGAATAAAAATGTAGTTACTTATTAAATATTGTCAGAGTGACTTCTAGAGGGTAGTAGAGTTTCTCATACTTCTCTGTACATGAGTCTCTGGCCTGCTTTATTCATTTGTGTGTGTGTGTGTGTGTGTGTGTGTGTGTGTGTGGTGATGCATGCACGTGAGTTTGTTTGTATGTACCCATGGCAGTTCATGCAGAAGCTTCAGTTGCTGTCTGCCTTATCATTCCTTGAAATGAGTCTCTGAACTGGAAGGGTATAATTTTCAGCTAGCCTAGCTGAATGTTAAGTTCTTAGAATCTTCTTGCTGGGACAGTGAAGTGGCTCAGTGAATAAGGGCACATGCTGCCCAAGCCTAGTGATATTAGCCACATCTTCAGAAACCACCCACATGGTAGCAGGAGAGAAACATCTTATACAGGTTGTCCCATGACCTCTACAAGCAGGTCAAAGCATGTATTCTCCCAAACAAATAAATAAAACAATTAAAAAATAATGCACATATGCCCATCCTCTAGTGTGGGAGTTTCAGGCATGTGTAGCCAAGCCTAGATTTTTTTTAAAGATGTATTTATTTTTATGTTTGTGAATATTTTGCCTACATGTATGTATGTGTGCCATATTCATACAGTGCCTCTAGAGGCCAGAAGAGAACATTTGGGTTCCCTAGAATGAGAGTTTCAAACAGTTGTGAGCTGTCATGTGGGTGCTGGGAATTGAACCCAGGTACTCTGCAAGAACAGTGAGTGTGCTTACCATTGAGCTATCTCTCCACCCCCATGACTAGCTTTTGATGTGTCAGGGAACTCGGGTCCTCATGCCTACCCTGTAAGCAGTTTTTCTCCCTGCCCATCTCCATAGTCCTTCATTAAGTTTCATGTTTGAAACCCTCATGAAAAATCTGAGCAGCGTTTTTGTGACATCCTTTTGTGTGATGTGTATGTTGCCATCTCAAGGTCATACTAAGCACAGAGATTCAGGACAACATTTTCAAATCAAACTTCTGTGATTAATTGAAATGATCTGTCTATATAGAGTAGCTTGAGAGCTGTTAGTGATATAGGTGGAACACTGAAGAACTAATATTTTTTAGATTTATTTACTTTTATCTCATGGGTATAGGTATTTTTGCTTACATGTATGTCTGTGCACCATGCACATGCCTGATGCCCATGCAGGTCAGAGGAATGAATTAAATAATCATCTGAAGCTGGAGTTACAGAATGCTGAAAGCCACCATGTAGGTGCTGGGAATTGAATCCCAGTTCTCTAGAAAGAGCAAGGGTACTCTTACCTGCTGAGCCATCTCTTTAAGCCCTAAATTTGCAATTTTATGCAGTTAATTTACATAGTCAAATGCAGATGTGGCTATTATATTGAACAACACAGGACTTACTGAGTGGTGTGTGAGTTGTGAATTTTATGCTTAATGTTAACAGCCTATCTAGCATCATGTCAAATTCTAGAAGTGCAGCTAAAGTTGTTTCTATTGATCTTTACCACCCAGTAAACTCTGCAGACAATGTGTCCAGAAGGAATTGCTGGCTTGTGAGGCCTGATGGTGGGAGTCTCCTGATCTTCTATGGGCTCTTCTCCCAGCATTTAACTCCTACTTAGCACACAAGAGAAGCTGGCTGAGAAGGTGAAAGAATGAGCCTACTCTAAGTTGGGAAAGCTCTTTGCATTTCCAGCATTCTCTGCTCAAGCTGGCCTTTGGATATCAGGACTACATGTTCTGTTTTACCTGTGTTTAAGGAGGATTTTTTTTTTTTTTTTTTTGCCTTGAGTTATCCTGACATCCCATTGATATATGGCATTCTTTATTTCACTTAGACAACATAAATGTCTACTTTGCTAGGCTCTAGTGTTGTAAGGGACATGATGGCAAAGAACAGACCACATTCATTCCATTTGGAGTTTACATTCTAATGGTGACAAAGAAAAACAAGTTAGATCCTCTTCATAAAGTCCAATGGACCCAGGTCCCAGGAAACAAGTGTGCAGAATTCATAATCTTCCACCCCCCCAAAGGACTTCAGCTGAATGTTGTTACAAGTATGTTTTTCCTCCGCCAGTCTGACCCCACTGACACGCCAGCCCCAAATAATACACTGAGACCCTGTATTTGATATAATTCTGTTGGCCAGTTACTTGTTTCTTATTGGCTAGCTCTATCTTAAGTATTAACCTATTTCTATTGATCTAAGTGTTTCCACATGGTCTCATCCTACTGGAGAGTGGGGCCAGCCTCTGCTCTCTCCAGTCTCTCCATGCTGACTCCTCCCTACTACTTCCTCTTTCCTCCTTGTCTCCTAGTCCATCCTATCTTCCTTTCCTATTGGCCAACAGTGCTTTATTTATCAACCAATAAGAGAAACATATTTACAGAATGACATCTCCCATCAGGATGTGGCAGTCATGTTACCTGGATAAGCTCAGGTTTTGCTTGCTGCTCAGAATCACTCAAGAAAGCTGCTCTAATCAAGCTTCAGTGACCAAGTGTCTGGTACATGTGCCAAATGGGGCCATTTTGTGTTGAGTTTGTCAGCCAGAGTAGAAGAGCATATTTCATATCCTGGTTCTCCAACTTCATTCTTAGGAAGGCATAGACTCTGCAGCTAGTCCTGTGAAACAGGCTCATTTCCTCATGATTGAAACACATTATGTTTCTATTCCATCATTTTATTATAGTCCTTTCTCTATGTTGCAGAAACAGATGGCTACTTAATACAGAGTGCAGAGCAGTGCTAAAATTGATCTTGTTAACATTAAAATTATCCTTTTTTTCAGTATATTAAGTCAAATTAAAAACTCAGTGGGTTTGCAGATCACAGAGAAGTAACTTTACCAGGGAATGTAATTTATGGAAAACTTTGCCAAATATACAAGGTAGTAGGATAAGCTTTCTTATAGAAAAGGCAACTTTTAATGAATTAAAATTCCCTCTCAGTATAATATTTCAGTGAGTAAAACTCTTTTCCTTCCATTCACTCCCCTCCTACATATATTTTAGACTACACTTACATTCTTTTAAGAGGGAAAAAGAAATGCAGTTAAGCTATGCACCTGCTAGTCCAACTCTATGAGTATGTGGTTTACATTTCGGTAAGTGCTAGAATTCTTCCTTTTAATACTAAGCAAATCAAATCCCCTTGTCATATTTGGGCAGAACTAATGTAGTAATGCTTTCTGCAGAAAAAAATGTTGATTGTGGTCTTATATTAGTATTAGATTGGAGGCAAGGCGCTTTAAGTCAGGGGTGACAGCCCTCACAGTAGATGAGGTCAACAGTGGCTTTGGTGGGAATATGTAGAAACTACATAGGGAGAGGGAGATGACAATAGATGTGGATAGTGCCTGAAGTTATACGTCCTGGGAAGGGTAGCAGCCCTTGCATCCTTGTTCCAAGCCAGCCCCTTCTGCATGTGTTCTGTATCAAAACCTTACCTCTGCTTCTGCTCAAGCCTTTGGTTATCCTGAGTATGTATGCCCATACTCTCCTTGGACATCCTTCATTTGCTACTCACATGTCTTTTTGCCATGTCAAACACACATCATGTTGGACAGTATTCTTTTGAATTCCCTGTGTTGGTTATGTAACAGGTTGTTGATATAAAGGTTTGCTGAGTGAGTGAATGAATGCCAGACACAGTAGCAATGTTCTGAAAAGGAGCAGAAAAAACAAAACAAAATGAAACCTTAAAGTAAAATAAAAATTTGCTCATTTTCTTTCTTTCCTTTTCAGAAGTAATCATACTAGTATAATGATTTCCATAGGAATCACTTACATGGAATAAATACAAAATTCAGGATCAAGTCCTAGCTAAGTTTTGTTTGTTGTTAAAGCCAGTGGTGAGTAGAAATGTAAACAGCAAAAGGAAACAGCCTCTGCAGTGTCACAACAAAGGGGTCCTTCATTTTCATGGGAAGACATGAGAGTCCTGTGACATGTCCTCTGAAGGAGTGGATGGCACCCATGGAAGTTGTTTGTATGTAGAAACTACTACAGATAGAAGAATGTTTGTTTTTGTTACTTTTGTTAACTTTACTGCTATTAAAAAAAAAAAAAAAAAAAAAAAAAACCAGTGACCTCACTGCTTAGTGGCGTCTGAATCTTTCCCACAAATTTATAGCTAGAAGCTGAAGACTGTCAGTGTAGTCCAGTCTCAGCTCTGTGTAGAATGCTTTGTTTGTACTGTTTGCACATTTGCTGAGATCCTCAGCTTCTTAGACTGTTATTTGCCCTTGACTGTCTGTTCTAGTCCTTACTTACTAAAAGGTAAATGCATCTTACTGAACTAGTTCTTTCTAAAAAATAAGCTTAGACCAGGAGAGCATATGAAGTGGTAAAGCCTGCAGGGAGTCCTGTAGGGACTTTCTTCCAATTTTCTCATTTCTTTGATCTCTTTAGCTTGGACCAGTTGCCAAATTCTGTCAAGCACCACAAGTATTTCCTATACTTGATGTATTTCCTTTTTCTTCTGAATGACATTTCAATAAAATTACTGCAATTGCACTGAAGGACTTACCATGTTTTTTGAGAGCCCATTTCTCTTTTTGTTTGTTTGTTTTGTTTTGTTACTTCCCTGGGCTGGTGGTTATTTTCATGCTTATTTTATAGATGAAAAACTAAGCTATTAGGACAAAGTGGGCTCTCAGATGATGTCAGTTAACATTTCTTTGTTCTTCTGAATTGAATTTCACTGGAGTGGATTTTTGTATGTGTATGGCTTTATTTTCACTGTGGTAGAGTTTTTTTTTTTTTTTTTAAATACTTCATGGTTTGTTAAAAATTGTAGCTGTTTAGAGGATAGAGAAATGGCTCACTGGTTAAAAACCTCTCTGCTCCTCTAGAGGAACTGTTTGGGTCTCAGCAGCAATGTTGGGTGCCTCCTAACTAGCTGCACCTCCCAGGGGATGGGGGCATTCATACAGATACAGCAGGTACTCACACACACATATGCACATAAATAAAAAGAATACATCTTTAAAAATTACAGTTGCTTGAAGCTTAAAATGTGAGTTAACATTAGGCTTCTGATTTTATGTATGTGAACAGCTAAAGTTCTGTTGGCATTTCCGGTGAGGGAGAGTGCTTGCTTTCTTTCAATAGTTGGTTATCAAAGGGAGATTTAATTTAAGGTGGTGAAATGGAGTTAGATCTGGAAGGGTAAAAATAGTATGATCATTTGAGATGAAAAGAAGTATGTCAAGTAAAAAAAGATACCGAACAAAGGCAAAAGACAGTATGTAAAGTTCAGAATGTCCATGTATATGTCAGAATTAAAACCTTTTCAAGGTATGAATGTTCAGTTTAGAAGCAATGACCTAACCCTGGAAGGGGAGCTGAGAGAGACAATGAGGGAAAGATAGGTTGGGACTAGAGAAATGCAAACCTGTCTATTCACAGATAGCATTTTAGGTAGAAACCCTGAAAAAAAATCTATAATATGAAGGCTAAAACACAATTTTAGCCAAGTGGTTGAGTGTAAGAGTAATAACTAGCACCCCAGTGTACTTCAATGCAGTAGGAATGCACAGTAGAAGTTGTTTTTGTAGAAATCCACTCAGTATTGTTAGTATGAATGAAATAAACCTAATAAGATAATAACTTGTTCACAAAACTATTGCTGAAAGAAATAATAGAAGGATAGCCCATGTAATAGTAATATGGTTTAGAATGCAGTGCACTATAGATTATTTGCTGTTCTTGTTAAAAATCCCAGCTGTCTGGTAGGTTGATCCTAAAATTCATATAGGAAATATAAGAAAGCCAGAGTGACCAGAATAACCGGGAAAAGGGGGGCAGAGTTGGGAGACTCTTCCAGTTCGACACTTTACCTATTACAGAACAGCAGTGTCAATTCAGAGGATGTTGGCATGAAGATCCAGCTCAATGTGATAGAATGCAGAGTTACAATAAAACCTTACAGTGTCAGTCAGTTGAGTATTCACAAAGGCATCAAGGCATTAAATGAGCAAGGAGAATATAAACTAGATGTCCAAATCCAATAGAATGAACTTGAGCCTCTCATATTGTACACAAAGATTAACTTAAAATAGCTAACCCTGTAAAAGCTATTAAAATAAAATGAGATTATATCTTTTTAACCTTGAATAAAATAGTGATTTTTTTATATATAACAAAAAGATAAGCAACCAAAGAAAAACAGGTAAGTTAGACCTTTATCAAATTTATAAACTTTTGTAACTCAAAAGATGCTACCAATCAAATAAAAAGACCACTCATAAGATGTTTATAAGAATTTTATAATTTAATAATAAAAAGAACATAAATATAATTATTATTGAAGACAAAGTCTACTGTGTTTCCCTGGCTGTCCTGGAACCACTATGAAGACCAGGCTGGCCTCAAACTCTGTGATTTTTCTGCTTCTACCTCCTGCATTCTGGGGGATTTAAGATTTAAGACTTGTGCTGTCACACTTAGCTAAAATTCATAATGTTCATTGAACTTGTTCTCTAACAATTTCATACATGCATAAAGTACATTCTGATTATTGTAACCCCACCTTCTAATCAGTCTCCCACCCCATCACTCCTTTTTCTTCCCCACAGTTCCCTTTCCCATGTTCAGGACTTATTTTGTTATTGTTGAAATTTATTGAGTTTAAACAAGATCATTTGTGTGACCATGGATTTGGAACTATCCATTGGAGCCTGATGGGCTCCTCATTGGGTCTCCAACTGAATACAGAAATTTCCCCTGTCCCAGGATCAATCAGTAGCCAATAGCTCAGCAGGCATGGGTAGACCCAGAAGGCCTTCCCTGATCCATGATTGACTAGCGATAGGCCCAGTCTTGTGCAAGCCTGATGCAGACAGGTACAGCTATAGTGAGATTATGATGTTCCCAGAAGACAGCAGTTCATAGCATTTCTCCCTATTTTTTGGCTCCTAAGTTCATTCTTGCCTCTCTTCTGCAATGATCCCTGAACCTTAGAGCAGGTGGTGTAAATGTCCTAGATAGGGTTAGCAATCAACTGTCACTTCTCAGCACCTTGAGCAGCCATGTACCATTTAATTCTGTTCAAGGCAGACAGAGGGTTCTCTTAATTAGGGCAGGGGGTAGCATTTAACCTTGGGCATAAACATAAACACTTAGAGGTAGGCACCTACATTGTTTATTGAAAAAAAAAAACCCTATATTTCCAATTGTTCACCTGTCTTCCTTTTCAAAGCCAAAGGTTTGAAAAGTTGCTTCCTTTCAGAGTTAAGAAAGTACATCTTATTGGTTGCATCAAGAGAACTTCAAGAGTGTGTCCAAGATTGTATAATATTTGATTCAAATTTAATGTTGGAAGTATATTTCAAATTGTTCAAAGTGCAGTACAAAACAACATATATGCTCAGACATACTATTTACCAAATTTTAGTATGTGGGGAATACCATACGGCGTATTAACACATTTCAAATTACCTCATCTTGTTGATGCCTTCAGCCATGTTTTTCATGCTACTTGCATGTGTGTATTCAGGTATTTATTACCTGTATTGCTGAAGAGGAAGCCTATAGCTCTGCAGTGGCTCATAAGCAGTCAAAGTTCTCTTTCATAAAATAGAAGTTAGTATACCATAGATGAGAGTTTTCCTGATTTAGCAACAAAACCCATGTTCAAATGGAGGTTGGCTACTGACCTAAGTATTTACCCATAAAAACTTTCATTTAAAGGTTTTGTGTATCAGAATTTCCCTACTCTCGGGTCTCACTGCCTGATATTGGGTCTCATTTAATAAAGAAATGCAAATTTGATTGATTATAACAAATTATCAATTAACTATTGTTTCTTTTGCTTTATGTACTAGAACTCATTGCATGATGTAAGTAAATTTTATGCAGTTGACAACCTTATATGTGGACTCTGAAAATACTGCACTCATGGAACAGAAGGTAGATAGTGGTCACCAGGGTGGAGACTAGTAAGATGCTATCAGTGGACACACAATTTCAGTTAGAAGTCACTTCCAGAAATCTATTTTACATTATAGTGGCTACTTGAAATTACTGGAAGAATCGATTTGAAGTATTTTTAACATTAATTATCAATTATGTATGGTAATGAACATATGATTCTTTAATTTAATAATCCCATAATGATACAGATGTACGCACATTACCTTGAGAAATATACATATAACTTTTATTTATCAATTAAGAAAATAAATAAATGCAAAATAATTATACAGTTGAAATCCTAGAAACCTTTCTGTGCACTGTGTTTCCTCTTACATTTTTCTTCACTGTCACTCTTCAGGGAAGTTTGGAAAATGCTTCTCTCCCTAGAATGGGACAGGGAAGAACAGACTTCCAGCTGGGAAATATTTACTGACCTTAAATAAATGTCATCCTTCCTGAGGCCTGGTCTCAGATGTCATGGTATGTTTGTAAGGATTGGTGTCATGCTCCACATCAATATTTATTATTTCACCAATGGTATTTGGATAGTGATACCATAATTTTAATGTTTGTACTATGAAGGAACTGAGTTACTACAGTCCCATTTCTGGGATTTCCTGAGAAGTAGGGTTCATATGGTGTGAGTCATTAGCCTTCTCTTATGTAGAAACTTCTGTGGTGATGTATATGTAGGCTGAATAGAAGCGGCCACTGCAAGGTTATAAGAAGTGTGTGTTACAGGGTGGAGTAGAAGGAAATAGTAAACAAATATTACTGAGAACCTAGCATGTTTGGTATTTCTTAATACACATTAGACCTTGATGTTCTATTTCCATTCTGTTCCATTCTTAGGTGATCATGGAGGAAGCACTTTACTCCCACCAACTGTCACAAATGAATTTCCAGAATATGGGACCATGGAAGAAGGAGAAGGCCTAAGAGCCTCTCTAGACTTGGATGCAAAGTCTCAGCCATGCTGCCCGCTAGAGCAGCAGGCAGTCTACCTTCTTGCTGGACAAGACTCTATGCTCAGCAGTGTTACAGAAGGACCAAATGATGCTTCTCAGTGTCACCCTCAGGAACAAAGTTTACAACCCATTGACTCTTTAATTTCTGCTCTGAAAGCTACAGAAGCCAGAATAGTTTCAGGAACATTTCAGGCTACAAAGGTACTGGACAAAGATGCTAATTTTTCAGGTCAGCCAGTGGATAAAGAGTGGAGTCCTGCTAGTCATAAGCCACAGAGAACCCATAGAACATTCCCTGCTAGCAGAAAATCATCAGATTTACCTCTTTCGGGGGAAGTACCAACAGATGGAAATTTTTCTTTGAACATCCAGGAGGATCGGACTGCACTCCTACCCGAAGAAGCTCAGGCAGAACTGTCCCTGATAACTAATTACAGAAGACAAGGGCCTCTCTGTGTGCAGGAGTCAGCATGTCCTGTGTTGTCCCTGCGGACCTCAACAGGGAGCCATAACCCTGTGGACAGAGCTGGCGTTTTGAAAGATCACAGGTCTGACCTTGGAAGAGAGCACCCTAGAGTATGTGATTCAGGTGGCTTCATGGGACGGCAAGGGCGGATCAAACATGTAGAGTTTCAAGGAGTAGAGATATTGTGGACGGGAGAGAAGGTGGACACTCAGCATCCAGTAGGTGTTGAGACATTACCAGAAAGGACAACCTCTCCTGTCAGCAAGTGGTTTGCCAAAGGGTCAAGCCATTACAGTTCAGCTGCTGGTTTGTGCAGCAATTCTGTTAATTTAACTGGGAGTGTTTGGGATGAAACCTGGAAAGTTCCTTCAGCAAAGCCTGGCACGAGCTTAGGGGCATTGCCCCCTGTCCCTCTTGGTGAGAGTGGAGAGGATGAAGTCTTCCTTAGGGAAAGCAAAGAACACCTTGAGGAAACCCTTGATCTACAGGAAGATAAAGAAAGGTGAGCTCTAGAGTCATCATGCTATTTGTGATGCCTGGAACATGTTATCGATAATTGCTGTCTTGGCTTGATGTGGGAATCCTCCACACAGGTCCATAGTCTCACCTTAACAGCCAGTTTGCTTTACAAGGTTTATTCCATGTATGTGAAGTTGACTATGATGTCCAAAATATTAAATGGAGAATTCTAGAAATGGTAATTCATGTTTATATAGGTTTTATTATAATGTATTGTACAGTTGTTCCATTTGTTATGATTATTAAAACTCTGTGGCTAACATACAGTAACTTTACCATAGGTATAGGAATGACATATTTAGGAATTTATAGTCATACCAATGGCAATTTATCCCTATGCATAAATTGGAGGACTGCCATACTTTGTTCTTATTGTTACAGAATGGGAGAGAAATGATTATAGTCTAGGCTTTTCTTAGATTACAGCTTGTAAGACAGAAAAGTCATCACTTAATAAAGCTATCTTTTAGAAAAGGATCAGGGGAGCAAAGCTAAAGATACTATGAACAGTCAACCTTGCAAACATGTGTTTTTGACATGAAAGATTAAAACTTATTGATATGTCTTGTGTAGTCGCCACAGCCTATCTGTGGGCTTCCTCTGAGTGCAAACAGTTCAGCTTATAGTGCAGCCTGCTTTCCTGTATGGACATAGAGGTTAGGACATCTGAGAAAGTCAGAGGTACACTAGACTACAATCCACTTATTTTATAATATTCATGAATGAGTAGTTCTCAACTGTGGGTCATGTCTCCTTTGGGGGGTTGAATGACATTTTCACAGGGGGTCACGTAAGACCATTAGAAAATACAAAAATTTACTTTATGATTTCATAACAGCAGCAAAATAGCTATAGAAACAATTTTAGAGTGTGTGTGTGTGTGTGTGTGTGTGTGTGTGTTTGTGTGTGTGGTCACCACAACATGAGAAAGTATATTAAAGGGTTACAGCTTTAGGAATGTTGAGAACTACTGGTTTATATGCTAAAAATATGTCAAGACTAAAGGGATGCGCGCGTGCGTGCATGTGTGTGTGTGGGTGTGTGTGTGTGTCTTTTCCTCTGCAGGTGACACATTTAAGATGATTTTTTGGGGGTGACTATAAGGATCACAAAATCCCTAGATGTTTTTCAGAAGTAGCCTTGATATATGGCTCTTGTCTTTATATCACTCTGAAATTTGCACTTTTACTGCTGTTCAGACTAGCAATTCATTGTTTTCACCCTCCCCCCACCTCCCCCTTTTTCTAGAAACATTTTCAAGTTGCTTGTTGTGTCATGACCCTGCTAGGTGCTGGACATAAAACAGTTGGTAAAGTACCTGAGATCCCTGGCCTATGAACTTTAGTGCTAAATATACACATTGGCCACACAAACACTAACTATGTCCTGTGAAGAAAAGAACAGAGATCTACTGGGAAGATAAACTTGAATGGAAAGAAAGAGGCTAATTCAGGTGGCAGTATGGATAAAATCTTTCTGTAAACAAGTTAATTAAATGAGACCTGAAATGGAGGCAGTTGGCCAGATAGAAAATGGGGAGTGAGTTCTGTACAGGATCTTTGCTTTCATTTACGACCAATGAAAAAGCTGTAAGAGGTGTCAGCCCAGAAAATTCTTTGGTACCCAATGAAATGACAGTAAGTTAACACCAACAAGGACAGTCATAGCATTGTATGCAGATTTTGGTAATACATAGGGATCATTTAGGAGACATTTCATAGATACTTCTTATTTCTTTTTTATTCCCTTGTCATGGGAACCAGAGGTCAAGTAAAGTTTACCTAAAATTATATAGCAAGTAGGCAACACTGCGGTAAATCAGTTCCATGTTTCTTTTGACTTACTGCTCTGACCACTGACTTGCCTAAGTTGTCTGAATATTCACCTTACTATTTGAAGGCCTTGCTGGATATTAATTCTTAAGATCTCTACACCAACATTGATGCCCCACCCTTTCATAGTCATATCTAAGTTATATCTAGCTTTTTATGATTTTGCCATATTTGTCAGCTTTTTAAAAATTCCTTTTTAAACATGATTTTCCTCCTCTACCCTTTCCCCCTCTCCAAACTCTCCCATACACTTACTTCAGTGCTCTCTTTGAAATTCAGCCTGTTTTTTACATTAATTGTTACATGCATATATACATTATAGACATGTATGAAATCTACATACATATTCCTAAATACATAAATATAACCTGCTCAGTCTATATGTTACTTGCGTGTATATCTTCAAGGTTGACCATTTGGTGTTGGATAACTAACTCACTGGTAGGAACATCAAGCTACACACATAAAATCTCATGAACCTGACTGCAAACATGAGCTGCACAAGGGCAACAGTAGACATGTTAATGTGGACAGGAGCAGGGGTAGAAAAGCCCAGGAGACCTTCATTCTACCCAAAGGACTAAAGGCAGCTAAGGCATACTGAGCTCCAGAGAAATAGTCCTCTACAGGGAAGTGCACAGTTGTTGTTAGCCTTTCAGAAGTTTATTTAATGCTCTTGTGGCGAACCTGAAGTCTCTGCAGTTCTACTTTCTGTCAGCAGAGGGCAGCAGCTGGATTCTCACCAGAGAGCATCTGGTCTCACTTAAATCAGAATTATTTACAGCCAGTTAGAGTTCAGAGCATTTTTACTGATGGTTTAATGTATCAAGTTTACATGATATTTATGTGCTTCTCTTATGATTAATGATGATAATTGTATGATCTAGATATGGCTGGTTGAAAAGAGAAAATAATTTTTCTTTTCAAATATGCACTACTAAGAGATGTAGGAAACTAGTCTGAAACTTTGTTGACTTGATTACAGATTAGTGACATGTGTATTAAGAGTATTTTAAACTTGGGTTGGAGACTTAGCTTATTAGTTAAAAGCACTTGTTGTTCTTGCAGAGAACCTGGGTTCAATTCCCAGTGCTCCATAGGGGCTCACAACTCCAGGTTCAGGGGCTCTGATGCCTCCTCCTAACTTCCGTGACACACATAAGCATTCAGGCAACACACACACACACACACACACACACACACACACACACACACACACACACACACACACACACTAACCTAGAGAGAATATTTTTACCTAATTAGGCTTCATATTTTTGTTTCTAAATATGCTATTAAGCCATCAGTTTGGTGGATATAACAGTTGTATTTATACAGCACTACCGTTTTTTTTTTTAAATATGGTTGGTTGAAGACAGGAAATTGAAAAGAAAAAGCTAATTTGATGTTGAAAATGTTTCCCTTCACTTGTTTTCCAGGTTTCTTGAACAAGAGGAGCACCTTCGGGGAGGAGATGATGACATTCTTGGGCCGGGATACACGGAGGACTCCACAGATGTATACAGCAGCCAGTTTGAAACCATTTTGGACAACACCTCCCTATACTACAGTGCAGAGTCATTGGAGACTCTGTACTCAGAACCTGATAGCTACTTTAGTTTTGAGATGCCGCTGACTCCCATGATCCAGCAGCGCATCAGAGAAGGTGGTCAGTTCTTGGAGAGGACCTCTGTGGGAGGACATCAGGATGTCCTGAGCGTGTCAGCAGATGGTGGGATAGTGATGGGCTACTCTACCGGGATCACCAACGGACTGCACGATTCTGCCACCTCTATCTACACAAAAGACCCTCAAGAGATTGCCTTCTGGGGAAGGTAGCAGTGCTGACCTCATTACTTTCATGTTTCATTTGTTTTTGTTTTTGTTTTTTTGGAAGTAATCTCTTTTTGGGAAGTCTAAGAGGAGGGTATATTTTAAATGGATATGGCCAGTTTCAGTGGATGTAAGCAAGTGATGCGAGTAAATGGAAGTTTGTGATTCAAGAGAATGATAATTATACCCTAGTAGTTTGTCAAGTTGGCAAGCTGTGGGCCTTTCCTGGCTTACTATATGTGAATGGACACTGAGCCAGTAGTTGTAGTGAGGTGTTAGCTCTGATGCCACAGCCCTGTAGATGGTGGGTGGTACTCTAGAAACAGCCTTTGGTCTCACACTGGCAAGGCATTTAGTCTCTCTGTTTTAACATTGACGTTCATCTTGAGTTAAAATGATGACTTAGGGTACAGGTTCCGTATTTGTCATCTGTCATTATGAATCTACTTATGGATATCCATCATCTCACCTAGTTTTGCACATTTTCTTAGTTCCTCTGTCTGCCATTAAGCATCTCTGTCAGCAAGAAGGGAAAGCTAAACCTTGTAAGTTTTATGAATTTAGTTTTGGAATGTGTTTTCTATATTTGTATCTGGAGATGGTGGTGTAGGGAAGGTTAAATGAGGACAAGTATTTTAAAGGTACATGAAAAATATCAGTGCCTTTATCTTTAAGATTCTGTTCAGGTTTGTAGTACAGCTGTCTTCCCACAGTCTGCCTTGTGTTGAAAGCATGGTCTTATGGTCCTTTGGAGGGACAAACTCAGAGCTAGCACCTTTCAGTGCTGTCCTTGTGTTTCCCTGTGAAACTGAGTGATTGGGGTCAAAGTGAGGAAAGTACACAAGGTCTTAAGAGTATCAGGGTTTGGCCTGATATGTTTATTCATTCTGAAACCTGGTTTAATTTTGTTTTCAAAATAGGGATTATGATACCCAGCACACTGTATAGCTATGATTATTAAAGGGTTAATATAGCTAAAAGTACCTAGCTCAGGGTCCGGCTGCCAAGTTTAGATTTTCTGTATCATGAAGATGGGCACCCCTGAGAGAAGGATGTCTTCAGGGATGTGTCACTGAGAGGAGAGTGTCTCCAGTGATGTCATTGAAAGAAGAATGTCCCCAAAGAAAGGAGATTTTTTTGAGAGCAAGCCTTCCTGGAAGAGGGAGTGTGCCCACGGGTAGAATGTCCCTGAAGTGTCACTTGCCAGGCCGTTCTGGAGAAAAGTGTTTGTCTCTCAGTAGCATAAATTTTGATAAGATGCTGAAGAACATGTATATAAGAGAAATCACTCTATCTCCCACCCAACTTTCTGGGGCATTTAGAAGTTGTTTATATGGTAGACAAAATCAGGTCAAGAGCTGTGCTGTCTACCACAGAAGCCACAGAAAAGGTATCAACGAAGGTAAGAGATTACTATGTGAGGAAATCATTCCTGTTGATGTATTGACTTTTTTCTTATTTTGCATAAGTATTAATGATGAACTAGTAAAAAATACTCCAAGAGTATTGTAGCCAGTTTCTCGGCATGCTTTTATAGCACATACTTGATTCTCATAAAGTAGGAGAAGGAAAGGAGCTAATAATATCCTTTTCCAGACAAAGGAACTGAGGCACAGAGCTGGTAAGTAACTTGATCAAGATCACACAGGTGGCATGTGGCACACTGAACTCTGTCCAAGGTGATGGAGCTCGAGTTCATGTTTGCTAAGTTGTGCCAAACTGACCCCTTAAATCATGGGTACCTGTAATAAGGATTTCATGGTAGATTTTGGAATAGTATCAAGTATCTTGAACCAAACAAAAATGTATTTGTTTTTGTATTGCCTAGATATAATTTTAAATCCTCTCTGATTTCAACATGTGTCTTTGCTTTGTCATTAAAGCTCATTTCGGTGGCAATATTTGACAGTGGTTTGAACACAGTAAAACCTTTTGTTGCATCTCTAAAGTGTGTGTGTGTGTGTGTGTGTGTTAGGAGGATTGTTTGGGAGTGGTCACTGTAACAAAATTTCCAAACTTCCTTTCTTCTTCCGATTTTGGTAGACAGGAGGAGATGGCATTCCTTAGATCTCTCCTACTCCAGAATTTAGTTGGGAAGGTTCATTGTTTGAGACTTATCTTACTATATGTATTTTAAAATATTATATATAAATAAAGAAGTCTGCTGAGATCTTGGATCCAGTTAGAACAGGAATAGTTAAATTCATCCAGGATGCTCTGTCTGCTGGCTTGAGCTGCCTGTCAGCAGGAAATAGTGCACCTCACTGGCTACATAATGCAGTACTTTAATGAAGGGGAAAAGAATAACATCCCTTCTCTTAGTGGTCCAGCTGGGAGCCTCAAGCCCCCAGGGTTCAGCAGTGCTGTGTGAAGTCCAGTCACATGGCTCCAGAATTAGAAAGGATAATTAGAGACTTACAGTCACTCATGTCCCCATGGGTTCCTTTGTGTCTGGGTGTTTCTCTCTCACAGGCCTATCAGCCAATGACCACCACTCCAACCTGTAAGTTCTAGCTGACCTGAAGACCGCATGACACAAATGTTACTGTCACCAAGAGCCATGGTGGATAATGTCCTTTTCTGTTGAGCTCAGGTTTGGATAGAGGCAAAGAGAGATAGCAAATATAGGAATCTGTCAGCAACTTCTTTTCTGCTTCTCTCAATTATGAGCTAAGAAACTGCCTTTAAAATATGCTTTGCAGTGTGAAAATATGTTTTACATCTCAGCTTCTTAGATTTCCTCCCAGGATAGGAGTTCGGCAGAAGAGGTGAATGGTATCTGTGAGCAGCTGATATGCCTGAGGGAAGTACTTTACTGTTCAGTACCCTGAAGATATTTGTGGATTTGTGTGTGTGTGTGTGTGTGTGTGTGTGTGTGTGTGTTTCCCCTTCTTCGTGCCCTTCTTCCTCCTTCCTCTCAAATGGGGTGCTATACTAGTTCTCTGAAGCCTTTTTCTTTCCTTAGTGCCTTCCTGCTTGGGAAGATGTGACCTGAAATAGCAGTGATAAAGAAATTAGTTAAAATATAATTTAAAAAAGTGAGCAACCCAATTTAAAAGCAGAAAGGAGTCTTCATATGTATCATTATTAAAGAAATAATAAAATAATGTGGCGTGGTGTTACTTAGCTGGCCACAGAGTAAAATTCTAGTTTTACTAAGTGTCTCAAGTGGTTATGGATTTCTTGAGTTTGCATTTGTCATTAGGGGTAGGATACTCAGCTGCCTCCTGGTTTAGTGGTGGGTGGCTCCAGTAATCTCTTACAGATTTTTTATGTTGTAAAATTTTTGTTTGTTTGTTTGCAGAAAAAGATGGACTCATTTTTGTTTCTTCCTAATCTTCTCAGTGGTTGTAGTAGTAGTTATATGTTATTTTTCCACTTGAGGGTTCCTGTAGAGTTTATAGTCTGTCAAACCTAATTTTGAATCTTATTTAGTAGGGGTGTATGTATTGTTAGTGATTTAGTAGGTGTGACTATGTATTGTTTATAAAGTCCAGGAATCTCCCACAAGTGGAAGGTGAAATTAATAGTAACTATTGTAAAGGAGATGAAGCAAAAGAACACCAAGAAAGAACAATCGAGTGGCTTATAGTACCAGGTGCTTAGATCAGTGAGTGAAGTCACTGCTAGTAAGAGTCAACAAGCCACTCCTCAGTGTCCTCTAGCTGCCTTTAGCCTCATGGGGTCAGTACAGACTTCCCTGCCCTGAGCATTCAGAGGCTTCCTGTAAAGTCACTTTCTTACACGAAGCATTATCCACTAAGGTGGGTAGGGTGAGGAATGGGACATACATTCATGGGGATTATTGACTGTTTCATCTTGAGCAGCTCTTTTCATTTGTGGAAATTGTGGACATTGATTCCTTGTTAGTAAAGTAGAAACATCCCTACCAACCAATTTAGTTATGGTATATGAATTTGATGAGTGTAGTTTTTATCTCTTCATGGTTTATACAATGGTCTTAGTAATTAGCTGAAGATAGGAAAATAGAAAAGAAAAACCTAGGTAAAGGAAAAAAAAATACACAAAGATTGGGTCAGTATTTCAATATATGATAGATGGGTTGTGTTACAGTAACTTTAAATTTCAAGCCTGGGTAACTCAGGGAATGCAGAAACTTTTATACCCAGTTAAGGACAGAATCAGTATTTGTCTGAATCGTCTGGCAAGTTCACTTTAAACCTGTTGAATTTGAGAAGTGCAATGCTTAGCCTTTAATGAAGGTCTTGTGGAATGGAGGATTAAAGGTCCCTGGAGAGACACTGTAATCACCATTTGTGATTTACAGTTTTCAAAGGGAGAGGTATAAGCTAGGATGGTTACACATAGGAGAACCTGTGTATTCATTGTATATCCTTAATTCCAAATACTAAATGTAATGTACAAAAAGGCTTTGCAGAGTTTGGTGTGGGGTTGAGATGTCGGCTCCTTGGGTGTCTTTCATCAGAATACAACTTCTAATGATAAAGGTGTGGAGGTAGAACTTCTGACAGGAAGTCATGGATTTAAATGAAAAATCTGAATGCTTGACATTTCCCTTGGTTGAGATCCTATAACAATTCTTTATCTGCACCTCAGATGTTGTTGTGTTTTGGTGATGGAGAGCTTTACTTTCTAATCTAATAGACTTTACTAATCCAATCCAGAATTAATCATCTTCCCAAACAAAACACATAGAGCCAGGCCTGGTGGTATATGTCAGGATCCCAGCATGCAAAAGGATTAGGAATTTAAGACCAGCTTCAACTACACAGTGAGTTCAAGGCTCACCTATATAAGATACATCCTGAGAAAACCAAAAGCAATTTTTAAAATTGGAAAACTGAGAATGCAGTTGCATCTTTCTAAAATAAACATGAGCTTATGACTCTGCTTTGTACAGGTTCTATCAGGGATTCCTGAGTGAGTATGCTGGGCAAATTTAGAGAAAAGTACTTTGGTGTGGCTTTCTTCTTCAGCTTGAACCAGGCTCTTTATAATTGCCTCCAATTGATCTGCAAAAAGGAGTATATCTATCCACCGGTGCTGGCACAGAGGCACAGTGAACTAAGGAACAGTACCAACAGGTGGCTTAACAATCCTAAGCCTGTTCTCCCACACAGTAGCAATGGTAAAAGACTTTCACGTGATGCTTGATGGAGTCCATGACAGAGCAGATGCCTGCTCATGCTTCTAGCTAAAGGATAGCAAACACCAGCATAGTTGTGGGCTGTCACTTTAAAGACAGAAGAGGTCACTAATATTTTCCTTGGTTTAAAGATGGTTCCGAACACTCACAAGATCCTTATAGATTGATTAGCTTTGCCATCTCTGCATATGGTTTAAGTATATCTTCATACCAAAATAGGAACCTTCTGAGGCAGAGATGCTTAAAAGGGCAAAGTAGGACCTCTTCTCTTTCAGGAGAGAAAAAGACTTCAAAATTTCCAGTCTTTGGTGAGCAAAAGACAAAAGACTCTTTCTGTTTCCTCTTCCTCAGTGTTTCCTGAGCCCTGAGGGAAAGGATTTGCTGAAGACAGTCTGCTTAAGGCTGGTTATTCCAAAGTCTCTCATTCTGTCTGGCTGTGGATTTCTGTATTTGGTCCCATTCTCTGCAGGAGGTAGCTTCTCTGATGATAGCTGAGCAAGGAACTATCAGTGAAATGTTTGACTGTCAGAGGAAGTGATAAGATTCTGCAGCAGAGGCCCTTTAATGCCATATCAACTACACTAGATATTCTGCACTGCTGCTGCTTGGTTGTGGGATGGGAGAAGATATAGACTGTCTTTGAAGACATAGTTGTCTGGGGCCTGGTGAGCTGACTCAGTTGGTACAGGTGCAGTCTGGATTCAATCCCTGGAACCCATGGGAACTTGGAAGGAGAGAACCCACTCTAAAGAACTCTCCTGTGACCTACATACATGGGTCATCCCCTATGTGGCCTCATAGGTATTACATATAATGTGCACACACAATACAATAAAAAAAAATGAAATTACCTGAGAACATTTTGCTCAAGAGTAAACATGAACCTGATTTCAAATGGCATAATTAGAGTTTTACTTCTCCCACAATTTCCTTTCTTCCTTTGGATAGCATAAGTTCTTTGCAGACAAAGACTTGGCACTAAGTCTCAGCAGAGCCTTCATGTTCAGCACACGAGACTCTTTGTGGCCACTGGGTCCAAGGCATTTCTTTTTCATAGTGGTGGAAAGCTGACTAACATGCTTAATAGTGAAGTGTGTGGATTTTTAAGTTTACATTTCATTATTTTTTCTTACTTGAGATGACATCTTTTTATGGCATGACTTAACAATTCACTAAAATTTTGTGAGCCTTCAAAGTTTATATTGTCAGTAAGAATAACTTTTACAATGTTCTCAAAGTCATCCCGTATAGCAAAAATTCTCTTTGGTCTTAATAATAAACATCCGAGTCAGAGATTAGTGGGAGAAAGCTGAAAGATCAGAGAAGCAAAGCTGCCAGCCACTAGAGTTCTTACCTCTACCTCAGACCAAAGGGGTGATCCTGTCTCTACAAATTCTCAGACTGACTGGCTAGGTTACCTAACCTGCATGCATCTCTATGAATCCTCAGACTACTTCTCTCTCTTGTCTCCTCCTGCCTTATAATCCTCTCTCTGCCTAGTGATATCACTTCTGTCTCCACTTCAAACTGTTCTCAGCTGCTTCATAGATAACTCTAGTGCTGAACCTGGGGCTGAGAACCCTGGCCAGGGTGGGTGCATTGTGGTGTCACAGACATTCTCTTGGAAGTGTTGCTTTTTGAGGTAGGCTTTGAAGCAGGTGGCTGTGTGGAGCTGGTGGAGTATGAGACAGGGTGGGAAAGATAGAAAAGGGTAAGAGGAGACAGACAGACACAGACTTGGTGGAATCAGTAGCCATTGCTTAGATTTTGGCTTCTCCTCTTTGTTAATGTCCATCCTGAACAGCTGCTGGCTTCTCTTAAAAATGAATCCATCACACAGCTGTCCTCCTCCAAGTTAGGTAATATTATACACATGCCAAACTGCAGACAATAATAAGCCTGTGGTTTGGCCCTTCATTTGAGGAGAGAAAACATGAGAGCTGGAGCACAGGCTCAGGACTACCTCACCTCTTTTCCTCCTGAGCTCGGCAAACTGATGTGTTGATATTTATCCTTCCCATTGGACACGTGTCCATAAACACTAGGTGGTGTCTTTTCACAGGTGCTTAGACTATATATAGATGTCATCTATGTTTCTTGGGGTATCACTGTTTTTTTCCTCAACATTTGAAATGCATTTATTTATTTTAAAGTCCTAATATACATGACTGGTCATTATATGAATGCATTATATGAATGCACATTCAATGTGCACCTATTCTTATATAACAGACAGGTTCCTGTGTAAACATGGGAATGTTTCTCTAGGCCTTGGAGCATATTTAGAAATAATAATTATAGAAAGTATATATATATGTATATATACATATATATGTTTTTGGTGACTCTCTTGAAAGTGCATACTATATTTTCTCTGAGTGTATATAATTTTATTTATAAGGTAACTGTTAGTTCTTCCTCTTCTTCCTATTTCAACAAAATAGCCTAGGTGAAATGAAAAATAGGCAAAGAAAACATTGCACCCAGCCAAGTCCCCTTTCTTTCTAGGAGCTCTGGTAGAGACTCTGGTATCCATTAGTTGAGTCTGGAAGCTGTGTCTGGATCAGATTGCTCAATTATTCTTGTCCCTGTTCTCTCACAGATGCTTTTGTGGCAGTTGTTGCCCTTGTCTGACAGCTGTGAGTGTTACATGCCCAATTCTGACGGACTAAAGCAGAGTTTGAACAGAAGGGCAATAAATATTTTCACAGTATGATTGCGGAAACACAGAAACAAAGATAGAATGAAAATAGAAAAACACCAGCCTCTAAAGTAAATATCAAACATGGCTTAACTAGTTCTCAAATGAACTAAATCTGTGTTGTAGGCTAGTTCAGTCGGAATATGTAAGCTATTAGAAATTCTACCTTTTTAACACAGTACTTCTAAATTTTTTAAAAGACTGCACTCAAGTGACTTATTTTAGAAGTGTTGACTGGTCACCTTTTAGCCCCCATTAAACGGCAACTGCCCCAGTTATGCTAAAACATGTGCTACTTCCCCGTGTTACTAGCACTCTTCTGGCTTTTAAAGAGTTAAATGGGAGGTTTGTGAGGTCATGTGTGACCTCACTGGGTCTGGACTTTTGAAGCAGGTCTGTTGGTGGGAAGCTGCCTGTTTAGAAGGAAGGGCTGTTTAGAAGAGGGGGCAGGACTCCTTCCACTTCTTTTAAATTCTTATCCCACAGGCAGCCCCCAAGGGATCCAGTGGCTTTCTGGGAAAATGTCACAGTGGAGTCAGTGTGTAGCAGTGTGTACTCACACAGAAGCAGCTTCAGAAGTTCGTTAAAAGAGCCCTCATGGAAGATGAAAGTTTGCCGAGCAGATGGAACAGCCTTCTCTTCCTTTCTCTCCTCAAAGATTCATGGGGCAGACTGTTTGCTGACAGAGGTAACAGGAATTTGGGTTGATTATCTTTGTCTGGTCCCTGGTCGGAGATAGTTTGGGTTATGCACAAATGTTGTTATAGAAAGCACCTTGAAAATATTTAATTTAAAATATTTTAGGACGGGTCCAGCAAAATACTTAAAATGCCTTTTTCTTTTGGCAGTAAGGCTGACAGAAATGAGGCTGGTACTTTCTGCAGGGTAGTGGTTGGGCAGGGAAGAGTTTCCTTGGCAGAAGCCACATAGCTGCCTGAGGCTATTATCCATAGCTTAGTCCTCTTAGACAGTGGGAAACTTCTAGCAGGCAGAAGGCGCTCAGTTGGAGCTTGGTCATTTAGTGGTCCATTCTATTTCATAAGGCTGCCATTCTTATTTTATTGTGTCACTGCTCTGAAAAGAAAGTCAGCTTTGCAGTTCATAGGGAAAAACGATTGGCACTGGAATGCAGGGGTAAGTTTGCTACTTCAAAGGCTACCCAGTTATCTAAGAAAAAAGTATATCTCAGCTCTACAGTTTTATCTCTATAAAGGTCTTGTTCTGCTGTCATGTTTAGCAAACACAGACTGGCACATAGCTGAAGAATAGGGCATGAGGGGGTGCAAACCATTGACAATCCCACCTATCCTAAAGGTCTTGGACTAGAAGACTCATCCACAAAATGAGAGCCCTGGATTCTCAGGATAGTTAGCCGATTACATAACGGGCATGTTTGTGTGTATATGTTGGTCAAGTTGGCATTTCTTGATGTGATCACAGATTATTTTTGTTCCTATTTATAGTAATTTACAATACCATTTGTTTTATTGGCCAATCTGTATCAAGTTTTGACCTCCTGTTTCTGGATATTTTGTTTCACTTTCCTCATAATAAAGTAATAATAGAAAATACACTAAGCATGTTTGTAGGAGGCATAGTATATTGGTTAGCAGTCACAGGCCCATAGCTTTAACATTTCCCTCTTGTTCAATAGGGTTTGGTCTCTCATAAGTTAAGCACTCAGGAAACTCAGTTTCTCCATATTTTAAGTAAGGATGAAAAATGGAATTTATCCTAAGGGATGGTTATTGTAAAGACTAACTACAGTGCAATGTGTGAAAGCATTTGCCATAGTTTTGTCTGAGCTAGGAAAAGCTACATAAAGTTAACTTAGGCTACTATTACTAAGTTTCAGTTGTGTTTCCTTATGTTATGTACTCAAGAAGACTTTGTTAGGGAGCACTAGTGAAATGGAGAAGAGCTTACATTGTCAACATATGTGGAGCTCTGTGGTCAGGCTTCAGGTAGTACTTCTGAATCCTCCAGTCAGTCATTTCCCTGATGCAGTCTCACATGCAAGGTTATCAGAGAGAAGGTAGGTGAGGATAGCCAAGTGTAATTCATCAATACTTGTGGAAACTTCTGGCTCCTGGGCCCTGATGGCATGCCAGTTTTAGCATCTTCGAATGTGGGGAACAGAACTGTATGCTTAGATACCTCCGAGGTGGCATGTGATGCACACGAGGTGTTAGGTAAAAAGGGCTGCTGGAGTATGGGCACTGTTTCTGTGTGCTCTCCCTAGATGCAGTTCCTCTGCTGTGCAGTGGTCACTGTTTTTACAGGCTTATCTGTAGCTCCAGCTTTGCCCTTTGTCTCTCTTTACTCCAAGACCTGGCAGTTCCGCAGCAGTATGAACTAAGCATAGCTTCTTCTTTCCTGGTCTGTTGTTGTGGATAATATATTTTTCATTATTGAGACTAAACAAAATTTGTGGAAATGCCAACAGAGTAAGTACTAAATGGATTTTACTTCTCCCCAAATCATCCTATTTCTTGTTATAGTCTAGGGATTTTTAATTATAATTTTAAGTAAGTCTCTTTATCCTGTAGTGAGTTGTAAATGTCTCATGTCTAGACTGTGGTTCTAAAACTTTTGATTAAAATATTTTTCTTGAGCTGAGCATGCAATGTACACCTGTAATCTTAGACTTGGGAATTATAGGCAGGAGAATCAGAAATTCCAGGTCAGTCTTGGCTAGATAACAGTTTTGAAGTCAGCCTGGGATGCATGAGGCCCTATGTAGATAGTGGCAACAATTATAATCTTGTGCTACTAGTTTTTCTGTCATTGTGTCAGCCTTTCTGATAATAGTTCAGTGTAGGTTATGAACCTTAAAGCTATTAAATCCAACTTTACTTTTCAAAAACATTCTAAAAAATACAGTGCCAATGGTAAAAATCTTCTTTATCCATAGGAACTTTCATTGGAAGTTCCCAGTGTACCTTTAGAAGGCAGAACACTTAAAGGTTTGGGGGGATTTTATTTGAAACTATTTTCCTGGTATAAAAATACAAATGTGGTCTAGAAAGTTGTGTTCGGTTTGTCAGGTCTCTGTACAGTTAAGTCCCTCCTTCTAGTTCTACAGGGTTTGGAATGTTTGGGAGTGCCCTTGCAGGGAGCTGCCTGCACAGCTGGGTCATGTCACCCAGAGCCCAATGTACTTGACAGGTCCAGCTCGCTCATTCTGCTTTGGGTCATCTGACTAGTCCTGAGTTTTTGGAGGATAGTCAGGGGTTTTAAATGCCCTGCAAACCTCAACCTTGAAGCTCTGTGTTCCAGCAAAGATTTTAGTCATTGCTTAGCTGTTTTGAGGGTGGGGTTCAGTCAGTCCTTTGGTCGTCTGTTGTGTTTGGCTTAGAGTCATCAGTAACATTGGGTGGGGAGAATGTAGAAATTCTTAAACTGAACATGGAATTGCAGGACTATGTTCAACTTCCAGCCTTACTGTTTACCATCTGTGACCTTTGCCAAGATGACTCTGGCTCTCAGCTTCTCTACTTGAAGAATGGAACAATTGCAGAAGCAAATAATGCATATGAAAATGCTGGATAGTGCAGAGTGCTCTGTGGATTTGTTAGACTCAGTGGGTTGTTTTTAAGACTATGGCTAATTCTGATCTTTCTTAGATAGACTGATCATTTGTGACTTGGAGAAGGAGGGAGAAAGTTCAGTGTTACTATCTGATGTCCTTAGACTTAGTCTCATCTTGAAGAGGTTCCTCTCCTTATCTCTTTGTGAATACCAGTGGCATGCTTAGAAACTTGTATTCAAAAGGTAGGGAACAATGGAATAGTTTTATGCCTAGAGTGTTCAAATAAGCTATCTTTTTGCTGAGGTCATGTTTTAAGTAGGGTGAGCTCTGACTTATGGTGGCCCCATTTTGATTCTGATTGTCAAGACTGGAAGCCACTCTTTATTATCCAATCCCCCAGCTTCAAAAGCAGATCCTTTTCGTGGGGAGTGTCTGATGACTAGCTTCCCTGCTCTACATTTCTTCTGCCTTGCTATCATAATTTTAGAGGACAATATCCGATCCCCAGTAGCGTTTAGGAAAGCTACTAAATAAAAGATGCATTAATTGTTGTGGGAATCTTACATAATGTATTTGATCATATTCACTCCAGAGTCTTTCCCAAATTTCTTTCAAATCCATTCTTCCCTATTCCTGAGTTTCTTGTCCATTGTAGTATCCCATTTTTTGTAGCCCCACTTTGAGGTACCAGTCTGTAGTAACCTGTGTTCATGCCTGTTTATGCCTGAGAAGGGGAGTGTGTATTCAGAAATTGTAGGTAGAGATATTAAGGAGGACAGAAAGACACAGAACAGAGTCAGGAGGACAATTCAGTGAATACGGAATGCCCCAACTTTATTCTTCAACATTCTTAAATACCCCAACCAAAAAAGGGAACACGGCAAAAGACTTCATTATCAAGATACAAAGAAGAAACAGACCTTCTTCCTTCATTCTTCAAATATTTGGTAACCACACCTTAGACTAAATTTCTCTTTATCTGGCCTTGAGGGGCAAGAGTAACCACACCTCAGAGCAAGTCTCTTGTTATTTAGATAAGACATCCACAATGACCAAGACCAAATGTCCTATAGTAGCCATACCTTAGACCTTTATATCTTATGACTTTAACCATGGAAGAGTAAGGACAGTTTTGAACTCTCTGACCTTAAGCCAAGATGAAGCAAAGCCATTTTCATGGGCCCCAACAGCCATTTTAGTTTTTATTTTTTAGAAGCACCCACCAATGCCAGTTAATGTTATCAATATATCCTTAGGTGTAAGCCCATCCACTAGAGCATTGTGGATATACTAAGAGCCACACCCTTAAAGAAAATGGACTCTCCCTTCTCCCCTACTAGCTATCCATCATCTACAGCTGTGAGTCAAACTCAGGTCATCAGACTTTATCCTTTGAGCCATATCACAAATTCATGAGGAGAAGGGTTAAAAAGTAATGGATTAACTTAAGGAATGATGAAAGTATGATGCTGTTCTGCATTTTCTGACATTTTCACATTGGGAAGCTAGTGTTTTATGTCACAACTTTGTATTTGACCTTATCTGACCTTGCCATAGAGTTGCTAAAGCTGAGTATTTTCTAAAGCTTAAAAGTGATGGAACCACAAGGTATCTCTATAAAGCCCAGCCAAGGATTGTCAGTCAGTACAGAAGCAGTAAATTGCTTCTGTTTTAGTTGTCACTAAGGGTAAATTTGGTGGCTCTTCTTGACTCAGGTAGTAGCCTGAGTTTTACAATCTGATCTTACAAAAGTATCTTTTTTGGTAAAGAGGAAAACAAATTATAATAACCAGATGCTGAATTGGGAAATGTAAGTTGAATAAGCCATGATTATCTGTCATGAGAGGATGGGTTCAGTTATGCTTGATGCTTGCTCTCAGGAGTTGCAGGGATGAGACTACTGCGTGCTGTTTCTAGCTCCAGGCCTGGCTTGGCTGCCAAGTGGGAGTCAGCTGTGGGCTAAGTCAGCAGATTCTGCCTATGGCATACAGGCCTTCCTGGGGATGTCTCAGGACCTCATAACTCTGGGAAGATTCTAAAGTGATTCATCTGCAGAAGCTAGGTTGTAAACCAAGGGCGGGATTCTCAGGATGTGCTATCGGAATCCACCCATGGTTGGGTAGTGTACGAGTAATTTCTGTCTTATATTGAATTTGGCTTTATGAAAACATTTGAAGTGCAATGTAATTATATATCGACTTGCTTACAAATCAAATTGATATGCTAGTAGCATATTATATTTTGATCCTCTATGCCTTTTCCACCTCCAGAATTGTACTAGTCTGATTCATTATATATAGCTCTAGGAGTTTGAATGGCAGGTGTTCTGTACCCCGCTTTCCTGCCTCTGCCTTTCTTTGCTGTATTTAGAATTGTTCAGGTTGTCCTAGGTTCCCCTCCCTTAATGTTTACCCTTGATAAAACTTAGTAAGAACTGATGAAAAGGAACCGTGGGTCGCTCTGCTCTTGTGTCTTTGCCCACCTCAGACTGCTATGACTGTGAAGAAACTGCATTAGCTTTGTGTCTACCTTCCGGGAGATACACACGTTCATAGGAATATCCTTGTACTAGGTCTTGGGAAACTTGGTCCCTGCCTGTGTCAGTATTTCATTTTTTAACTTTTTAATCTCTCTATATAGCTTTGTGAAGCTTTCAGCTACTCATCTGGAATGATTAAATAATTCATAGTCTAGTCTAACTACAAAATTCTATTAGCTAACTCCATGAAATCATATCTGTCTCATTAACATTAACCCTTAACATTAATTTGTGACCAATTAGAGTCTAATCTATGGAGGAAATTCAGCAGTTGAGGAGGCCATGGACTTGGAGCAATGGACTATAACAAGAAGGTAGCAATAATGATCATAGATTATTGGGTCTTTAGAGTGGAGAATACATGAAAGAAGAAGTCTTTCCCTTTCCTTGGCTGTATTGTTTGGGGTTGATGTTTGTATTGTTCTTTCATGGAAGAAATATATAGTGGTTACCTTTCCTCAATTTGAGTTGACTGCCTTGACATACTCATTTCAAAGTCCTAATTGTATTTAGTCATATAAGGAAAGATACAATGGCCAAACGAGAGTATGTATCTCCCTCCCTTCTCCCCTCCCTTCCTCTCTCCTTTCCTCCCTCCCTTCTTAACTTTTTTTTTTTCTGAAGAGACTGCCCATTGACTTTGGCTTTTTTTTAGTCTTGTTCAGAGGGTCCTCGTTCTTACATGGAGGCAGATAGGAAACCATATAATGTACATGTTCTTTTACCTCTTTGTAATTCTCTCATGATTCTTGGCTATGCAGGGTACAGATAGTATAAATCCCACATTTAGGAAAAACATTTCTTTTTTTTTTTTTTATAATCAAAAGCACAGCATGGGGTTGGTACATTGGAGCAGGGATTTTCTTATATTTCATATTAACTCTAGGATTTAGGGCATATCACTCTTTCTCATTGAGATAGTGGAGCTTGACAGCAGCCAGTATTTTCAATAGCCAGTCATGAGCTTGTTACCTTCCTTCCTTAGAAATACCATCAGAGAGGAGAGGCAGTCAAGGAAAAGAAGTGAGGATGAGTTGGGTTTTGCTAATTTTTCCTGTGTAGCTTATAACCTATGTGAGGCAGAAGCTATCTTTTAGTTTTTGGACAGCCCTAAGTCCAGGCCACCATGAAATGTTTTAACATTGATTATTCCTTTTTTTTTAATCAATGCACTAATTTTGGCATTTATTTACCAAGATGTCTACAGTTTGTAGCTCTCTGCTTGGAATAGTGTCCCGCAAACATTTGTAGTTAACAGACCATCTTCCTGCCTGGGCAGTAGAACTTGTGAACTCCTTTTACCATTATAAGGAATGGGGTTCTTTCTTGGGAGACCCTTCCTCTTTTTGTGTGTTTCTTGTTCAGCAGAATCTTCAAGGACACTCACTGCTACCTGGCCTATATTGATATATCTGCAGGCCTGTTTGAACTTTGAGAGATAATCGACACTTCTCCAGGAAATTGTTTGCTTTTTGACTGTCAAAACACTTACATTGCTTATTGAGTGTATTTTCTGGATTTGAGGCAATTTGACCCCCCCAACAACTTCTTTTACTATTTTACAAGGAAATTTTGGAGTTGACTATTTGCCTTGTTTAAAAATAGATTTAGTTTCCATTGGAGGATGCCACTCTGTCCATCCCTGTCAGCACTTTCCTTTAAGCTCATGCCAGTGACATAGGTAAATGTGAGCAGCAGTAGTGAAGGTTATTAGAAGTGCACTTGGTTACTTTTATTAGTTATTAGAATTTGGTGTGGCTCTGGGATTGAACTCAGGAATTTACACGTGCTAGGAAAGTACTTTTACCATCCAGCCAAGTCTTTAGCAGGATTTAACTTACTTATGTTTATTCTCTTCAAAACAGCAGTTTCAGTATACTTTCCAGTCTGGTATTTATATCAGGTAGACAGTTAATTCATTTGAGTTTCTTAGTTCTGGTCATGGAACTCAGGAATGTCCACTTGTAGGCAACCCAGGGGAGAAGAAAGTCAAAGGCTTCCACCTGAATGAGTGGCACAGTCACAGGTTGTTGATAGAGTGTTTCCAGGGACCCCACAGTTTAGAAACCTTTTGCTGTACCCTTGGGTTTGGTGAGTGAAGGGAAGGCTACTGCCATGTCTATATCAATAAATCTGGAAAGACAAATATGACAGGTTAGTAGGGCCACACTACTGTAAGTTCTTAAGGGATACCTTCTTCTCAAGGCCAGTACAGGCCACCATTACTGATGCCTCTTTTCATTACTGATGTTACTAGCTCATTGCTGATATCACTAGTTCATAGCTGATGTTACTAGCTCATTGCTGATGTCAGTAGTTCATTGCTGATGTTACTAGTTTATTGCTGATATCACTAGTTCACTGCTGATATCACTAGTTCATTGATAATGTCACTAGTTCATGGCTGTTATCACTAGTTCATTGATAATGTCATTAGTTCATTGCTGATGTTCCTAATTCATTGCTGATGTTGCTAGTTCATTGTTAGTGTCACTGGTTCATTTCTGGCATTGTTGCTAGTTCATTGTGGATGTTCTTGTTCTAAGTTTAAGGGATAGTATCTCTGTACTCATTGCAGATGCTGCACTCTTCTAAGAGGAATACCCTCAGATCAGCATAGTACTAACTAAGCAGACTTTTGATACTTGAGTATCGCAGTGTACAGTGACCATATTCTTGGCTCATGATTGTTCCCTTTAGAATATAATTATTTAAATAATATTCTAGAAAATGTGGGCCAGATTTGAGCATAAAGCCTTTCCCTACATTATTGAATGAACTGCTTATTGTAACCAGCTTTGTTTGGAAGTTGTCCCAGATCCCAAACCTGTAGTCACATTATTTTCTTTATACCCAAAATAAATACTCTGCTTGACTACATATTTTTCTCCTCTATAGAAAGATCCTGATGTTTATGTGATTAGTTAGCCAATTAAGTTATTGCTTATGTACTTCAAACTTTCCTCATAATCTTATTTTTCTCAGTGAAAGTAGTCCATCCTATTTAAGGTTAGGGTAGGGGTGTGGTTAAATAGCAACAAATTCAGTATTTTCATTTTCTGCTTCATGTTTTCAGTGGAAGTGATTCAAACTCAGTGTGGGTTGAGTCCAAGGGTACAGAAAAATAAGACAAATATGTCAGATAGGAGAAGGATAAGTAACCAAGATAAATGTATTGAAAGGTCCCCAGTATTATAGATGTTTGCATGTAAATAGAAGATATGTGTGCACTTCAAATCATTAGTTACTATTGCAGGAGTGAGAAAAGTGAGGAGATGAGTCTATGAAAAGTTTTACTTTCTTTAGAATTGTCTGGGGACCTGCAGGAGGAGGGAAACTTCATCTTTCCTTCCTTTCTCTGGCATTGTCAGATATGAAGGAGACATTGTCAGATAAGAATTAAGAGAACTCTTATGTTTTTTTCCTGTGGGAAAATAAGGCATTTAGATAATTACAGATAATTTTATATGAGTTAAAGGGTATTAGTTGAACTTTTACTGCTGTTAGAATCTTATAGGACCAAACTCTATGCAAGAAGCAGAATCTTTTTTTTTTTTTTTAGGAAATATTCCAATGGTTACATCCTTTATTACTTTTTATTTTTTTAAAATTTTTTTTATTTATTTAATTTTATATAACATAGTCCAATTAAATGAAAACAAATATTTATACAAAATATTTGGGAATTTGGGCGTCGTTCTTTCCAAACTACTTCCTGCTGGTAAGGGGCGCTGTCTTGGGGGATTCGAAGATTCAGATATCCTGGCTGTAGTTTGTAGGAAGAAGCAGAATCTTGTGTAGGGTTTAAGTCTTGAATTTTTGTTTTGTTTTGTTTTTCAAGACAGTGTTTCTCTGTGTAGCCCTGCTGTCCTTCAACTATCTCTATAGAAGAGGCTGGCCTCGAACTCACAGAGATCTGCCTGCCTCTGCTTCCCATGTGCTGATATTAAAGGTGTGCACCACCACTACCAGGCAACTCTTGAATTTTTTTAAAAAGTTGTTTTCCATCATAGCCCAATGTGGCTATTTCCTCAAAATATTGCCTTGGATAAAAATCCATCAGGTTCTCTGTAAAATAGTGGTAGTAATAACTCCTATGATGTTAAGAGGATCAGTCTAGATATTATTTACAACGTACTTAAGGCAGTGCCTGGAGCTAGTATGTACACAGTCAATGTCAGCCATCTACCATCTTGGTGTATCTCTGTATGCTTCCATGTTCTTTATCTCATTTCTTATCATCACCGAACACTCATTAGTAACAAAGGGCAGAGCAGCATGCTCACAGATGTCTTTTGTTTTTCTAATTTATGCCTTTTTGGGTGCTTGGTCAGATAAAATGGAGAGACTCAATGTTGATCCTCTGGCTTATGGTTTTAGGCATGGTGGTGTGATTGCTCAAGCTGTGTTATGTCTCTGCAGAGCAGTGACCTTTCACAGTGAGCGTCTGTAACCCTGATGACTTCATTAATAGTTAAACCAGAGGGTTACTCTAAATGGTATCATGGGGGAAATCAGCATGGAGGCTGAGTATCTCCTTATGAAAACTAGAATAATAGGAAGCTGTGTAGTCTGTGCACGGAAGTCCACTGAAGCAAGGCATCTGCAGCTTACATTTCAAGAGACATTTTTTAGTTAGTAAACTCAATCCTTGATCACTATCAGTATTATTTACCTTAAAGATCCATTTTCACTATGTTGTTCAGACTAGCAGTAAACTCAAGGGGTGAGCCATTGCTTCTAGTCTCCCATGTAGTAGGGATTATGGTTTTGTGCCACCACACCTGGCTTCTCCTTCCTGTGTTTATTTATAGCCAAAATAGCTCTTTGTGACTGAATATTGAAATTGAAAAATAGAGTTTTTTTTTTTTTTTTTTTTTTTTTTTTGAGCTATAGTCTTGGTGTTATAGCTCAGGCTGGCCTTCATTCAGGATTCTGTCTCTTGCCTCAGTCTCCTCAGTTCCTTGATCATAGTCATGTTTGACTTGGCTAAATTGTATAATTTTGGGAAAAAAGAGATAGATTGATTTGACTGTGTATGTCTTTGGCTGTGCTGTATGCATGGAGGTCAGAGGACAGCTTGAGGGCGGGAGTTATGTTTCTCCTACTATGTGAAATCCAGAATGCTCTGAGATTGGATCATTTATTTTTCCATTTAAGCTCCAGATGATAGCATTTTTATGCCTAATTCCTGTCTGTTTCTTAGTAGTTCCCATACCACATAAGGGTTGTAAAAGAGCATTTGTAGACTGTTGGGTTATGGGGATTCACATAGCATACACATGGTTTTGGCCTATGCTGTGGGTTTCTCACCTATACCATGGTACTGACGAACTTAGGATCTGCAGTGCATAGCCCCCTGAATCCCGCTGTGTCCAACTGTAGCCTTGGGCAGTCTTTCCATCCTGCTGTTCTAGTCCTCTTGGAATGTTAGTGAACATGAGAGGATGATGAAATCTTATGGGACTGTTGCCTTGGAAACAGCAAAGAGGCCTTTATACTGCCCCCTTGCTGTGACTGGTGGAGAGAGCTTCTCAATCAGCTTTCCCTCCCCTACATTTTTATTATCCTGAAGTATTCTATTTAGAGATAGAATTTTTAATTAACCAAAGAAAGGGACTAGGGTATCTTGTTAGTTCATGCATCTAATCCAGTTTGTTACCCCCATATACTCAGGCAGTCAGGGTCTCTCCCAGGCCTCTCTCCTTGGAATAGGAGACTTTTCTACCTCTCTTTGAAACATCCTGAGACTCTTTGATTAGCAAGGAATGAAGTGCAGCCTCAGAGAATTCTCATCACATCAGGAGTCATCCTAGAATGGAGGCAGTGGTAGTGGTTGTGTGTAATTCAGAAGAGTTCCCGAAAAGCTCACCTCCACACTGCATGCAGCCTTCCTTGCCCACTTCCCAATGGCTGCACTATGTCTCCATATAGCCCCTTTCCTATCAGCATGTCTCTGAGGAGGTGGATTTTAAGTTCTTCATGGGTCTTCGTGTGTGTGTGTGTGTGTGTGTGTGTGTGTGTGTGTGTGTGGTGGCGGCTAAATAACAGGCAACATTTAAAGTAAGGGAGAACTCCCAAGTTTCCCAGCAAGTTGAGAAGCTTGCATAGTGGGTTTGCTGAGCTCTACTCTGGGGACTCCCTCCTACTCTCAAGATAATGCTTTCTGACCTCACAAGGGAGCATGACTAGCTCCTGTTCATGGCCATGCTGTGCTGAACACACATGCATATGGTATACACACCAGCAAGCTGTCACAAGCATATTAATATGGTCTTTCATCTAGTGTGGGTACTACATCACTACCATAAGCATGTGTAGTTGCTGCTGGGCAAGGGTTTGCCAGGCAATTTTTCTTGTAAACTCTATTTTCATCCTACAGAAATCGTGTTTTGTTATTGCTTGTTTGTTCTGATTTATATCAAGTTCTTTTTGAGCTTTATGATAGCACATAGTATTCTAATCAACTTAATTGATAGTAGATTATAATAGAATTTTAGAGATAATTAGGATATTTATCGACTCTTGTAAACACCTCACCAATAGCACACATGCCATAATTATGTGTGAAAGGAAATAAAGACAGTTGTCCAGGTCACACAATTCTTCATGAAACTGATCAACATTTAAATTCTTCCTTTATACCCTGCTGTTCCAAGTCATCACTGTGCAGATTTCCATTTGACCACTCCATGAATTTTCTAGAAGGAACTACAACCATAGACCCATGAGGTGTACTGGAAAGTTCCTAAGGTCAGATTCTCTGGAAACTTCACAGTTCTGTCATGAGTATTATTAGGATGTGTTTCATTTTCTTGATTTGTCAAAGTGACATGGAGTTCATGTGAAGATTAAATGTCACAAAAGTCTCAGAACAGTACCTGGAATGATGAACATGTAATCTGTCATTTTTGTCTGAGTGCTCTGAATGGCAATGGAAAGTAGAGTCTATATAAATCCCATTGAAAGTTTGTGTCAGCCTGAATGAGCAGTTAGAGCTCACATAAGATTATAGTCTCCCTCCTTCCTCCCTTCCTTTTTGTCTGTCTTCCTCCCTCCATGCCTTTCTTACTTTCTCTATCTCTGTCTCTGTCACTGTCTCTGTCTCTGTCTCTCTCACACACACCTGCTCACCTATCATCTCTGGGCAAGCTGTATGTTCTTCACAACTTAGCGACTTCCCTTCCACACTTACTCCAGAGAGTGCCCAGAAGCATTAGGTACAGTGATGTGGTGCATCCTAGTGAGGGCTGAAGTTCTTATCAGGCTCTCCAGGCTTATTTTGCTGGCTATTACATTCTTTCAAAACATGGCCCTAGTAAGTTTGTTAAAGACTGAAGGACAAAGATGTTAGTAATAGGATCCCTAGACACTTATGGAATAACTACTTCTGCTAAGCATGAGCCAGTATTTTGTTCCTGCATGTAATAATGGAAATTAGTATGTGGAATTACAAGAGGTGGGAGAAGGGAAGTTTTTATGGAGTGATGGCACTGCGTTGTCTGCCTCTGTGAATGATGTGGGAGAGATAACCACAAAGTGTTGCTCAGTAACTACCAGTGGCTGTGTGGGAGGCAAGGAAGGTACAGTTGCAGACAGGTTTGTGTCATCACTGTGTCATGGGAGAACTGCTGCCAAGTTCAAGTCTTGCTTGTGTGATGAGGAAGGCACTTGTGGAATAAGCATGTTTGTACTTGAGCCCAGTGCTGGGAAGACTCACAGTGGCTAATGGCAGAGGTGAGGGCTGTGTTCCGGAAGTGCTGGACCTGTGGGATCAACTAAGGAGTTGCTTGCCTTTTCCTGGGTGAGTGAGTGAGCCTGTACGTTCCTCCTTACATTTGCAGAAGTGTGCCTTCTGAAAGCAGGATTCCCTGTGGTTTCCTGGAGCCCATCACTCTCCATCTTCTTTCTTGTGGCTGACAACTCCTTTAAAAGGCCAGAAGACTTGTGACAGGAAAAGCCAGCAAGAGCTCATAGGAGGTGCTTTGGTGTGGAAGAAACCAGAGAGAGAATTTTACCTTTTGACAGTGGATCTTTTAAGAGAGAGAGAAAAAAAAAAAAAAAACTGTTATACTGGTGATAGTGGCTCTCTTTATTTCATACCTAAGAAAATGTTTTCCTTTAAAAGAATGGAAACATTTAGTTATGTACTTACTGGAGGAAATACATTTTAGACTAGGGATTTTTTTTCTGCACCAGCTGTGATGAGTTAAGAATGCCAGAAACCGGTGAACAGAACTCTTGAAATGGCCAGCAGTCTCTCAAGTTGAGATGCAGTTATTTCTGTAGGTCCTGGCTGTCTGGGAGAGAGTCAGACACTGGAAGTAGGGTTGTGAGATAGGTTTTCTCATTCAGATGCCATGCCCTGATGACTTTTGTAAAATGAGCTGGGTTTTTTTGTTTGTTTGCAGCTTTTGTAGAGACTGAGATTGATGAACAAGCAAAGAAAAAATTAACAAGGTCTAGCTGTAAAACTTTCTCGAAATGCATTTAACTGAAGTTTCTATTTTATGAGGTATTATCATTTTTAAAAAATGTTGAACTTTGGCTTTCATATATTTAAACATATGTCCTCAGCTATGTGCTTTTTAAAGAAAGGAAGGGATAGAATTATGTGGGTTTGCTAATTACAGAAAGGCTGTTGGGAAGCAGAGGGACCAGGAAGGGAGAATCAGGCCATTTCCTTTCAAGGAAATCTGTGCTCCTTGTTCTCAAGAGTGCTAAGGCAGTGCTGACCTGCAGGTGATTTTTCATTCATGATGCCTCTTGGCCATGTCATGAAGCTTCGGCTCTTCACAAAACTAAAGCTTAACTTCTCATATTATTCAAAGGAGTTTGTTTTAGAGAGTAGAAGCCCTGCTTGAGATGGTAAGGTGAAAGTCTAGTGCGAGTTGTCAAGGGCACTCTATGATTTCACTATATTATTAGCTAGTTAACCCACATGATTCATTTCATAAATGAGACACATGCATTTTACTAGAGAGCCCGAGCGCAGGTGACAGCTATTTACAACAAACAGCTCTTTTATCGTTTCTTCTCTAGGATGACTCTTCCCTTACTCAGGAATAATCCCCGGATTTACAGTATGTAGTTTCAAAGATGGAACCAGTGCACACACATTTTTGTTCCTAACCAAAGTGGAAAATTGGTTGAAAAATCTTGGGAGGGGACCAGAGTGCTTTTAGCTTTTAATTTCACATTTCATTTCTTCTGTGTATTTGTGCTTATTTCAGTTTATGTGTGAACATTGTACATTAGAGAAGAGAGGAGTGGCTAATCACCTGTTTCAGAGCTTTCCCTGACCTTCACTGAACATACTCATATCCCCTTCTGCTGTATGTATGCATATACATGTTTATTTTACCTGTCATTTTAAATTCCATTTATTTGAAAACATTTGAGTAGCTTGTTATGGTATGGTGCCATGATACTACCATGTATTAAAAAAGACTTGCTTACCACAAAGCAATGGAATCACAATGAAATTTAGCTCCGGGGCTATGAAATGACAAGAACTTGGTTATGGTTGGTTCCATAGTGTTTGAAATTTGATATATGTGTTGATTATTTTTGTTGCTCTGATCAAACACCATAATCAAAAGCGAGTTAAGAAAGGTTATTTTGGCCTGTAGTTCCAGAAGGTGAGTCCATAATAAGTGTGGCGGCATGGCAGCAGGCAGCTGGAGCAGCAAGCTGAGAAATCGCATCTTAAACCTCAAGCACAAAACTGAGAGTGAACGGGAAGGGAGGCATGGCTACAAGCCCTCAAAAGTCTACGTCCACTGACTGCTTGCTTCAGAAGGGCTCAGCCCCCCAAGGGGTCCAAAAGCTCCCTCAACAGCACCCCCAGCTGTTGAACAAGCCCTCAGATACATGAGCCTATGAGGGTCATGTCTTATGTAGACCACTGCAGTGTGTCTATTTCCCTTTGAGGATTTGATTTTGATGCATTCTCAGTGTTCACTATTCATGAAGTTCAGAGTCTAGTTTCTTTGTGTATTACCACTTTGTATGCTTTGTCTTGTTTTAGGTCCCTGCTGTCCTTTTGGTCTTCTGGATATATAGTTGAAGCTTTATAAAGATAAACTAGAAATAAAAACTCAGTTTGAATGAGATATGTGTATATATTGAAACCACTTGAAAGGAATTTGATTTATAGAAGTGAAAGAATTTTATTTGTTGAAAACAATTGGCGAAGCACACTTAAAAACAGATTATAGTGAAGACAGTTTGACAAACACAAAGAAGAAAAGACATCTGTTAGTCTCCCATAACAGTATTGCTACCCCTTATTTTCAGCCTTTGTCACTGTGTGTGTGTGTGTGTTTAGGTGTACCTCTATAGTTAGGCCAAATCTGCAGAGGGTAATTAATGCCTGTCTGGTCTTCTATGATATAAATGTATTGCATTTACTTGAAATAAGTGCTTTTAAAGTATAGGGCAGACACCTTGTGGTATGGGAGTTAATTATAGAGAGTATATGGAGGAGTGCATTTGATTTTAGAAGTTACATATTCTAGTGTGTGTCATGAAAGTATGACTAGCTCATCAAACATTGGGAGTCTCTAGCCTCTTGCTCATTATGTAATCCCACCATGTCTCCAGTCCTCAACTTCACAAATCTGGTCAACTTTACTTCAACATTCATAATTCAGTATTTGATGCTGCAGTGGGTCTGTGTCACCATGGTTTATTGTGGAATTGTTTATATTCTTATTCTCTTCAGTCTTTTCTCTCTCTCTCTCTCTCTCTCTCTCTCTCTCTCTCTTTTTTTTTTTTTTTTTTGTTTTTCAAGACAGGGTTTCTCTGTGTTGCTTTGGATCTTGTCCTGGAACTCGCTCTGTAGACCAGGATGGCCTTGAACTCACAGAGATCTCCCTGCCTCTGCCTCCCGAGTGCTGGCATTAAAGGTATGTATCACCAACACCTGACTTCTTTAGTCTTTTCTTAATTTGCCTGCTCTACCTCTTGCTCGGAGAGAAATCTAGAGCCCTTGCCATGTCCTCCAAGTTTCTACCCAACCAGTGTGCTTCTGCCCTCTTCTCACTATTGTTCATTTTGCTCTGGCTGCCTTGGCCTCTCAACTGCATTGAACACATTTGGAATGTCCATGCCTCATGTCTGTGGCCCTGGGGTTTCCTCCTTCCTTGGATCTTCCTCCTCAGATATCCCATGGTCTGTTCCCCACCTCTTATTTTTAAACATTCGTCTTCCCCACAAACCCTCACATTCCTCTCACTAGCTTTTCTTTTAAACTTCTTACCCTCTCCACTCTCATGCCACATGTTTCATTTGTCACCTCTCTGTCTTCTGAAATGTAAGCAGCATGAGGGTGAATGTTTTGTGTTAGTCTGCTGAATCTCAAGCACAGAGAACAATGCCTAGTACATAGTGGAGACTCAGTAAATATTTATTGGACAAGTGTGCTAAACAAAACCAGGAGCTGATATAGTGTTTTTGGGAAGTCAGTCAGTAGGCTGCTGGGTTGGTAAAAAGCTATAAGGGATGGCATTTAAGAAGCAGTGATGATACTTCTTAATGTTGTTTTATAGGTGTAGCACTGCAGTAAATATCTTTATGTAATTTTTACATATTGTAATTATAATTTATTTAATTTTTCTACTGTGTGTGTGTGTGTGTGTGTGTGAGTGTGTGTGTGTGTGTGTGTGTGTGTGTGATGGCTCATGTGTTGAGATCAGAGGAGAGCTAATATCAGTCAAGTTCTGTGTTTACACCATATGGTTCCTTGGCATCTTCACTTCTGAGCCATCTCACTTGTCTTCATTTCCTTGAAGTGTTTGTAAGTGTTGTTGCCTGTTCTTAGGGTAAGTACATTTTAGAGTTACGAGACTGGAGCATGTTTGCAGTTCTGTCCACAGTATAGGGATGCCTATGTTCTTGTACTTCACAGTGCATTATCTCTCTGTCCAGCATCTGCATTATGAATGCTTTAACTTGCATTGACTTGGTGCTGATGCTTATCACATTTCTACTTCTTATCTGTCTGCCTTTTATTTCTGTGTACATTGATTTAAGTCTGGGCTATAGTAATAATGCGTTGAAATGTACTAGTTTTATTGTTTGAATATAATGGGTACTAGATTTATATCCTTGGGCAGATTGGGAAAGATGGTCAGGCCTTACAGGATTCCTTCTTTTTCTCACAGCATCTTTGCTTTCATGTGACTTTATTCTGTGTGCCTTTCCATTTAACCCTGTTCTAGTTCACATGATCTGTTAGTATGGGTGCTGTCATAGTATAAGTGCTATGGATATCTGTGTCCCAGATGTGTAGGAGTGAAAGCTTGATTCTTGTCATCAGCTATTGAGTTCCCTTCTGGTAGCTCAAATTAGAATGTGCAGGACAGTTTCCTGTTTGTTTTTGAATATGAAAGTTGTCTTAGCTGGGTTTTTTTCTATTTATCATTTTAATTTTTCTTGGTTATATTGTTTATATAGTTAAATCCATATTTCTGTGCATTTAAAGGTCAGAAACATCTCTATGAAGAAATTTAAACATTCAATTTTATTTTCTTTTATTCCTTTATGGTTATCTTCTTTCAAAATCTTGTTATATGTTTGTTTTGGTTTTGATTGCATCTGTGTGTCTACGTCTGTTGTGTATCTTTGAGGGCAGGTGCTACAGCACACGTGTTGGTCAGAGGATACCTTGGGGAGCTATTTTCTCTTCTTCCATCATATAGGTCTGAGGGATAAAACTCAAGTTCTCAAGCTTGCTGGCAAAAAGTTTCTAAGCTATCTTTCTGGCCCTCTAGATTTATTTTGTATGTTCCCCTTGAATTTTATTAATTATACTTAAGAGAGACTTGGGGCAGAATCAAATATTCTAGGAGCATAGTTTTACATTAGTTAGGACTCTTTAAAGTATTGGGAATCAATAGTATACATAATCTCCATCTCTCTCTCCCTCTCTTTTCCCTGCTTCTTGGCCTCCTTCCATGTGTGTATGTGTTTCTGTGTATCTGTAATATACAGGGTGATTTATTAGACTAACATACATCAGAGGCTGGGTAGATGCAAAAATCCAAAAGGCAATCTGGGGACTGAAGGATTAGGGGAATAGCCTAGTGTGAGAAACTGGAAGCTTCAGCTTGAAGCTGAAAACTTGAAAGCCCCTAGAGAATGCTGGTGAGAGTCAGGCTCAACACTGTAAAAATCTAGAGTCTGATTTCTACAGTAGCAGTGAGAATCAAGCAAAGAGAGAAGTACGCCTGTGAGACCGGCCACCCTCTTCCTCCCGTCTGAGTCCTCATGTAACATTGTGCTGCCCATGTTTATGGACTCTTTTTCTCTTTCCCTTCACTGACCCACATTGCAGTCTGTTCTGGAAACATCCCAGGACACACAGAAGCATGCTTCACCAATTTTCTAAGCATCCTTCAATTGATTCAAATTGACAGCTAAAATGAGCCATCAGAGTGTTTGTTTGTGCATTTATAGTTCATTCCTCTCAGCAAAATTATGTAGCATTCCTTATTTTAAATCTGGAGTGTTTATTCCCAGCTATTTTGCAAATTATATTCTTGGTGAGTTTCTTTTCAATTATTTTTCTAATTAGTACTTCATAGTTTGTTAAAACTCTTCTTAATTTCTACTTTATAACTGGCCATTATATTAGCTTCACATATAAAAATATTTTCATATGTATTTGTCAGTAGTTATTTGTCGTGTGTTTGTGTTTGTGTGTGTGTGTGTGTGTATGCGTGCGTGTGCCTGTGTACTCGTGTACTCGTGTGTGTGTGTTTTGGACAGCCTCTCTCCATTATCTCCCATTTCTCTTCCAGTTTCCTGTTTTCTTTTTTAGTGTCTTGCTTTCCAATATCAACCTTAGTAGCCCTTTCTTCAGGAAAACCAGTTTGCAACAATATATGTGTCTTACTCCATATTCCCAATGCCTTATTTATTTTCTCCAGACTAAAGTTATTGTAATTGCTAGTTAAAGTGGCTTATCTCAGGCACCTGGAAATCTAAAGGAGCATTGCTCTGCTGCTATGAGAGTGAAGCAAAACTGTACTACATGCTGAGTTCTGGGCCACCCTGGGTATAGGGTGGTCTGTGTTTCAAGGAAAAGTGAAAAACTCTTTAGAATCACCACTCTTGGAATGTAGAAATACCTCAGGTAGCAAAACTATCTTGAGCACCAGGACCTTGGTTCTAATTCCAGAAGTATGTTTGTTTATGTAGCAGGGTATAGTAGCATGAATTTGTAATCCCAGAATTTAGGAGTCAGGAGACCAGTGGATCACTGATCAGCCAACCTAACTTATACGTTGAGTTCCACGCAAGCAGATGGTGTCTCAAAAGGACAATGATCGACATGAGAGGAAGAACACTCAGGGTTACCAATAGCATCTACGTGCACATGAACAGATGCACACTCATATATTTGCATCTGCAAAAATATGTAAGTGCACTTATCTACACACAGTGGTGTCTTTTGGCTACTGAAAAATTTTATAAACTCACACTGCAATGACAGAGGGTGTGTCTACCATGACTAATGCATCTCATAGGTAAATAGCCACTCAACATAGATTTCCTAAATTAATGCTTAGCATTAATGGCAACAGTACCTGGCATGCTAAAATCAACTTGAATGACTGCAGAGAGCCACTTGTTTGGCAGAAGAAGGAAGGGAAGCTGAATGAGTTTGAAGGGACAGTATATGCCAGTGCCTAAAATCTTCCAGGCTTCCCTGGATTTGAATCAACATAAACCTGAAGGGACGGCTAGCTACTGTTTTCTGTGTTTGCTAGAGTGGAATATAATTTTGAGGATTTTGATATAGACTTTCATATGTAGAAGAACTCTGTGACCCTGTGCATGAAGAAAATATAACCCTATACTTTATGCCTTTATCCTTTAATTTTCTTGCTCTGCAGCATTGCAGTAATGGATCCACTTTTACAGCTTCTAAAGTGGCAGGCTCACTTGCAAAGTTCCAGACCCCACCTATAATAAAGATAATATTTAGAAAGCCTATGGGGGAAAGGCGGCCGGAGAAAATAACAACCCAGGAGTATGCGCTACAGTGCTCGGGTTTGCTGTGTTGGCACGAGGCAGCAAAGTTTGCTTTTGCGCGCCTGAATACTAAAATTTAATCTGCTTGCAGAATTAAATAAATACTATGAAACTTCAAAGTTTCAGTGAATCTACCTTTACATATTTCTGTTTTTTTACAGTATATGTTTGTTGTTTAATAAACAGTGTATTCAGGGATAAATGAGAAATGGAAGACTATTTCAGTTTTGCATTATTTCCTGCATTTCATTTATTTGTGCTGTGTCTTCAAGGAAACCTTATGTTTTCTGTATTACTGCATTTAGCTTGGGAAATTAATTAGCAAATCCATGGGACTGGGACAACTTTTTGTGAATTTACTATGTGACCTGTAATGTTCAGTAGGTTGAGGCTGCTGAGGTCATGGTATTTAGTTGATATCTATAGCATTGCCAGGACTTTGCAATGAGGAAGGTGAGATGTTAAGTGGTCACACAGAGATCATGCCTCTCTTGAGCTTTAGAGTCAGACAGTTGCACTGCTGTGAACACAGGTGATCAGACTTCTCTCACCCAGTCTGACAGGTGGACAGACTGAGACACTGGTCTGCTAAACAGTTTCTCTTAAGCTTTCTTTGGAAAAAGTTGACTTGAAAGTCAATAAATGAAACAGATTGACCATATAATGCCAAAATTTAGCATGATACTAAATATTTACCTTTCTGCTTAAGATACAGATGATTATTGCATCTGCTAATCCTTTAAACTGTTCCCACTATAGTCTGTTCTTTGTCATTCTGGGAAATAGCAGGAGCTTTAACATATAAAGCTTGCTGCAAGGCAGATTTCATCCACAGTGGATCTGTTTTGGATATGGACCTCTAAGTGTTGATAACACAAATATAAACATAACCCTAAACATTAGCACTTAACACAATCCAAAACAACAAGGTCCCTGGATCCTGAGAAGCCCATGGGATCTAGAAGTGCATCCATTCAGTAGATTTCTGCATGGTAGAAGAGGAAGTACCCTGGATGCTTCAGAAACCATAGCATGAGCTAAGACATGGCAAACAAAAAACTGGAATGGGCTTGAAGGTCAGGATTGGATCAGCAAATCTAAGGGTGCCAACTTTGGAGCAGTATGATAAGAACTGTGGCATTGAGAAGTTTCTATTTTTAAAGAGAAGGAATATTATTCATTCTATCTGTGAATGGACCTCAGGAAAGACAGTGGTTTAATGGAAAAGAATAAATGGAAAAGAATAAAAGCTTGTTTTAATATCTGAAGATTCCTGGGGTGCATTTAAACCTTGAATCTTGATTGCTTTTATGCTTTTAATAAAGTTTAATTTCTCTGTAGTATAGGAGATCTGTTATTTTTATTTATCTTTAGGTGCTTTACTTTTTATAGCAAAACATCTTTGTCATGATAACTATTTTTTTTAAATCATGAATTCAGGATGGCATCTACTGTCAAAGCTTGAATATAGCTACTTCATTATTGCTATAACTTATAAATGGACTGTACTTTTAATATTAAATATTTGGGAATTTCTTGTTACTAATAGGAGATGCCACAAATCTTTCAGTGGAAAAATAAATAATCTGGCAACTGTCTTACTAGGGAATAATTTTATAGATTTGGGGCTGTTTTCTATAGTAAGATTAGTAAAAAGCACAAGGCTAGATGACCGATGATGTGTGCTCTCTGGCAAGACTGCTAAGAGGAAATGAGAGCCTGCACCTAGGAGTCAGAGGTCTTGACTTGTCATTTTATTGCTTGAAACTTTTAATTATGCAATTCAGGGAATATCTCATTAACTCCTCTGAGTCTATTAAAATAATTATAACTTTATGAGGAGTTTATGAGAATGGAGTGATTTAAGTATGTGGAACACCAGATTTTCATATCATAAAGTCAAATGCATTGTCTGTTTCCTTCCTAAACAGGTTAGCTTATATTTACCTTGGTTCAGTGCCAGATTAGAGCCCTGATCAACTCATCCAGTTGTCCCAGTCAGAAGCCTTGAAGTCTAACTAGGTTTCTCCCTTTTCTTCAGTTTCTCACATATAGCTGGATGTGAAATTCTCTCTGTGTTACCTCTTCTCTCTTAGTTATGTACTCAGTGCCTTGTGTTGCAGGACGTTTACCCCACCTGTTACCTGGACAGTGCCAGCTGCTCACAAGTGGATTCCCAGCTTCATCTCACCCTTTAACAGGCATGTTCATGGCCCTTAACACCTAGATACTGTGTATAAATTACATGACTCATCGAATCCTAGCATTTTCTATGAGCCACCTAGTTCTCCTGTAGATCTGGTCATTTTGCTTATACTTAAGAGTTTTTCTTGAGTACCCTTTCTGAGCATTCCACACCTGTTTTGCTGACTGATTTATACTCAGTAATCTAGTGGTGTCATATATAAGCCATGTGACTGCTAGTCTCTGTGCTCAGGGAATCAATCTCTCATTTTTGTCCACCTGGTAAACCCACCTTTAGGTTCAGGACTGTACAGGGCATAACTTCTTCAGCTGAGGCACTGGTGCCTCTACTGTGTTAGTGTGTCTTAGAGCCTTAGAACATGATATCTTTGATATTAGAAGCTATAGTTCATTCTTTTTTCATGTCATATGTAGCACGAGATATGAATGTTTGGCAAGTGATGTGAGAGGGAAACTTTTTGGATTACTAGGCAGCTGGATCTTCCTTCCCAGCCTCTTGTCTTAACTATGACATTAAACATTGACAACACTATGCTAAAACCTTGTTTCTGTTCACATCACTTTGCTATGAACTGATAATCATATTTCAACATCAAAAATATTGCAGAATTTAAAAGATCACACACTGCCTCTGGCTATAGATATTTCTCAGTGTTCCAAGAACAAAGTGAAAGTTGATCCTGAGTGTGTATGGCTATAGTTAGTTTTTTAAACATCAAAAGAAACCTTCAGAAACTTTCCAGATGGCCTTTGCTAGGGTTATGTGCATCTGTTAATGAATTAAAGATAATTTCAGAGTGGGACACAAAAATGAATCCAAGTTGCATTAAGCAATAAAGACAGAAACTTCCTCTTGGATCAGTTTGACAAAGAACAAGCCCAAATTTGAATTCTTCACTTCTGTTCCTGTCCTCTATGTGATATGTGTGTGTACACAAACATGAAAGCCTGATTTTTTTGTTCCTGTTGCCTCTTTGATCTATCTGTGTTGGTACCATGTGTATTTATTAAACAGCAAAGAAAACATGATGTGGGAAAGGAACAAGGAATTTTTTATGGGAACCATTAAGAATTCTATAGGAAAGAATTTATTTTACTAACCCTAACTGACTCAGAACAGCACTCAAAATCTCATGTTAGCAACCCATCTCTACACATTGTTCCCAACATTTATTACATATTTACTTGTTGCTTCCAGCATGCTGTCTGCTTTCAGGAAATGATTATGGCAGCACATACATATGAATATACATGTTCTGTGTTAGAGGCAAGGAATAGTATGAATGATGAAAGTTATGCATTTAGCTTATGTTGTAAAGCTGATTGCATGGGAAATCCAAGGTATAGTACATTTGGTTCCATTGTTCTCTTAAAAATAGGTTTAACTTAAGCAGGCTGAGTACACAGTAGGACAGTGGGTTAAATACACAAGCTTAAGTGATTTCAAGACATTAACGAGGTTGTAAGGTCTGGTCATAGCTCAGACTTAAAGGTTAAGAGATTTTCAGAAAAACTTATCACCAGAGTTATGAAGGTTGACATGTAGTCTTTAGCCTTCAGAAAGAGAGTGTTACATATATTACTGAAATCATTGTATGTGATATGTATGACATTCTTTCATTAGTGGCAACATTTATATTTTTTCTTCTAAGAGAAAGTTTTCAAGGCTTTAGGAAGGGGTGCCTTTACATTTTAGAGATTATACAATAACATTATATTCTGGCATTTAAAGAGCAGTATAATGAACTAGACTTTGCAAGTTAGAGGAGAAATTGCTGCTGATATAATTCCTTTTAAACCTAAGAATTAGCCCAATTCATGTAAAGAATGGGAGATTGTCATCTGTAGGTAGCAGGGAGTTGGTAGTATAGGTAGGCATCATCCAGTTCCCTTTGTGAGCAGATGGGTCTTCCTGATCAAGAAAAGAGGAAGATGGATGTAATGTAGTTCAAGTGACCACACAACTCTGTTACCCTTTCTTCACCATCATTTGTTTCACTTAGGCCCACAGAGAATTGAATGAAGTTCATCCACAGGGAAGGGGAATTGCTCTGTATTCGTTTCCAATTTAAATGATAGTCTCTTCTAGATGCACCTTTATAGACACACTGAAAAAAAGTATTCATCCCTGTGATCCAGGGGAAAATTATACAGCCCAATGCCATCTCTGTGAGGAGATGAAATGCAAGGCAATGTGAGCATTTGATCAGATAAAGTGGCTCTGAATCAACCGATGCAAGGTCCTGCTGGATGCTCAGATTTCTCTAGAGTCATAAATGAGCTACTCATGATCTCCACAGATAATTCTCAGTCTTTCTGTCAACAGTTTTGATCTTTTAAAGTAATAATGTACAAAATATAAAATAATTTCTCATCCTTACCTTAAAATTATATTAGGCCCTTCTAAGTTAATAGTTACCACTGTAAAGGATTTACTTTCCCCTAACTCCCTATATACCTCCCTGATTATTATCCTCTAGTAAGACACAATGTATGTTGGGTGGTGGTGGTGGCACACACCATTAATCCCAGCACTCTGAGGCCAGAGACAGGTGGCTCTCTGTGAGTTTGAGGTCAGCCTTGTTTACAGAGCTAGTTTCAGGACAGCCAAGGGTACACAAAGAAAAATAAAACATACCAGAAAAACCAAACCAAACCAGCTAACCAAACAAAAAAGACATGTGGTTAGAATATGGATGTCTGCATCAGTAGACATGGACTTCTCAGGTACCCCTTCTGCATTATGGTTCACAAGCTAGGGTGCACCTGTGACTCTTTGAATTTACAGATGCTGCCGATAATCTGCACCTTCTTGGCCAGTGTCCCAGGAAATCTGACATGCAATAAGAGCCATGCAGGCCACTATTTCCAAATGTTCTGTGTGCTTTGAAATGTCAGCAACTCATTCACTTTCCCCTTCTGGTCTGGGATGGGGCTGGGGAGGCTGACTATTACAGTCCCCAAGTAATTCTAATGCCTGAGTGAGTTAATCACCTGCAACACAGGAGCATGCACCAGCAGTGCAGTAAGGAAGAAGGTGAAGAGATGTCACAAAGAGGGTCCCTAAGCCAGTGTTAGAGAGCTGCTGTGGAATGTGTCTGAGTGTTTTTATAGTTTTCTTGTTTGCTAGAGACTTTGCTAAGAGGGTGCCTGTAGGCTGTGTGTCTCCTGCACCCTGGGCTGCAGTGCTGTGTGGCACTCACTCTCTTCTCAGGGCTTCAGCCTTGATTCTTGTAGGTTTCTGCATTGTACTTGCATATTAAACACACCATTTTGCTTTCTAGATTTTTAAATTGCCTCTCCAAACAATACATTTATTTGTAGCATTTATTATAAAGAGTAAAACATGTGCCTTAAGCTGGTGGCTGGCCTTTGACTATGCTTAGGGGAGTTGTGGGGGAACCTTTATTCTTATTTCTAGTTTGTAAATATAAGAACTCTAAGAAGTAGAAGCCATTAAAATGCTTAAAAATATTTTAGGAATAGTAACTCTCTGGGGTGACCAACTTTAATTATCCTATTAACCCTTCAAGGCAGATGGTATTCTATTGTTTTCATATGACGAAACTAAGCTGAAAATAGGGCAGTAATTTGTAGGTCTGTCAATCCATATATTTTTTTCTTATGCAGACATTGTCTTTGTTTTCATTTTCTTCAGAGCTATATATAATGGATTATTGGCTGAGCACAGTGCTCTAGGCTCTGGACAGGGTTGTCACCTCCGAAGCCTGGCATTTTGGAGAAAACACTTAACTTCTCCTAGTCTGTTGTCTCCCCCCCCCCTTCATTAAGTTTGTAGAACTTTAGAAACATTTTCAGTAAACATGTGTAAAGGTGGCAGGAAGTGTGTGTGTGTATTCTGTGTGTTAGTCTAAAACATCTGTAACTGTGCCCTAAGCACAGAGCAGGTACCTCATTTGCAGTAATGAGCTTTTCCTCAAACTTTGGCAGTGTTTAATTGGGGGCTACTTCTGGAAGTATTTTTTGTTGCTATGAAGTGACTAGCATGTGACAGCATCGTGACAAGGTGCAGCAACGTCATCCCTTGGGTGACTTGGAGTTGGTACGATTGCATTGCAGCCCACTGGGATTTAGGATCTCTTGTACCAGTCTAATTCCTTGTAGGACAGGCCTTCTGACACCTTTGGGAGTGACAGAGCAGAGAACTCACACCTTGGCTATTATTGCCACCTGACCTGTACTTCTTTTGCAGTGGCTATGGTGAAGTTCCTTTTGTAAGGCTTGTGAGGATTTATAAGTTTTCTGAGGGTGATTTTATCAGTCCTCCTTCCTGCTATAGTAGTTCAGAATGTCAAACCAAGACAGTCTCCATGAACTGTCCTGTTGAAGGAGATATTTAAAAAATGAATTTTAAGAATATTGCAAAAGGAAATAGTATTTTCTGCCAGCCCAGAGGGAATAATTGTGTCCTCCAGGTGCAAGTCCCAGGATGGTAAGTGTGTCTTGCATCTTGGGTGTTTTTCTGTCTGTTGACATGACTAGTTTTAGCTCTTCTTTTTTACTATTCCTTTTACTTTTCTTTCTTTATAATATCCTTATGATATCACTAGAGTAATACTCCATACGTGTTTTATAAATACAATAAAAAAACAAGCTTTTCATGGGTTTGTATAACTAGAGATCAAGTGGGCAGATTTGCTAGGATACACAGTGCCAGGACCCAGGGAAGGAAGGTTAAGGGGTATTGTGCTTACATACTGTAGGTAATCTGAAGATGATCATCTGATTTTTTTTGTTGTTGTTTTTAAACAAAAGGTTAGGTAAATAGTGTTAAAATGAATTATGTGCTAAACTGTGTGTTTTCTGAGAGTCACCATGCATGTGGGCTGTGGGTTCTTGCAGCAGTTAGGAATTTCAGAGAAGCTGCCTTGAGGCAGAGATGGTAATTAGGGTTTACCACTTACAAGTTTAGTGTGACCCTTTAGAAGAAAAACTAGTTAATTCAATTTTAGCATTATCATCTATTGTGGATCTGTGCTGCTCTAAGGGTGATAGCAACACTGTAAATAGCCTCACTCCACCATACTGGACAGTACTTTAAAAAGCATTGAGTGATTTGGGTGAGTTTCTCTAACACTTTTGAATGATAGAGTTGGAGACTTACACAAACCTCTAGAGTTATATACAGAAAATCAGATTACCAAAATAAAATATACTGCCCCAAACTGATTCTTGTCCCATCATTGATTATCATGATTATCAAGAAATAAAGGAACAGAATGAACTCTTCTTAAAAATTAGATGGTAGAGAATTTTAAGGTCAGAGAATTTTAAGGACACTGTATGTGAATAAAATAGGCAGAGCATTCTAAAAATATATACTGCTTCTGCTACTGACTGAGAATAAATCAGTTTCACTAGACAGAAATATGTTACTAGCTAACTATGGAAAGTGCTTTGTGAGATTTGAAAATTCTATTAATAATTCTTAGCCTGAGGTATTTTTATATACAAATAAGAATTTGAGTTGTTTTATGTTTATCACATATATAATACTTTTGTCTCATTACCTTTCTTGAAGACATTTTAAATATCAATTAAATCAAGAAAAATCAATACTGTAATTTTCCTTTGGCACAGAAATAAGCATCTCTTGGTCACTCGCCTAACAGATCTTGTCCTGCATGCTGCATGAGGAACCATTCTACAAAGACTGAAATGTGATAAGCCAGATTATGTTTAAGAATTGATGAAATATGTATTTACATAGTTTTGCTGGAAGCAGTAACTACTTTTGCCTACATTCTCCATGAGGTTGCATGGGAGAAAAGTCAGGATGTTTTTTCTCTTCTGCATTTGGTAGCATCTCTGGTTTTCCTGGTCTCTCTCCTCCCTTCACAGGGAATCTTGAGAATTGGTTCTGGGGAATACCATGGGGTACAAACTGTTTTGCACAGCTTCTAGCAATTCTTTGCTAGTTCTCTGGGCTTTTGAATTTTCTCCCTTCCACCCTGACCAGAATTTTAAGTGGCTTGGAAAATATGCTCATGGTCTTGTTGAGAGTGCACCTACGTCTTATGAAGGCTGATTAGATTCTGATCTTGGCACTTCTGCTCTGGATAGTGCTACAATAGATAGATACAGATGGAATTGTAGTCTTTAGTTGTATTTCTGTATTTTTTTTTTTCATGTGATGCTGCTATTAGATGATCAATGTTTAAGCTCTCCAGTTTGTTTTCTTTGAGCCATACAACCTAAAGTCAGCAACTCCTAATTACAGGAGGAATTCCCTAGACTGCCTCAGGGTCTCAAGTGTAAGAAGTAGATACATACTCTGTAGTCTGCTTTGGAACCCCGAGACCTGCCAGGGGCTTCTTTTCAAATATTTGTATCAAAGCAGAACATTGCTTAATTCGCAGGAAGAAACTGGAGTAGGAAGCTCTATTGTTGTAAAATTAGATGTTAATTAATATGTAAAAGGCTTGCCTTACTTGAGAAAGCCAGAAATTTTGTTGTTCTTTCTTTGTGTGTCACTTTAAAGATATGTTGACCCAGGTGCTCTCAGAGAGGTAGACTGGTGGGTCTCTGGGGCTTGCTGCATAGCTAGCCTAGTCTACTTGAGGTGTTCTAGGCCAGTGGGAGACCCTATCCAAAGTAAAGATAGATAGTGCCTGAGGAATGATGTTGGAGGTTGTCCTTTGAGTTCCAAATGCATGCACAGTAGCATATAGCCACACACATACACAATCATACAAAACCCAGACACATCTTACACTGTGGTTCCTGCTTGCAACTCAAGAGGAAGCTTGTCCTGATAACATAGATGCAACTTTTAGTTGTATGCCAAGCAGGAAGTAGGAAGGATTGACACAGATATACCAATTCTGTGAATGGGAACATGGTTTAATAAGAAATATATAACTTTAAAATGTAGCCATTACCCATGTAAAGGTTGCCTACTTTTTGAAGTATCCACTCCAAATTTTATGGCAAAATTCTTGTTTCTTCATTGGCCAGTCCTACATTTCTTCAAGTAGCCCCCTTATCCCTTATGCTAAGTAGCCTCTGAGATCAGTGTACAATAGTGACTTATTCAGTTACACAATTATATCCTATGAGTATTCGAAAGAAGAGTCTTAATGCTTTCCTTGCCCCACTGGATTTAGGGTTCACTCATTTCAACTTGTACAAAGAAACTCCTGTGTAAATATATTTTTATACTTGTGAGTCGTATGGTAATGATTCCTATAAAATTTTTCATTTTAAATTATTCGGTTTTTATTAAAGTGGATAATATCACAGATACTCCATTCTCATTTGCGTGTTAGCACAAAGGGAGCTGCAGCTTAGGAAAACAAGGACGCTGGCCTAGTGATGCATGCTGATACTCTCAGTACATGAGAGATAGAGACAGAGAAAGGGTCAAGAGTTCATGAACTTAGTCTCAAACAACAACAAAATCCCAAAGTCCAAATGCAGAAAAGGAAAAGCCTGGCTCATTTGGGTTTCATTTTCATAAAGAAGCACTAATGCCTATGGGATAAAAATTGTAATTATTAGAAATCAGTGCTTAGAGGCAAAAGTGTTCCTTTGGTGGAGTCAGCAGTCTGAGGCCCATTGTTGCACACATTAGTGCCCTCCTGTGGAATGCTGAGTGTAGGATCCAGTAAAGTCAGGGTGAAGGGGCTTCTGGTGAGAGAGACAGTAACTGAAATCCTCATGGTAAAGACAGACTTTTTTGCTTCTATGCTGCACAGAAAAGTTTCTGCCAGTACCTTCACTAAATACGTGTGTGTGTGTGTGTGTGTGTGTGTATGTGTGTGTGTGTGTGTGTGTAGATGTACTGCATAGATGTAAAAAAATGTGGTCATTTTGGGACAGTTGTCTTTATAAAGTTGATTGCCTATTCCTGCTAAATGACAACAGTTGTTTCTGTATTATCATCAAAATAAACACATAGTAACATTGATGTTGAAAGTGGTAGGGGTAGTGACGAAAATGGATCTGATGCTGGTACCTAACCAGACATTGTGCTGCATGAATCTTTTCACTTAATCATTACAACACCTTGTGAAGTTGATACTGTTATTTCCATTTTATAATAGGACAGCATGAGGTGATGGACATTACAGAAGATCCTAGCCTGGTTACAGGTGGAGCTGGTGTTGGAATTTTGACTATGTAACTGCTCTTTGTTAGGTATTTGCTTTCAAAAGCACCATCTGGATAGTAATTGTTACTTTTCTGGCAAACCAATCATTAAGAATTTTCTTAGGAAATGAAGGGAGGTAGGAAGTGGTCATTCTGCTGTAATAGGACTTTGTTCAAATGGTAACATTGCTACTGTACTGTATTGGCACATTTCAGGTGTCCTTAGTCATGTTGAATGCTACACCTTTCTCCAGATGATTGTGTCCTTTGACACTGAGTGGCTGCTGGAATTCTGCTGAGTTTCCACAGGTGTCAGTGGTTATCCAATTCTTTGAACAAAATTCATCATCTTTCTCTTTGTGTCTTATTTTTTTGTAGGTATGAACTTTACATGGGCCCTCTAATTGCTCTTGAACTCATTGTTTTTGTTGGTGGCCTCATATTTCCATGAGCTCCCGAATAAAAATTGGCCTTTCCCCCCTCCTCAATATAGCCACAAAAATCTCATTGCTAATTGTGTACTTCATTTTACACATTCTCAACATTTCAGAGCAGGATTTTTCTTCATATTTGTGCAAACTCTCAGTTCAGGTTTTCATCTGTTGACCCACTATCAGTTTTTCCTTCATATTACAAGTTAAAGGGATCCTACCAAAATTCCAAACAAATAAAATATATATGCTTGAAGGCAATTTTTAGAAATATTCATTTCTGTATATGTATATGTATGTATCTGTGTCTCAATATATGGATGTGTACCATGTTAGGGCAGGAGCACAGAAGTCAGGAGAGGGCACTGGATCCCTCTGAAATGAAATTATATAGATAGTTGTGAGCCACCATGTGGGTGCTAGGAATCCAACTCAGGTCTTCTGCAAGATTATTAAGTACTCTTAACTTCTGAGACATTTCTCTAATTCCTTGAAGGCTATATTTGCTGTTGTTACCAAAGAGCCAAGAAAAACTAAGAATCCCATTTAGAGGTTATGGGTGAGTAACATATATAAAAGAGGTAAGAGGAAGCCTCATTAAAGAGATAGCATTTGAGCAAAACTGGAAAGAGAAGTCAGTTTTGCTTTTTCAAGATATGAAAACCATTGTGGGCAGAAGACAACCAGTGAAAAGGCTCCAAGGCTGGAGCACGGCAAAATATAAAAACAGGCAAAATATGGGTCTGAGCGGTGACTCAGAGTCATCTCAGAATCATGGGGGGGGGGTCTTAAAAGGGAGATGCCAAGGCCTTCCTTAAGGCCAGCAGACAGCTGAGAACTTCCTAGAGTGAGGCCCTTGCCCTTATCTTTCCTGAATGTTTCACTTATTCAGTATCCACATACTTCCTTGGACATCTCAAGCCTAATTCCTTTAAGAGAGAACATTTTTTTTTCTCCCTGACAGAACAGCTTTACTTCCTGATCTGTGGATCTTGGCTTGTGACAGATCTGCCATTCAAGTTGTACTGGCCTGGAAGATTAACCCTTTTACTGTCACACCTCACATTAGGGCTTGTTAACAAATCACTCAGCCAGACATACTGGGACTACCCTACCTGCCATTGCTACCCCTGCAGCAATGTCTTCCCTGGGATATTTATGGTCTCCCACTTGGTCTCTTCCACTTTAGTGTTTCAAAGACAACAAAATGAAACCTAATTTTCTGGTCTGTCATTTTTATGTTCGTGTATGTGTGCACATGTGTGGAGGCCAGAGGACACCTTGTTTTTTGAGACAGGACCCCCTCTGGCCTGGGGGTCATTAATTAGGCTAAGATGGCTGAACAGTGAGTCCCAGGGATTTACTTGTATCAACTTTTCCAGCACTGGCACAACTTTAACCATGAATTGGTCCCTGAAAATATGGTAGAAGTTTTCTGCTAACATGGAAAGCTTTTGCAGATTATCAACACTGAAAGGGAAACGGTCCTTAAGGCAGACTTTGTAATATCACCCGAACACTATGCTAAATACTGCTAGTTACCAGCCTAGCCATACATGGCCTGAAGGGATACATTCTGAGAATGTATTGTCAGGAGATTCCAATATATGAACACCATAGTATGTTCTTTCTGTAACCAAGGTGGTATGCCTAGTCATATGTCATACACTGTCATCTACGAGGTCTCGAGCGTCTCTCAAGTGTCTTTGTGTCACTTAGTGTTACCGAAGTGCAAGGACTGCAACACCAGACTTCCACAGTGGATTGTGCTATGTTTCTTTTGGTGGCATAACTTTATAAAGCTGTGTTTTCTCCAGCTGCTGTGATAAAATCTCCATGCTGAGAAAATGTCTTACCCAAGTTTTGAGACATTGTATAGTTGTCAATAGGTATATACAATTAATTGGTAATAAATATTATTTCAACTTAAATGTACTTTTCAAATAGCTATAAATTAAGTTCACATAATGTTAGTAACTATTATTCTGAAAAAATCTATTAAGGTCTATTTTCTTTTGAGTTCAGAATGTAACAAAAAAGTTGTATTTTTTTTTGTGAAGTGAGAAAATTTGAATCTATGGAGTACTCCTGTAAGCTTTACTGGTGTCTTAACCTTCTCCATCATTCATCCTGATGGAGCTACACCGGTCTAGCTTGTTCTCACACATGCTCCACGATCTAGGCTCTAAATTGGTTGTTTTCTCTACCTAGAATGCCTTGCATTTCTGGTAAAGTGGAAATGTTGCATTTCATATAGGCTTCCAGTGACCACTTTCTACATGAATATATTTACCTGTAACCCAACTTGGAATTCCTATCCTCTTTTGTTTCTTTTATTACAATGGCAAATATTGCCTTCAAGTATATATGATTTCTGTGTTCGTGTTTATCTATTAGCTGTGTTTTGTTTCTGAAATATCCCAGGCACCACACAGAAAAACCCTTTGTACATTGTTCCCTTTGCCCTCTCTTCAAGGCCACAATGCCATGTCAAGCTCTGCAAACTCTTTCATCCTACAGAGCCCTGGAGAAGTAAGAGTTTCCTAGAAGCACACTGCTGTCTTTTCATCTGCTTCACCCTTTGACTGTTTGGGATATGCCTCTTTGGTCACACTGCCTTTGGTAACTTGTGACTGTCATTTGTCACTGCTGTCCATCACAGGGCTAGTTGACATGACTCAATAAAAGGATGTGATATCTGGAGCAATCCACCTCATTAATTTCCTCCATTATATTATAAAGTTTGTCACCAACAATGACATGTGGCTTACACTTTCTAATTATGACTAACTAAAACAGTGACATCAGCAGGTGACAAATGCATTACCTTAGTTAGATACACTGTCTAGATAATACAAGTCAGAGGAACTCTCTAACAGTGGCTATCAATGACTTCAGCTGTAATAGGACCCCTTTGACACCTTCAGGTCCACAGAAAAGATGGACACAGAACTCTGACACCAAGACTCAAAAGTAATAGATTTGGTAGGAAGGGAAGTCATTCAACATGAGTCTTAGGGGCATTGTGAACTACATGCAAAATCATGAACCATAAGCTTCCTCTGAGAAAGAAAATGATATTCTGTTGGCTATGGTTGTTTATGGCATTTGTTTCCAGGCATGCAGAGACAGCACAGAATATAGTCCTCACCCTCACAGAAATATTAACCACTCAGAACTGCCATGCCCCTCCAATAGTAACACTCCTCTACTAATACTATTCACATAATATCATCTAACAATGGTTCAGCATTCAGTTTGCCCATCATTCAGCTAACTGCTGCCATTAGGCTGTTCAATCAAGAGTCTTAGAAAATTTAGGCAGAAGGGAACCTATTTTATATATAGGAAAGCTTGGGGGAGGGGCTGGGCAGAGACAGTGGGACTCTAGAACCCAATTCTTCATGCTATATGCTAATCAGCTGCTACTACTAGCCATCTTCTAATACACATGTCCTCACTGATTTAACATGTTTACTGGTTCCTTGTGACAGACATGTAATGGGTTAGGTACTGAGAATATTTCAGTAAACAAAACACAGCTAAAGAATGAACATGAAGCTTGAGAGGGAGTACTCCATAGATTCAAAGTTCCTAAATAAGGTAGAAAATACCTCTAAAAGAGAAGTTATTGTCTGCTTGTATTGGACCTTGTATATCATGCCCTGGGCTAAGAGTTTTTGTCTCGAGTAGGAATTTTGTAAAGTAGGCATATTATTACATTTCTAGTGGTGGTAGGGTAACTAGGAGAGACCAGGAAAACACATGAAAAAGGTTTTCTACCTGTATACAGAGGGCATTAGAGAAGATTTAGTTCATTATAGACAACTGAAAGTCTTGATCATACAACAGAAAAATAGAAGTGCAAAATAAGTCACAAAAGCAAGTAAAAAAAAAATACTTAGCATCATTGTGAAGCTAATGGTAGGAACACCATTGTTATAGCTCTTTACATTTTGAACAAATGCTTTTTGAAAATAAGGCTGCAAGACAAAATATAGAATGCCTAGTTAATTTCATTTAAGATAAACAGTGATTTTTTTAAAAATTTTACTGTAAACATGTTCTTGCAGTATTTGGTAAAGATGTGTACGATGCACTGTTTTGTACTTACCTCAAAGTTAGACACCTGGGCATTTTATTACTTTTATTTGGGAAATCTAGCAACCTGTTAAAATGAAAAGGTTCTGGGAAGGCATAGTGATCAGACTCCATGATCTAATCTGCATTGTTGAGAGTTGCCATGGTTACTTGGCTTCAGGGAAATAAAGGCTTCATTTAAATGTTTCCTAGAATACAGGCGAGGGGACACTGAAGTAACTGGTAGAGATCTTACTTTTATGAGATTGCAAAGACAATCAGAAAATGAAGCTGAAATACACAAAGGGAGACATCTTACCACCGAAAACATCTAATATTCAACAGGCTAGAGGGATGCTGTTTTGTGTATTTAGGGGAAAGAATAGGGTGTTATCTCCCTTGAGGGCTCATCTAGTCTGCTTTATCAAGTATGAACAAGGCAAGGCTGCTTTGTTTTTTCTTCTCTTCGTACACACTGGCCCTGTGTTCTGGCTCCTGCCTTATTGGGACTGTAAAAGCATTACAGAAACCCCAACAAGTAAACAGGGCTGAGAATGTGAGGTCATAGTAACGTGACCTCACAGGGGGTCAGATGCCTGGAAGGCTGGGTAGTTGAGTAGAACTGTGTTACAGTGTAGAAGGGAAGAGAAGGAGCTTCAATGAGAAGTATGGCTCAGACATGCCTTAGCAGTTGTTATGGGTATTACAATGTGCATGTTTCATTGCTGGTGAGTTTGTATTATCATCATATTGTGATTTAAAAGGGACATGTTCTGTTTGGTTCAAGGAACCTCTAAGCTGGGAAAAAAGGACAGATTGAAGACATCTAGGAAAGAAGGTGTTTATACTTTTACTGAAAGTTATTTATTTATTGTTTTAAAAGAAGACCCAGAAAAATCTGATGTTCAGAGATTTTACAATTACTTCTTTCTCCCCCCCTCCACACCCCCCATGAGGAAGATAAAGTGAAGTCAGCTGGGTTGGGCAAGAGAATAGAAGACTGTGAGAAAAATAACCAGGAATTTTATTACTAATGGTTTTCAATTTTATAATTACATTTGAACAATATCTATCTGGGTATATCAAGTTATTCGACTCCATTGCATGAAGTATTGTATGAAGTGATTAGTAAAAAAGCCACGAGCTTACTAAGACATTAACAGTAATTATTTTTGGCATTTGTTTTTTACTGCATTATAGCTATTATGTGCAGAGACTATTATATAGAAAAGCTTGTGGGGACCAACCCCAGGAAGAAAGTGTGTGTGTTTGTGTTTATGTGTGTGAGTGTATATACATATATATGTTTGTGTCTATATTTGTATTTGTAATTTGATTCCAACATTATTTGGGCTACTTTGCATTCTACTACTGATGTGGTAAAAACTATGATTTCCCCTTAATATGAAATTTCTATGATTTTATTAATATACATATGCTATAGTTAATTAAATGTTAAGTTTCACACAATGATTGGTGGTTTTAACTTTCTAAGTAGGTTCAGAATGAAATCATTAAAATATATTCATTTCCACAATGACTTCATCATAAGGAAGTAGTTTGTTATCAGTAGGTATTTTCTGTTGGGAATTGAAGGTGGCTTATCGTTTAAGAAAGGTTATCATTCATCCTTGTTCATGTAGGGTCATTTCTGTGTTGCTCATCATTTGCTATTGACATTGTTTTGTAATTTGACTTGAAGGTGAAAATAATTACTGTGGGTTTGGTCGTCCTCCATTTCGTTTTCTGACCTTACCCTGTAGTCTCTGCTGGGGACATGTAAGCTGACATTACAGTGAATGGAATTTTCACATATGGATGTAAAAGCCATCAGATGTAATAGCCTGTGCCTCTGCTCCCCTTAAAGCAGCTTCCAGGTTCTGTTGGTCAAGTGTGCTGAGGAGGAGTTGCTTTTCAAGGGAAACAATTAAATGACAACTATTAAAATAAAATCCTTATTAAAAATTAACATTTTGGTAAATGAAATTCATCCATGATGCCTTTATTTTAACCCCAGAACTCAGGAGACAGAGACAGGAGGATCTCTCTGAATTTGAGTCCAGTCTGGTCTATATAGTATGTTCTTTACTAACCAGGACTACATATTAAAACCATGACTCAAAAATAAGTGAGTAAGTAAAATATTAAAGATAAAATATTTGGAAAACCATTTCTCACCTGAATTTTAGCACTTCTGAGGAAGGTGGTGACATTAATTAATTCAATGGATTTTTGTTATATTTGTGTGATGAGACATGTTTACAAAACATGGCAGTAGAAAATCACACATGGATAAAGGATCCATTTAGAGGTATAGGATGGAAAAGATCAGTATAGGATTGAATTTCATATATGAATGCAAAAGCAAATTGGAACAAGTTTTATATTACAACTTATTTAAGAAGTTATGATTTTTCTTATTGTCATGTTATATATATATATATAAAGCATATCTGTAGTTATTTTAAAGGATGGTAAGATATACATCTTGTACTTAAATATCTGTGTAAAGACAGATTTTCTAAAAATACTTCAAAACAATAAATTAAGAGGTTTAATTGACGGGTGGTTCTGAGAGGCCTGTTGTCCTCCAAAAGCTAGCAGCAATTTGTAAAAACAGTGTAAATCACTTAATTTTTTTTGTTATCGGAGAACCTGTTTTTAGCAAAAATGTATTAAGTAATTATTTCTGAACATATAAAGTACTTTACATTTTGTTTTATTTACCAATATGGTACATATCAAGAGATAAATTGACATTAAACAGGAACTTATTGGAGTTCTTAGGACCTTAATATAAGGTCCTAAGATAAAAAAAATGAAAACCATTCATTTAGGCCTTGGGGTAATGATTTTGGGCCTGTGGGTGGTGACTCTTTGGTGTATCATATGACTCTTTCACAGGGGTCTCTTAAGACCATTGGAAAATAGAAATATTTACATTAGAATTCATAACAGTAGCAAAATTACAGTTATGAAGTAGTGAAAATAATTTTATTGTTGGGGGTCAGCACAACATGAGGAACTGTATTAAAGGGTCATAGCATTAGGAAGGTTGAGAACCACTGGCTTCTCCTATTATGTTTCAGTTTAGAAATATAGTTCATGACAATTTTTTTCTGAAATATTTAGATTGAAATATTTTATTTAAAATAATTTTATATATCTGCTTTTACAGTGTTATGATAACTTCATCCATTATTTCCCTTTTTCTGTATAAAAAAAGTTTTCTATTTTTTTTTTTTTTTTCAAGTGGCAGCCATAGCCATGCTGAGGTGAAAACACAACCAGATGCTCATTCTGAAATGGGGAGCACCGAAATTCTGGAAAAAGAGACCACAGAAAGTCTCAGTAATGGTACTAACAGCAACGTGGAAGCTGCTAAACGACTGGCCAAACGCTTGTATCATCTGGACAGATTCAAACGATCGGACGTAGCAAAACATCTAGGCAAAAAGTATGTTCTTCGGGTTGGTTTGTCTGAACTTTTATTTTTTTCTCCCCCCCTTTTGTTTTGGATAGTTGCCATTTCAATAAACAGCTCTACTCTGTTTCCTTACAGCAATGAATTTAGCAGACTAGTTGCAGAAGAGTATCTGAAGTTTTTTGATTTCACAGGGATGACGCTGGACCAGTCTCTCAGGTATGATGGAACATTGTCCCTTGTCTTCATCGCTTCCAAGTCACAACTTCCTAGCAGAGGAAGTGATGTGGTCTGTTAAAGGAAGGCTTCTCTGTCCTGCCCCATCTAAATAAAAATCACTCTGTAGCTTGCTATTAATTACAAACTGTTTGGCCTCCAACTGGGGATTATTACTAACTCTTAAATTTAAATTAACCTGTTTCTAGTAATCTGTATTGCCATGTGGCTGTGACTTTTCTTGGGTGGGTGGCTGGCTTCAGTCTCTCTGCCCCCTTTCCTTATATTTCCATTTGACTTTCTGGCCTGGCTTTATTCTGCCTTGCTATAGATCAAATGAACTTTTATTATCAACCAATGAGAGCTACACATATTCACAGCATACAGAAGGGTTGTCCCACAGCAGTGTCCTGCTTCAAGTTAGTCCTGTTCTCATCCCAGTTCTGTTTGTGAGTGTAGATGAGACTCTGGGTCCTAAACAGAGACTAAGAAAGAAAGAAATGTGAACTGATATTCTGCATGTAGTTTAATTTTTCTATTACAGTAAAATATATGCAACTAAATTTCTCAACCATTTTAAGGGCACTGTCACTGGCATTAAAAGATTCATGGAACTGAACAACCGTCAGTCACTAATTATTTTATTTTGTTCCTCTTGGAGCTAAACTTGTACTATTCCGTAGAAACTACTGTTTTGGCTAGCTACATTTCATATACCTGGCATCTGACAATATTTGGAGGGTTTTGCTTTGGCTTGTTAGGTATGATGGCCTCTGGGATTATGTATGTTGTAATTTATCACAGGATTTGTTTGCCTTCTTGAACTGAGTAATAATCCACTCTATAGATATAGCACAGTTTTCATCCCTATTCACTCATCAACAGTTACTTGGATTCCAGCCACAGTGTATCTATTGTGACTACTTTTGCAGTCAACATTAGCACATATGTGTCTCCTTGATACCCTACATTCAGTTCTGTTGAATAAGAAGTTTGGAGTTTGACAGTTAAAAAGAATACTGACTACGGAATTAGAGGTCTTTGTCCCTTAAGTATTTAGTTTAAATAACCAGTCCATATTGTTATTAACTCTTGTATATAGTAAAAATAGCTCAACCAATATAATCTATAGGATGTATCTGTAAAATAAATGGCAATGTCTACTATCTGATGAGTTTTTTTTTTTTTTTTTTTTTTTTTTTAAATGAAGGCATACCTATACTCATTTTCCACATTTGAGTAACCAAACATAAGATCCAGTGAGCATTTCACCTTATGAACTACCTTTAAAACATGTGAATCTCAGAGAGTTCTGGTCATCTAGTATAATCCCTTAAATTTGCAAGTCAGAAAAACAAAGCCCTGGGCCAGGAAGTGAGAGTGGTTACCTTAGCATAGCTCCTTGATGCTTGTAGGCTGTGGTTACTAGTGAAAACATCCCAGAGTCTGCTTAGGGATGAGTTAATACCTTTGCTTTGTGCTGTTACTCGTTTATTTCAAAAGTTAAAGAGAAATAGTGATCAGTATGCTTTAGGATGATGAAGTGCAAATCTCTAGTAAGAAAGCGGAAATCCCATGAAAATTGGGTTTATTACACACACTTTAGGATAGTAAGACTTCTGAGAAAAGTTTAAATGACTTTTATATTTAGCATATTGCTTGATATAAGGAACAACTTAAGGTCTTATTTCCCAGTTTACTCCTTATGTATCAGTGATGAGGTGAAAATAGGTAAAAATAAGTTAAGCTAAGTCTGCTGTGTGAGAAGCAGTGTGCACCTGACACTTTAGTAGCAACTAAAGAACCCTGATATGTGGTTTTTAACACATAGTTGCTACGATTGGACAAGTGAGTCATAAATGTTTCTTTTTAATGTGATTGATCTTTTAAAACCTACCATTTGACAGTCATAATTGGCAATCACCTGCTTTTCTCAGGCTTTCTTAGTGCATTGGCCTTTATGTTCTTACTGTGACATATTTTATAGAGGTTTGTTTTTCTTCTCTCTCTCTCTCTCTCTCTCTCTCTCTCTCTCTCTCTGTGTGTGTGTGTGTGTGTGTGTGTGTGTGTGTGTGCATGTGTGTATGCACACACACACATATGTATGTATGTAAAGTGTTTGGGGGACTGTAGCCGTGCATGTGGTACAGTAAATTAGAGGAAAACATTTATAGTCAGTTCTTGCCTACTATTTTGTTTTGGGGGCAGGTTTCTCTTTGTTTTTGCTGCTGGCATGTGAACTTCTGGCAATTCTCATGTCTTCAACTTTTAACTCTGTAGGAATGCTGAAATTATAGATGCATGCTACCAAATCTGACTTTTCACATGAAAGATGGGTTCAGGTCCTCACGCATGTGTGGCAAGCTTTTACCTGCTGAGCTATTTTTACAAAGCTGCCCACCTTTTATAGAATTTAAATATTAGTTTGTTTATATTGAGTAACCTTCTAGTGACTGTTTTAGGGAGTAGGAAGAAATGATTGTAGGGTGTTTTGTATAATTAATCCCTTACATTTCTGTAAGTTAGCTGTCAAATATTTTTTAAAAATGTGGTATACATCTTAAATATTTCTCTCATTTATTATTCTTCCTCAGGTATTTCTTTAAAGCATTTTCTCTTGTGGGAGAAACCCAGGAACGTGAGAGAGTATTAATACATTTCTCCAATAGATACTTTTATTGTAATCCAGACACTATCACCTCACAAGGTAATTACTGGAAGCTTGCAATTTTTATGACTGTGGTTATTTCCCTTAGTATAAAAGTTATATTTTATTTTAACAATATAATTTACCTACTTCTAGTTTATTTAAATTCAAGCTGAAATTATTAGTTTCAATTCTTATCCTTCCCCCTTTATTTTAGTTTTTCGTGTCATAATCTTTTTAAAGACTATTTAGTAATATGATATTTTGTTCTCTTAATTCATTTATTTTTTACCAATTCATAGTATGTCGGTGTACAATTGTCGGTGTACTTTATTTATATTGTCTTTCTATGCTGAGCTTTGCCACTCCGGGATTTTATGTGCGAAGTAGTTTGTAATACATTGTTTTCTTACTTCTTACAGTCTTAGTCACTTTGCGATTTTTTTGTTTTTTTTTTTTTTTGCTTTTTTTTATGTATCTCTATGGAAGCTTTGCTGAATTCCCAGTGGTTTTGTTTGATAGTAATTAAAATCTTCAAGGCTGCCTTTCACTTCTGACTTGAATGAACTGTGGGTTTGTTTGTGGTACTGTTATTATAAAATAATACTTAACTATTTGACTATTGGCCAGAAGGAGAGTCTGTCCATTAAAGTGCAATAGCAATGCACAATTTCAAGTCGTAAGTCAAACGGGAAAGTTTTTCACAAATGTATCATTTGTGGAATAAGTTACTAGGACTAGATGGACAAGAAATAGTAATTATCTCTGAATGGAGACTGATAGTAACCACAGTCCTTGCTAACCCACCCCATCACCTCAGGCTGTAGCTAGTCAGTTCAGCATTTTATCATCAATATCACATTTATTTCTGTAAACTGGCACTGTTTGGACTGATTATCAGTTGTGTCATTGGATCAGCACCATCTAGGGAACCCACGAGGTGGAAGAGAGTTTTTTTCATTGACGTGAAAGTCTAAGAGAATGTTAAAATACTTAAATAGAGCAGGGCATGTGGGAGTGTGTACACACACGCTTGAGGAGGGTGCTTGAGTGTTGGCTGCTGACTTTTACAGTTCCAGGCATTGCTTTTGGATGTGTGGTAAGCAAATGGAACTGGATGGAACTGGAGTAAATATGCTGTGAGGCATGTAAATGACATAAGAGAAACCACCTATTGAACTAAACGACATGCTTTTGGAAAAAAAAAAAAAAAAAACTCTTTCCTGTGCATTTGACATAAATAAGGTTTTCACTTCCTCTAAAACTATTGTGTTATACTGGGAATAAGAATTAGTAAAGAGAAAAGCTAACTTTGATATTTGAAGGTAACATGTTTAGCTCTGCATACTTTTTATATTACTGTGTAAAGTCAGATGAAAGTGATAGTCCCATTGAAGATGAGAATGTTATTTTAGGCTTTGGCCACATTTTCCTGAATCCTTAATTTTTTAATCCTTCCATATATTTCAGTGTTTTACTTGGCTTTATCTATAACATCCTAGAAAAACAATATAATCTAAATGTGTCCTTTAAAGAATGTTGCAAAATATGTGTATTGTTTTCTGTATCTATGTCTATTATTAGTATGTACTATTATTATCTATATCTATTTTTACTATGTTGCCTATATATAAGTGTATTATCTGTATCTATTTTTATCTATATCTTTATTTTCACTTTGATAACATGCTACAGAAAAATTGAGAAAATATAAATAAAAAATGTTTCATGATCCCGGGATATTTTTGTATTTTGATGTATTCTTCTAGAAATATTTATATTTAATAGAATCATACTGCTCATATGTTCCTCATATTACTGATTATCAGGCATCTTTTCACTTCAGCCTATGTTCCTGTATAACATTCCTGATGTCCTCAACATTACAAACTTTGGTTTCTGGAGGGTTATGTTTTTCTCCCGTTGCAAGCAATGTTTGTATTGTATTGTTTGTATTCTTGTATTGATGTAGATCCTTAGTTTTTTTTCCTTAGTGTAAAGCCATGGATGAGTTGCTATGCTTTGCACATGTAATGCCACAGTGCCCTTCAGAGAGGAGGTGCCAATTTGCTTGTCAATAAAAGAGTTCAGCTGTCTTTGGAAGTCCTTACAATTTATCTCATCCATTTTCCTCCTTCCAAAGTTAGTTGGTCTAGTACACCTTTGTGTATGTGTCATTAACAGTAGTCCCTGTTTTTCAGATGTGTCCAGTACAGCCTTTTACATGCTACATTAATAGTAGTCCATATTTTTTGCAGATGGAGTCCATTGCCTCACCTGTGCCATGATGCTCCTCAACACAGATCTGCATGGCCATGTAAGTGTAGGTTTGTGATTGTGTGTTATAGAATCTGCAATGCTACAAGCTTCCCTTTGTCTTTGTGTTCATATGTATTTTTCTCAGCCCCTCCTTGACTTTTTCTCTAGAGTACTTCCATAACATGTAAATAAATATAAATTTTCCAAAAAAAAGGAATATCCCTTTCATCCCCCATGCTAGCACATAGAGTAATTTTAAAAACCAACTGTATTTTGTGCCTGGTATGGTTCCAGTGTGTATATTCTGTATCATCTTTCTCCACCAGATGGCAGGCAGAGTCTTGTTTTGGGTTTTGCTTTGTTTTCTTTTTGGCTAGATAGTCATATTGAAAAGACAATATAAGTTAGAACTAAAATTGCCACTTTAAGTTTTAATAGGTATAGCAATTCACTCTTTTCTGAATTCTTCAACCCACCTGTTTTGTTAACTAGCTAAAATATCAAAACAGAACCAAACTATCTCATCTTCTGTTTAAAATAAAACATATACATGTGAATTTAGAAATAAAGATTTTTTTTATCATTTCACATTTGGGAAATGAGAATATTTTAAGTAAATATGAACTAATATATATTTATTTAGAATAAGGTCCTAAGTCCATATATTTTGAAGAAAAAATTCAAATTTCTATGTAATTGAATGTAACAGTTTTTGACTTAATATATTATTTTACTTTACTTTTAGAAAAACTATGTGACTATAACTGCTGTTTAGAAGCTATCTGTTCCATTATCCCAAAAGATCACCTAGTTCTCTTGATACTATAGAGTTCCTCTCTAAAGAAGTTAGTGTGGAGCTCTATGGGGGACTTTTAAGTTGAACTAGCTATTATCAGAGGATTAGTGGGGAGAAAGGGTTCCCCCAGCAGCCAAGTGAGGGGAGACTGATCATACTGTTTATACCATCAGAGAACATATATAAAAGTACTCAGAAGTTTCCTGATTTGCAATTTTTGAAGGATAATTGAGAGTAACTTGGTGGATTGGAGACTGCAACAGGTGTCCAGAAACCATGGCCACTAAGAAGAGTCTAGAACTTTGATGGATCCTTCCTGTATAATAGGGTATAACATGGAAATGAACATATTACAGTTCCCTAAATGAGAACCTTTATGTGTTGGACTTAGGCTGTGGACTGTCTGCTCCCTTCCTATGGCCAGACAAGAGGTGCATTCACAACATGGTTCTTTGAGTTTTGTGATGATAGGTACCTCCTTCCCCTCTTTCCCTTACTTCATACTTTCACTACCTGTTTGTTCAAAAAAGGATAATTTTGAGTATAGATGTGCCCATATAACACTGACATATCCAGTGATTCCCACAATAAAGAAGCCTCTTCACATTGGATATTTTTTGAAGTCTCATTAGCATAAAATAGCTGTGTATTTATCATCTTTTGATTGAGAAATGTCTGATAATGGGAAAATCTACTAATATTTCATTCTTGTTGAAAGATGTTGAGGTTCTCATATAATGTTAAATTTGGGAGACTTCTATTAAATCCTGGATTACTTTTTTTTTAAAGCTCATAATGCTTTAGTAACACTTTGATGTAAGCATAAATACATCTTCCTGCTCACAGTAATTTGAAATAAAGCAGCAAGTGTGGATATGACATCTAATTTTTCTATAAATAGCCTGCTCTAATTTTTCTTTACATAGCCTGCTGTGGTTGAATGTAGACACACTGTGGACCTCCTGGTATCTGTAACTAAGCTGCATAATTAGAAGGGCAGGACCATCTGTCCCCCAGCTTCAGACCTCTTGAGAGGATCCAGTAAAGCATCCTGCATTGGGTACAGTGATACCCTCTTTGATTCCAGAACTTGGGAAACTAAGTGTTGAGTATTGAGAGCTTGAGGCCAGCCAGACCTCCATAGAGATGCACTGCTAAACAACAAAGAAGTGAACAAACAAATCATTACAATTCCTTTGACACCTGGGATGCATGAATATTCTAATGTCGCCTTTAGTTGTCCTAAAGTAGCATGTTACTGATATAAAAGGGGAAACTTTAATTACAGTAAATCTCTCTGAATCATTATCTGGATTGTGTTTTTGGTGGTAATTTTTTCTGAGACTTGTTTGAGTGTGTAAAAGTATATACTTAGGGTTCTCTAATGTTTAGGTTTTGTGTAATAATTTTGTTGAATACTATTATAAATCTGTGGGACATAATAGTTTCTATCCTAAGTGCTAACCATATGAAAATGTGTTTTTCTTATCTTTCCCTCTGGATTCATTTTAAACATAAACTTTCCTTCTAGGTGGTAAGTGTTTATAATTCTGGATGTAGATTCTCTTGCATCATAATTGCCTGATTTATTCTAGTCTATGTGTGACTGGTTAGCATGGCCATTCAGAGGCTGAATAATTCAAAGGATGAGTGAATTCTTTCTAGTGTTTGCTTCTTCCCTTTGCCTTACTGCTATTCTGCCTAGGCCATTGCCATGTACTTACTACCTGACCCAGTGCCAGAATAACCCTTTGGGCTAAACTAATAAGCCATTTCCCTTCTCTTCTATACCATTTTGCCATAACAGCAGCACAGCAGCATGACTTTCTAAGAAATGCTAAATCCAGCTTGTCCTCATGCTTTCAAGGGGAAGGACTAACTTGGAGGTGTGGGGAGGGGTCATCCTTAATTGATTTGGGTTATTTTATTTATTTATTTATTTACTATGTTTTGGGATTCTCCTTTTAGTAGTAATGCTATGTAAATGCATTGGTATGGAACTTTGTTTATCCTGCATTTTCACTAATAAGATGATGGAATGAATACTAATATAATAACCTTCAGTAGGTAGCTCCACATTACATGTTGCATTGCTTCTCTATCTTTGATATATTCTCTCATTCACCAGATGCCAAAAATGTGTCTATACATTAGGGGCTCCTATACATTGATGACTAGGATGGTTCCCATCAATCAGATTTAGCTGAAGGCATGGTTAGCAGGTAACTGAATATTCACATTGCATTACAGTTAAGCCCCTTTAAATAGGCTAGGGAAAGCTATGAAGCATATATACTCACTTTTTTCAGACAAATTCATTGTTGCTCTTTACTTCCTTCTTTAAAATATAAAGGAATGGTTTATCATTATATTAATACCAGTATCTTGTTTATACTTTTCTTTGAGTACTCTTATAGATTAAATACTTTGTAGTTTTGATCACATGGCTGAGTTTCTTAGTAATCCCTCTTATTTTTTCAATGTTTCATTATCTACAAATTTGTATGGAACTAAATGTCTGTAAATATAAACTTTTAGTTACAGTACTAAGCATGATAAAATTGCTTGGAATATGGAGTTTGATTGGTATTTTGTTTACATTTTTGTCCTATTGGAAATACTATAAATGTAAAGGTTTGACAGATGATAATAAATTTGATCACTTCTGCTTGGACTTAGCTTCAGATGAGTTCTATTGGCTAAAACTAACTAGTTCTCCTATATTTGTTGCATAGGAAGCAGTCATCTCCCCTCCCCTGGCAAGGTTATTGCCCTGTCTAAAGACAGGAGGAGGCAGGGGTAGGAGAGTAGGTAGGATTGGTATTCTCATGGTGATGGTGTGGGGAGGGGATGCAAGAACTGGCTTGCAATGAACAGTGAGCTAATATGAACACTGTTGACCAAATCCACAAATCCATAGCTAGGAACATTCAAGAAATATGCAACCCAGTATCTGTCTAAATTCAAAACATGATTAGAGTCTGTGGCCAGGAAGTTACTTGTAAGGTGTAGGGTTTTTTCTCCCGCTGCTGGTCTTGTCCTGCCGTCATGCCAGCCCCAGTTAACACACCGAGACTTTGTATTAGATACAATTCTGTTGGCCAGTTACTTGTTTCTCATCGGCTAGCTCTGTCTTAATTGTTAACCCATTTCTATGTATTTCCACGTGGTCTCCTTACCGGGGAGTGTGGCAGGTGTCTGGTCTCCCGGTCTCTCCATCCTGACTCTCCTTACTACTTCCTCTTTCCTCCTTGTCTCCTAGTCCCGCCTATCTAGCTTTCCTATTGGCCAACAGTGCTTTATTCACTAACCAGTATGAGAAACATATATACATAATGGCATCTCCCATCAGTTACTGTTAGATAAATTTGTGACAGAATTTGCTATTTAACATTGTTTTGTAGACAAAAGAATTAAGTGTACATTTTGTAACAAAATAATCTTAAAATGTAGTAAGTTCTTTCATAGCAGTGAGTTTCTTTTGCAGCCAGTATAATGAATTCTTAGATTGACTTTGTGGGAATTTGAATAGTAGATAATAAATAATTTGGTTTACTTGAAGTATTGGAAGAAAACTCTAAAAGTGCTATTTAAGGCAATGCTTTTTTACTTTCCTTTTTTGTGCTTTTTCTTCATTCTTGAAAATTTATGTATGTATACAATGAAATATAATATCCATACCCAATTTCCCACCTCCATCTTCTCTTATGTCCTCCCCCAACATGTCCCCCCTTCCAGCCTTATGTTATCCTTTTTTGTTGTTAGTAACCCACCAAGTCCAATTATTACTGCCCATATGTACATGGGTGTGGGTCACCCAACAGAGCCATCCATGTAGTTGATATGTAGTTAATGTCCTTGGGAATTTCTGTATTTCTAATTATTATCAAAACTAGCCTTTTGCCTATCTCCCTTCCTTTTAACTTCCCTAGTTCTCCCTGTCTATGCTGCCCTGTATCCTCTGCTATGGAACCTTTCCTGAGTTACAAGTCTAATAAATGAAATAAGATGTGAATGTAATTTGTCAAGTCAGCCCTTGCCATGATCCCTTTTCCCTATGGCAGTCATTCTCAACCTTCTTAACGTGGGCACTCTTTAATACAGCCCATCATGTTGTGGTGACCCTCAAGCATGGAATTATTATCTTGCTACTTCATAACTGTAATTTTGCTACTGTTGTGAATTGTAATGTAAATGAGTGATTGCCACCTCTGCCTTATCGTATTTTGTCTTTTCTTTTGATCTGAGTTCCCAGCCATAATGGCTTCCACTAGACTCACTCTGCAGAACTCCTCATTGATAGTGAAAGTCCTCCAGAATCATGAGTAGGCTTGGATCTAGAAGTGAGGAGGGTTTCTAGCTGTGGTGTTTTCACCATTATCATGTTATAAAATATCTGTTTATTACAAGAAGGAGTGTTGTAGACTATACTGAGAATCTATCCTTCAGCTGTGGAATGATTTTACAGAAAAACGTTATGGTTTGAATTTGTTAATTTTAAGATGACCTTTAGTATGCAGTGCCACTTACTGTCATAATGGCAACAGTATAGATTTTAATAGGTATGAATCCATATTTCAGTATGTAAAAGTTTCATTATGCAGTGTTCAATTTCATTCACTTCTGTGACCTCTGAAAATGAAAACTTTCCATTTCTCTATTGGCTTCTCCACTTCAGCTTCATTTTTTATATTCTAACATGGTTAAGAACAGGCTCACATGAAGAAATAATGTCAGAGCCAGTGGGCTCATTTATGGCCTTGGATCTAACCAACACATTGCATAATAAATATTTTTCTTTGTGAATTTTTATACTTATATAATAAGCCATGTGAAACTCACCATGAAGTCAGCTTTGTCCTTCCTTCATTTCTTCCTTCATTTCTTCCTTCGTTCCTTTTCCCTTTCCCTTCCTCCCTCCCTCCCTTCCTTCCTCCCATAAGAATGAAGAAAGTGATTGAAAGTTCACCAGACCCCTACTCTCTGTGACTTAACTCATTTCCTCTGATAGCTAATTTAAAGTAAATATTTGTGTTTTGACAGAGTTCAATGTCTTTTATTTCCTCAAAATTTAAAAAAAAACACCTCTTCTAATAAGCCTAATTAAGGACTGGAAGAATCTAGTCTTAGGGTATTTCTCCAACTTTGTCTTAGGGTACATTTATATCTTAAAGTGTTTGGAGACCCAAGCACAGGGTTTTTTTTTTTTTTTTGTTGTTGTTGTTTTGGTATGTTTTAATATATACTTTTTTATGAGCTGAATCTAATGAAACTTTAAAGTTATTATTCAATTGTTAAAGTGCACTAAATGAACAACATGCTTATAATCATGAATATATTTTATGAGAAAATTGAGTGGAAATAGTGGCATTTACATTTTTTGAGTCCCCTGCTTTCTGTTTTTTTTTTTTTTTTTTTTTTTTTTTTTGAGACAGGATTTCTTTGTATTGTGTAATAATCCTTTTGTGTCCTGAAACTTACTTTGTCAACCAGGCTGCCCTTGAATTTATAGAGCTCTACCTACCTCTGCCTACCAAGTGCTAGGGAGTTGGGATTAAAGACATGCACCACCACCCACAGCCCAGCAAAGTAATTTGTGCTTATTGAAACCCGGAATGGAACCCTAGAACTAAAAAGTCTTTCATACAGTGCATCATGTCTTCCTACCACTTTCAGTGACAGTAAATTGCAGGGAAGGTGGATAAAACCTACTAAGATTTTGGCTATCCTTAATGTTGGATTTTCATCCTCTTAAATATGTGATTAGAATTTATGAAAGAAGACATGTTTTCATCCTGCAGACTCCTGCTTTCAAAAATACTTCATTTATTTATGAGAATGTATTTTTTCCTTCACTTTCTTTCCTTCAAATCCTCCTACTTTTTAAAATCCATAGCTTCTTTTAAAATTGTTATTGTATGAATATATGTAATTGCATATACAAATATAACCTGTTGAGTCAATGTAATGTTACTTTCATACTACTCATGTGATAGGAGAAATGGGAATGGGGATTCCTTAGAGTAGGGAGGGAGGCAAATACAGAAGGTGGGAAGAGGGTAAAGAATAGCAGGATACAAGTGATCTGATAGGGAAAATAGAAAAGGGGGACCCCTAGAGAAGGGAGATGAAAGTAAATGCAGGAGGAGAGAGGGGGTAAAAATGCTGAAAAAGGCACAGAGAATCATACTAATATTTATCTTTAGAAAGTACACACAATTCAGTGTCTTAATGTACATACATAGTTTTAATGAAGTTTCTCATCTGGGCTGACAGAACTTTTTTAAGAGCCAAAGACCACCTAATAAAAACCCCAATACCAGACGTGAGATACCCTCTCTTGAGTTGTTGGCCAGTGCTGTCTAAGAGACTGGTTTGGAAATTTACAGAGTATTCTGCTTTGCCCCCAATAGTGCATCTAAAAAGATGGACACCTGAGGGCAGCATAATACAATTTATGCTTCCTTGTAGAGAGAGAAACAAAACAAAAACAAACCTGAGATACACAAAGTGGTGCTAATTACCTGAGGTCATTACCAAATCAGTGGTATGCATCACTTACTGTACCATGTTGGAGGAGGTAGAAATGTCTTGCAGGGACTGAGGGCGGAGATGAATATGCCAGCTGAGTTCTACTATCTCAAGATTTTTGAATCTGGGTTTTACTCATGGACAATGAGAGCTGTTAGCTTCTCCCAAAACACGTGTCCTACAAAGCTTCCAGTTCTTTCATTATTAATGAATAATAACTGTAGGATTAGTCTACCTAATTCTTCAACCCTAACTCAGAATCTATGCTGTGGTCCACTTTCATGGCAGACACTTTATTTAGAGTCTTTGCTCAACTGGCAGGTCCCTCTGGGTCTGAGACTACTAAATGATAGTAGAAACTTTGTAGAAGGCTCCATTTCTTTGTCGAGAGCAGTGTGTCTCTTTGCTGAGTGCTTTTTGTTTTTGTTTGTTTTGTTTTAACTAAGGCATGGATAGCTTTGTGAACAAAAGTCTCCATTTCCTCCCTTCTCACATATTGTATCACATGAGTTGGGAGCAGTGTTTTTAGTGGAGTGGAGGAAAATCAACTAACTAAAGGGAAATCTGAAATTGATGCTAGATCTACCAGTATGCTTAATCTGTTTTCATGCTAACTTATATTAGGCCAAGGATGATGTGTTAGTTATGGTTTTCATTGTTGGAATAAAACACCATGACAAAAAAAAAAAAAAAAAGAAAACAAGTTGGGGAGGAAAGGGTTTATTTGGCTTACATTTCATCATTGCTATTCATCTCTGGAGGAAGTCAGTATAGAAACTCAAACAGGGCAAGATTCTGGAGACAGGAGCTGATGCAGAGGCCATGGAGGATGCTGTTACTGGCTTGTATTTCATGACTTGTCCAGCCTACCTTCTTATATAATCCAGGGATGGTACCACACACAATGGGCTAGATCCTTCCGAATTGATCACTAAATGAGAAAATACCTTACAGCTGGATCTCAAGGAGGCATTTCACCAGCTAAGGCTTCTTCCTCTGATGACTCTAGCTTATGTCAAGTTGACACATAAAACCAGCCAATACACATGGGTGAAATAGTAATCACAGGCAAAAATCCATGTTTTCTTTTGTTTCTTTGGTGTGTGTATATAAAAGTTTTATTGGAGTACATCCATGACTACTTTTAAAAGTCTTTAAAGAGTGATGACAATGTTGGACAGTTGTTACAGAGAACTTAGGATGTACAAATCCTAAAATACTAGCTGTCTGGTCCTTTACATGAATTTATAGAATTTGTCTAAGACTTCCTTAAGGACTGAAGAGATGGCTTTGTATTTAAGAACACTTGTTATTCTTACAGAAAACCTGAGGTCAAAGTCCCAGCATCTATATGGCAGCTTACAACCAGCTGCAAGCCTACATTAGGGGGATCTAGTGCCCACACAAAACATTTCTCTCTCTCTCTCTCTGTTTCTCTTTCTCCCCTCCACACACATATAAATAAATCTTTTAAAAATTTACTTTAAAACTACGTCAGTTTGGATGTCTTCTCCCTTGACACAATTAGGTAGTTTGAACCAGGACTATTCTAAAACATTTAAATTTTTTAAATTAGGAAAGCAATCAAAGAATCCCCCACTCCAAGAGATGTGCACTGTCTCTTTAAAATATACCTAGAGAAAGACTCTTTTCTATTAAATGAAATCTATTGTAGAAGTAGGGGCAATGGCTCAGCAGGTATGAGGGCTTCCTGTTCTTCTGGAGGACCTGGATTCAGACTTCAGATTCATATTAACCAGTTCATAATCACCCATAACTCTATGTGCTGGCTAGTTTGATATCAACTTGTCACAAGCCAAAGTGATCTGAGAGGAGGGAAGCTCAATTGAGAAAATGCCTCAGTAAGAACAGGCTGTAGCCAAGCTAGTAGGACATTTTCTTAACTAATGATTGATAAGAGAGGGGTTAGCCTGTTGTGGGTGGTGCCATCACTGGGTCTGGGGTCTGCAAGAAATCAGGTTGAGCAAGCCATGAAGAGCAAACCAGTAAGCAGCACAGTCTTATTTCAATGTGGAAGTACAAGCCAAATAAACCCTTCCTCCCCAACTTGCTCTTGACCATGGTGTTTCACCAGAACAGCAGAAACCCTAAGACATTCTAGCTCCAGGGATCCAATGGCCTCTTCTGGTCTCCACTGATGCCAGGACACCCATGACATAAAATCACACAGACACACACACAGACAGACAGATAGACACACACACACACACACACACACACACACACTAAAATAAATCTTAAAAAATATATTTTAATGCAGCAACATAATTACTGTAGAGAATAATCTTCAATGTATTTGGTGAACTTTTAATAAGAAAGTCTTTTATTTATTTATTTTTTTCGTGGAGATAGAACTTTGATCATCTAAACATTTAAGATTTTGACCTGTATAGTATTTGAAGGTTTCAAACAAAATTATTTTATTTATTTATTTACCTTATTTTACATATAAATCACAGTTCCCTCTCCATCCCTCCCTCCCTCCCGCTCTTCTGCCCTCCCATGCCCCCTGACCACCCTCCCATCCTATCCCCCCACACTCCACTCCACATGTACCATAAATGCCCTTCCCTGATAATGAGATTGATGACTGACTTATCCATCATCATAGAGCCCTCATCTAGTAGCTGATGGAAACAGAAGCAAACACCCACAGCTAAACACTGAGCCAAACTAGAATCTAGGTGCAGAGAGGGAGGACAAGACCAGGCTACAAAAACCCACAGAGACAGCTGACCTGAACAAGGAGGAGCTAATGGGCCCCCAGACTGATAGCTGGGAATCCGGCATTGGACTTTGGGAGCACATTCCCCATGGAGGGATAATCCCTTAGCCTAGAGACAGTAGGGAGGGTCTAGTCACTACTCCAAATGACTTGGACAGATTTAGATGACCCCTACAGGAAGGCATCAAACAAAAAATTCTTAACTTTTGGGGTATTTCCTGTTTACACACTTTAATTTTCTAGGTTTGGATTAAAGTTTTCCTTGTCTCTAAGGGAGTTATTTGTGTTAGCATTGCCAATTTGAGAAGAAATCCATCTGTATGACTAAATGAGTCAGAATGTCTTTTCAAATTTTTATTCTTTAGTGACCTCATAAAAAAGAACTCTGGTAGTCATTAAATCATTGTTTTAGAGAGGCCTACCCTTCTTTAATTAACTTGGGAAGAGAATGAATATAATATTATAATATATGAGCATCATTGTTATACTAAGATCTCTTAAGATACTAAATCAGTAACTGGAGGTAGCTTTATCCAGGGGACAGTATTTACTTGAATGATATTTTAAAATAAATGCACTTTAGAAGACAAGGTAAAGAAAATATAGGCATCATAAAGAAGGTTTTTTGATGAAAGATACTTTATCTTTACTTTGCAGTAAAAATTTTTATGAAACTTTGTAGAAGGGAAGAATGTCTAAATACCTGCCAATAAGAATTAAAATGGACTGACTTGAGCCTTCACTTTGCCTCCAAACCTTCTTAAAGAACTACCACCAATAGCCAGAGAAAGACAACAAAGGGTAATGATAAGCTTCCAGTAATCAGCTATTCAGGAGGTTTGTTGGACATCTTTGACACAGAGAAATCTTTGTCTGTCTTATCTTTTTTTCTCTAATGGTAAGAGAAATTGACACACCATGTACTGTGTGATTACACTATGCTTCAGTATTGTGTAATCCAAGGCAAAGCCTGTTGGTGGGGAGATTCTAATTCTCTACTTCCTGAACATGCTAACATCTTTATGCTCTAATACCTTATAGAAATAATAAAATTTACATTATTCTAAACATATATTCCATTTTGATTCAAACATTCTCTCAATCAATTATATTTAATACAGTTCCCCCCAGATACTTTTTTCCATTGAAGTTTAGTTGATTCTGATGATGAAGATATTTGAACTTGCAGGTATCTGCAGGTCACTCACAATTGCAGCTTCAAAGTCCACTGTGAAAATGATATAGTCATCACTGAAAGGATACTGGAGGTGTGCTACTAAATAAACAATCAAAATGAATATGGATCTAGAATAAAACATTTTTAAAAAACAAGACTCTGTAGACTTTACTGCGGTTTTAAAGTATTATAAAGCACACCAGTATTTCCTAAAATGGTGGCACCTCTATTTGCTACAGAAATTCTTTGTACTGAGAAAGGATTCTTAATACAGTAATTTCCTTCCTTGTTACTTGAGGCAGGGTATCCTGTGGCCCAAACTAGTCAAGAACTACCTATATGGCTGGGGTGGCCTTGAATTCCCGATCCTCCTGTTTCTACCTTCTAAGTGCTGGGATTACAAGCTGATGTTGCCATGCTTACCCATTAGTCTACAGAAATTTTACTCATGAGTCTCCTAAAGGAATGCTGAAAAGATTACAATACCTCTAGAATGGCAGGGGAAGACCTCAGGAGTCTGCTTTAGTAGAACTTTGGTTCTACTGATAGAGATAGTCACCACTTTTAGGGCTAAGGAAATTAACCTCAGGCTTGTAGCAGTCTAGAGTGTATTCAGGGGAAAACAAATGAAATTCCTAATGTCCAATAAACCACTGTATAGTGTCATTATTTGTCATGTTACATCCCTTCTCTTCAGCTCTGTGAAAATCAGCTTTTAAAACCAACTGCTTTACAAGTCATAGTGGCTGTGAAAACAGAAGATGAATCCTTACTGGTGCAGGAATGTGGAGTGATCCAAAGCCACCTTTCCAGAGGATTGTCAATGGTTTGTCTAGATGCTCATTCCTGGGATTTGTCTTTCTTTGCCCTGGCTCTGCACTTACTCCTGAAAATTGCCTATGACAGCTGTTCAGTATTGTTGTTGCCTTAGATGGTGACAAGTTGTGACAAACACCATATCAAAATATGTAGAAGGGAAACTTAGAAAATATGGAACACAAATAGAGCTTTGGTAAGTTACAACATGTTTTCTGTCATTTAGAAAACCTTACATGAATACCCAAGAAAGAGTAGGAAAATACATAGGCTTGCAACTTCTGCCTGACCTAAAGATGCTGCATAGGTAGAAAGTCCAGGGGAAGATGGGGGTGAATTCCCTGCTGGAGAATTTAAAGCATGTCTCAGCATGTCCTAAAGCCATTGCAAACTCTTTGTTCATGCAGCTTCCAAGTCTTTGCTCATTTAGCTCAGTGGCCAGCTAATGAATGATTGCAACTAAAAGAGGAATGGATGGACTCACAGGATTGCCAGACTACTTTAAATCTTTAACTTTCAGCAAGTAATATAGGAAGTACAAAGGCATAGTGTGCCCCATACACAATAAGAGAATATTCCCTAAACTTCCCTCCCCTACTTCCAAAATAGTAAAAGACTGAGGCATCTACTTCTGTCAGCAAAGTAGACTTCAAGATAGTATTCTTTTACTAGAGACAAAGTAGGACAGTTTTATAACAAAAAAGAATCCAGTAAGAAGTTGTAACATTTTGAATCAATATAAGCACTTGAGATGTTGTTGTAAAATAAATAGTATTTGTTTTTGCCCCTGGCATATGGCATAGAACCATTGTAAGTACAGTGTTAGAAAAGATACAGGAGACACTTTTGCTCTTTTGGTCTTTAACCTCTAGTATCTAATAATACAGACTTCTTAAAACTTTTGCAGTTTTCTGAGTGAGAGGAGATTCTTATAGAGAGTCCTTAATCCTTTAGGATTTTCTGGGTGATGTTTCTTATTCAGAGGTAACTTTTAGGTGGCTTACTGGGTAGCCACAAAATGGGGTAAATGGATTCCAAGAGAACAGGCCTTTGACTAGGAGGTTAGGGTTTTCATCCCTATTCTATACATACCTACACTACTTGTAGGAGAGAATAGGGCTGAAAGTGGAGTTACCTCTAGTGGCAGTGATTCAGTTACAACTGTAATAAAGCTGCTATGGAAGCCACAAAGGAATAACCCTCCTCTCCCGTTCTTGGACTCTTTCCTCAATTAATTTGCTTTAGCTCTGTAGACACACACACACACACACACACACACACACACACACACACACACACACGGGGGGGGGGGGGTTCTAGTAAAGACAGACATGTGCCAATTAGGTGAATATTTAAGCCCTACAAAAGACAGAGGCCTCTGTGTTTTATAGTCTTTCAGACCAGCCCTATATATTTTCTCCCAGAGTGTATCTATGTTCCATTTTGTAAAACAAGGGGCAAATGTTAATATGTTCTTGAAATTTATAAAGAGCAGTGTAAAAAGCAAGTCAATAAATGCAAAAAGTTTGAAACTGAACAAATTATGTTCTCTATACAATGGAATGAAATTAAAAGGGGCTGAAGGAAATTTGTGGACACTAAATAATATACTTCTAAATAAACAATGGGTCAAGAAAGACATTAACAAAGGAAATAGAGAAGTAATTTTGGCCAAAAGTTAAAAAAATTTAAACCTCTTTTAGGACACATTAGCAGAGTTATATGGTGAGTTTGTTTAAGGACCATTCAGCAAGGAAGAATGAGTGCAAGTCAACCATCTAACCTATTTAGAAACAAATAAAAAACATCATAGAACAGTGAAGCTAAAGGACATATATGTCAGTAACAATAGAAGAACAATAAAAATAAATGGACTCATAAGTCATATGCTTATTCTTGTATAATATCGGTGACATGTTCTCTCTTTTTAAAAGAAATTAGTGATTTTTAAAATTTTATGTGAGCTGGCATTCTGCCTTCATATGTGTCTGTATGAGGGTATCACATCTCCTGGGACTGGACTTAAAGGTAGTGTGTGCTGCCATGTGGATGGTGGGAATTGAATTAAGGTCCTTTGGAAGAAGAGTCAGTGCTCTTTACTGCTGAGCTATTTCTCCAGCCCCCTCTCAGTGACATTTTCCAACCATTGAAAACAGAATACTCATATTGTAAAATGCAGTATGAAAGAGGGGATATTATTATTATTGATGGTTTTTGTAGAAGTAAAAAGTTTCTAAGTAGATACTGTTAATAGTTTTATGTCAATAGAAAAATAATTTAGATGAAATGAACAACTACAACAAAGAAATAACTACTGAAACTGTAAGTATAAACTCTGAATAGACCTTTAGCAAGTCAAGTTAGTAAACAAAGATCTCTCTACAGTGAAAAGCTCATTACATGACTAGCTGTGATGTATATCATAGATGTAAAGCAAAGGGGAGAGGTTCACTTCTCGGATTCTCTGTGGGAACAGTATTAACCTTATGTCTAGAGAGATATCCTTTATGCATAGTCTGTATTAAAAAAAAAAACCCAAAACAATCTATAGACTCAATGCAATCCTCATCAAAATCCCAACACAATTCTTCACAAACCTTGAAAGAACAATACTTAACTTCATATGGAAAAACAAAAACCCAAAGTAACTAAAACAATCCCATACAATAAAAGAACTTCTGGAAGCATCATAACCCCTGACTTTAAACTACTATAAAGCTATAGCAATAAAAACAGCTTGGTATTGGCATAAAAACAGACACATGGACCAAAGGAATCAAATCAAAGACCCTGAAATTAATCCACATAAATTTAAACTCCTGATTTTTGACAAAATGGTACAATGGAAAAAAGAAAGCATCTTTAACAAGTGGTGCTGGCATAACTGGATGTCAATATCTACATGTAAATAGATCCATATCTATCACCCTGCACGAAACTCAAGTCCAAGTTGGATCAAGGACCTCAACATAAATGTAGCTACATTGAACCTGACAGAAGAGAAGGTCGGAAGTATCCTGGAATTCCTTTGCACAAGAGACCATTTCCTAAATATAACACCAAGTAGCATAGACACTGAGAGCAACAAACAATAAATGGGACCTGCAGAAACTGAAAATCTTCTGTAAAGCAAAGGATATAGTAAATGAGACAGACAGCCTACAGAATGGGAAAAGATCTTTACCATCCTCACATCTAACATAGGACTGATCTCCAAAATATATTACGGACTCAAGAAATTAGACATCAAAATACCAAATAACCTAGTTTAAAAAATTGGGTACAGATATAAACAGAGAATTCTCATCAGAAATTCAAATGGCAAAAAGACATTTAAAGAATTGCTCTGCATCTTTAATCATCAGGGAAATGTAAATCAAAATGACCCTGACATACCATCTTTCACCTGCCAGAATGGCTAAGATCAAAAATACTTAGGACAGCTAATATTGGAGAGGATGTGGAGACAGGGGAACACTCCTTCACTTTTGGTTGAAGTGTAAACTGGTACAGCCACTTTGGAAATCAGTATAGTGGTTTATCAGAAAATTGGGAATCTGTACCATTCTTGGGCTTATACCCAAAGGAGGCACACTCATACCACAAAGATAGTTGCTCAATTGTGTCCATAGCAGGATTATTTGTACTAGCCAGTACCCGGAAACAACCTTGATGCCCCTCAACTGAAGAATAGATAAAGAAAATGTGGTACCTTTACATAATGGAGTATTACTCAGGTGTAAAAAGAACAATGACATCATGAAATTTGCAGGCAAATAGGTTGACAAGATTTATCTGTAGTGTTCAATGCTGTTGGATAGTGTTTTCCTTGTAGTAGAATGTCTTTCAGAATAAGAGTCAAGTTTTTACAATTCCTATGTCTCAGCTTTGTTAACTTGACACAGCTTAGAGTCACCTGAGAGGAAAACTTCAATTGAGAAATTTCCTAGAACAAATTGACTTGTGGAAATATCTTTGTGACGTCATCTTTTGGAGCAGGAAGGCCATCCCACTGTGTGCAGTACCATCTTAGCCAGGTTGCCCTGGGCAATCTGATTAAATGATGAGCCCATAAGCAAGCCAAGAAAGGAAGCCAGTAGGCAGGGTCCCTTCACAGTTTCTGCTTTGTTCTGACCATGAGTTTCTGCCCTGCTTTTCCTCAATTATGGACTATAAATTGGAAGTACAAATAAAATAAACCTTTCCTTTTGTAAGTTGCTTCTTGTCAGAGTGTTTTATCAAACTAGCAGGGTGAAACTGTAATGCCTTGTCATTGACTGTATATGATTCTGCAGTCTAGATCTTTGTTGTCATTTCAGTAATGCTACAGTATCACCACCAGAAGTGGGCTTCGTCTTCAAAAATCCATATATTTTTGACACACAAATAAGACAAACTCTTATTTGCATGATTTTGTCCTGATTAAAACAGGACATAACAAATCAGCCCTGTCCTTTGGGCTCTGTTTCTAATTCATTTCTGTTGATTTTCCTACCACTTCATTGAAATCTTAAATGCTTCAGAGTCTTCCATGTAAGCTGGAACCCACTTCCTCCAAACTCATTTTCTTAAAAATCTCATGAATTATCGATTGTCCTAGCAGTGAAGCTTTTCCAGAAGGTTCCCATCTTACTTTTCCAAAATCTACTAATGAATCATTATTTTATTTCATAATTCACCTAGATTTTATAGTTTCAGTCTGGTTCTCTGTAAAAATTTAGTCATGTTAGGTTATTATACTCAGAAATTTTTTCTGGACCATAATTGTTATTTGCAAGAAAAACTACAAATTGAAACGAAATATGTCATTACATGTTAAACATATTTTAGAATGATTTATACTTAGGAATAATTAACAGTTCATTAGAAGCAAACTAATGTTCAAATTTTTAAAAATTTAAAATTTTCAGATATGTTAAAATACTTTCTGTGGTTAGTGATTATATTGAGTCTTTTAAATTGCTTTTAAAAGACATAATTGCTTCGTGATTATTCATTGTTTTTTCTTATGTTCTTGGAATGTAAAAAAGCCTTGCCAACTCATATTGAAGTGATTTGATCATACCCTGAGGAACCTTTGTTGACCTAAGAAAGGATTATAAAAATTGAATTTTTCTAATTTTTGCTACACCATTGCAATGCACATTTTAAAGTTAAAATTCCTGTGCTTTAAAAATAATCAAAACGTCAGAAATGCAGACTTAATTCATTGGAGATACCTACTGAATAAGTTGACTGGCAAGGCTTGTTCTTAGTGTCAAGCTATTCATCAGTCTTTCATATGAAATTTATGCTTTCTTGCTGATGAAAGAGGCAAGAGTTTTGACAAACAGCCTTAGCATTTCCACTCCAAATGTTTAGATAGCCTGGGTGGGATGAGCCTTCTAGAGTAACACAGGGGAGGTGTGCAGCAGTTACTATGAAGAAGAAGGGTGTGTCCTGGAAGCTGGGGTTCTATGTATGTGCTGATGTCAATTTTCAGTGAAGTACTTGCACTCTCAATCGTTGGGAGCATGTGCTTGACTCATTTTGACAGCTGTGGTTCAGATCACCCCTCTGCCATTTATGAGGCAATAAAATAGCTGTGTCCAGACATATGAATGTTAATGCACTTTTGTTCACTTGCATTGCATACTGCCAGAAATACTCTACACCTTTCAGTGATCTGCATCCCTCTCCTGCATGCGCTCTTGGTTCTTCAGTGTCTTGTCAAGACTTATTTCTTGTGCGCAGCTTGAAAGACAAAGTGGCTTTTGATCCATATTGAGGCTTTGCTTATTGCATTGGAAGATGGAGGTGATGCCCTAAAAGGCGCAGATATTCTTTGTGCATTTTCAGAGGTCCCCATTCCTTAGGCTTAGAGGCTCACTATACAAAGCACTCCACTGCATGTAAAAGTGTCATTTGCGCCTAATCAACTTGTGTGAGCTGCAGTTCAGGCAGCTGGTTCAATATAGTGTTAACATTCTGGCTTCTGTTACCATAAGCATGAATTCCTGTTTATCTTACTTGGAAGTCATTTCCTCTGCTGATAAGATGGTCTGTTAGCTTCAAAGGGAATAAATCTGAGAACCTTCAGTATACTTAAATGTAAGGAAGTACAAACATTAATTCAGCTCTGAAGTGGCAGTTTAATCCATGTTTTAAATTTAAAACCATGTTATGTACCACCTGTATAAATGTAATATCATTTTTCTGATTGTTGTGATTGTTGTCTGGGTTAAAATAATTTTTTTTTAGGATTGAGATGTATCTTATTATTTTTTCTTATTTTACATATCAATTACAGTTCCCTCTTCCTCCCTCCTTCTTTCCGTCCCTCCCATGCCCCCCAACCACCCTCCCATCTCATCGCCCCTACTCCACAGGGAGGGTGATGCCTTCCAGGAGGGATCAACAAAATCTGTCAAGTCATTAGGAGTAGGGACTAGGCCGTACCTCTTGCCTTTAGGTTAGGGGAGTATCCCTCCATGGGGAAGTTTAACATAACTTTATGATTCATACATTTAAAAAGCATAATAAACCACTTGTCTTTCCTGTGCTAAAATTATATTATCACACACACACACAAGCAGTTCAATTACTAACTCAACTTACCCACATTTTAAAGAATAACTCTTAATTTATAATGACATTATGTTATATTTTCCTTTATTCTAGAATATTGGGAAGAAGATGACCTGTCAGGAGTTCATTACAAATCTCCAAGGAGTAAATGAAGGTGTGGATTTCTCCAAGGATCTTCTGAAAGTAAGCACAGGATTGCTGGTTTTCAAACAGACTTAGACTTATATTTGCTGCTACTATAAGCCAATGATTGCTTGAGTTTGGTTTTTTTTTTTTTTTTTTTTTTTTTTAGCTTTTTGTTTGGGTTTTTATTGGTATTTCTTTTGACCATTGATTTTGGTGCTTCAGATAACAAAGTTTTCTAAGGCAGTAATTTCTAACAATCTGTGTCATGGCATGTAATACAGAGAGAATAAGGAGATTTGACTAGTTGGTGATGCTTCTAGTTAATGTTTTTTGTCTTACAGTGGTACAGTTGTTTTAGAAACAAGCATTTGCAGACTTCTGGAGGCATGTATGACAGTGTCCATTCTCAACCACAGAAACACTCATCTGCCTTTCAAAATAGATTACATCCCAAGTGATCGAATTATTTGCAATTGGCATTATTATTGTAACATTCATCATGTTCTCATCAGATTTATTTTCAAGGAGACAAAATCAGCTTTGACATCACAGATTTATCCAGCATTATAAATAAGGTGTATTTGATAAAATGTAAAATAATAATTGCTATGGAATATGAATATTTTAGAAATAGGGTATAAGATATGTATGTTGAGAACATGATCTCTGTTCAGTCCCGGTCTTTCCTTTAAAACTTGGTTGACACAGCTTCCTTTTTGGAATCAGTCACTTGGATAGAATTGCCAAGTATGATAACACATTTGAATCATGCTGTGAGATGGAAATGTGCTTGTTGAGAGAGGTGTCTATCCTTCATTGTAGTTTATGTAACTTTTAGTCTATTTATATGGTGCATGCTTAGCTAGGGCTGTACTGACAAGCCACATCTCCAGTCCTGTGTAACATATCAAGAAAGGGTGGAGTTCTTCCAGATTTGAAGAGACATACTGGAAAATTAAAGAAGGCATTAAATATAGTACTATCAAACTCCAGAATACAATGATTTTAATGAAACTGATTTAAAATGTTATCTGGTTAAAAATGCCACTTTTCTTACAGTTTTTTATTTACTATATAACAATATTTTTTAAGTTAAAATACAATTGCATTCTTTACCCTCTTCCTTCTAGTCCCTTCCAAGTACTTCCACCCCTTGTCATCCCTCCAAGTCAGGTCCTCTTTTTCTTTGTTGTTGTTATATGAATACAACCTGTTCATTTCTTTTTTTTTTATTAATTTATTTTATTTTATATAACAAAGTCCAATTAAGTGAAAACAAACATTTATACACAATATTTGGGAATTTGGGCGTTGTTCTTTCCAAACTACTTCCTGCTGGTAAGGGGCGCTGTCATGGGGGATTCGAAGAAGATTCAGAAATCCTGGCTGTAGTCTGTAAGGCTGCTTTGTCCAGCTGTTTTGAATGTAGGATCACCTAGTACTCTGTTTCAGGTGGTCTGGCGTGATCAAACCACATTAGTCTGGAAGGAATTCACATCTTTTAATTTTCTGTGGAAACTAAAATAGAAATTCTTTTCCCCAGTAACTTGTCCTTCAACTTAAATTTTGGAGTCAAAGCATTTTTTTTTTAATTTAATTTATTATTTTACATGTCGATCCCAGTTCCCTCTCCTTCCCTCCCTCCCTCCCTTCCTCCCTCCATCCATCCCTCCCTCCTTTCCTCCCTTTTACCCTCTCTACCCTCTCACATGCACTCTAACCACCCTCCCATCCCCCCACCCCAATTCCATATGTAGAGGAATGCCATCCAGTAGGGGTCATGTAGGTCTGACAGGTCATGTGAAGTAGGGACTAGGGCTTCTCTCCTGTCTCTAGATTAAGGCAGTTATCCCTCCATGGGGGTTAGGGTTGTTATATGAATACAACCTGCTCATTTCAATTAGCGCTACATGTATATATGTGCTTTGGATGATTTAGTGCTGGTCACTTTCTTTCAAACTATCTTTTAATTTGGGAGAAAACTTCAATTAGGTAATACAGATAAACACAAAAAAAATGTATGTTAGTGTCTCACAACTTCTGAGTAACTCTTTATTTTCCTCCACCCTATTTCCAATCTGTAATGACATTGTCATGACTCACACAATATGATGGCCTGTAAAATGACAGGCATTCATGACATTCAGAGATTTAAAACACAGTGTGGTAAGAGTGAAAATAAGATTGAATACATTTCTTATGAAAATATGTTATTGTATTAGTGGTCAGAAATATGCTAATGTACTATATTGAACATGGTATTACATTTTTTCACATTGGCCTTACTTGTTTTAAATCTCTGTGACTGAGGAGTTATATTTAGATTGTTATTTCTTCAAATTCCTTTGGAAGAAAAATAACATTTCTACCTATATCTGATAATGTATAGTTGCATAGTTGGAGACATGTTTTAAAGGTTTAGCAAATGTTCACCAGCAGGTGTAGGACTCAGAAAAAATTCTGAAGCAAGTGTATACATGCCCTCAGAGATCACAGACCACAGAAACAAGGAGGACTTAGTAATTTGAGTACTTCTCCAGTATTAGAATGGAAGTGGACAGTCTATTCTGCTTTATCTGAACAGACATAAGAAAACCACACCATAATATATTTGTGTAAGGGAATGGAGAAATGTACCTCTGTTCTTTAATTCAGAGAATGTATAAAATCTTTCTCTGTCCTGCCTTCCCCTCTGTTGACCCTCCCTACAGTTGTCATTGCAGTTCCAGCCATTTCTTAAATAACCTGACAAAGAATTTGAGCATTTTGGCAAATAATTTTTCCCCATAAGTTATTTGGAGTACTTTTAGCTGTTTTGTCAAAAATCAGATGTTCGTAGGTGTGTGTGTGTGTTAATATCAGGATTTTTGATTCGATTCCATTGGTCTACCTTACTTCACCAGTTCTATCTGACCTCTTGTTTGACCATTTCAGCAGGGGACAAGACTGCAATCATGACACTGGCAAGTTGCCTTCCTCTCCTCTATTTCCTACCAAAAGGTGACATGAGGTTTCTTATCTCCACATTCTCTATGTGTTTGCCTTTCCCCCATTGTGTTTGATTCTGTGGTTATCAGTGAGTGCTAGTATAGTTGGGGAAATATGAATGAGACAAAATTTTTATTAGTCTTGTTAATTGTGATGCTATATTATTCTTTTATAAATCTTAACAATGAATGGGACCATATAAAAATACAAGGAATCCATTATTTATTATGACTCCAAGCTATTCTACAACTAAAAAAACATGAAGTTTTTAATGGAAAAAAATGAGCAGGTTTAGTAGTAAAAGGAATCAATCAGATTAGGCATCATAATATCCTTAATGAAACTTTACTGCTCTTCATGATTCTTTCAAAGTATATCATGTAACAGCTCAGATATAACTAGCAATATTAAAAACAACAAAACAGTTAGTGGCACAATAAGGGTTGAATAGACTCTGCTTTCCTTCAGTATATTTCAATATTTTTTAATTAAACAGAAGTACATTCCATCTTTAAAACAAAAACACATTGTATTTTGGAGAGTTGAAAGCTGAACAGCAGCAGCATGTACGTACTCTTGTAGAGGATGTTGCTGGCAACTGCCAGGAGGAAGCATAGAGTAAAAATGTCAGCACAAACCTGTTGTCCATTGAAAAGTGCTAGCATGGCTTCCCGTGTCTACAGTGTTGAGGGACACGCATATGAAGTATTACTTTGAGCCTCTTGTTGGAGCTGTTGCTAGATTATTTTCTCAGATCTCCCATGCCTTTCTTACTATGTTCTAACCAAATGGAGTTGAAGAGAAATGATTAGTAAAAATGGAATTTTAACTAGGCTTGATGGTATACAATTTTATTTCCAACACTTGGGAGACAAAAGTAGGTGAATCTCTCTGTGTTTGAGGCTAGCCTGGTCTAAAGCAAGTTTCAGAATAGCTAGTTATACAGAAAAAAAAAAACCCTATCTGGGAAAAAAAATTGTCTTAATGTCCTATGATTTGCAAAACTTAACACATCAGAATGCTTCATGGCAGAGTTTGAGATAAACTGTGTAGAAGAATCTGGAGAGCAATGTGGTACCTGTCTCCACCATGCTTCCTGATGGAGTTGTGAAAGTCCCTGGTCTCCCAAGTGCTAGTCATGTCAGTAGTGATAGAATCTGGTGGGGGTGGGGACTAATGTTCATTTTACTTTATTGTGTCTTAATCTCTATAGTTACAAAATAAAGCATCTGTCTTGTGCCTGTAGTTGTTATATTTTCCATGTGGACTCATTAAGTGTGCAATATCTACTACCCCACCTCTTCCTTTTCCTTACCTTCCTGCCACAAGTCTATATTAAGTTTCCCTATTTGTGTTCAAACTTCCCCCTGTGATGTCTTTGACGCAGAAAGTGGCTTGGCACAGAAAGAGTTGGAAAATGGTAGTCTTTAAGGAACCCATTCATTGTCAGTGATGGGAGTGTTCTTTACACAGTTTTTGTCTTTGTAAACTCAAATCATATCTCTTAATGTTTGTTTTCCCTTTGTGCTACTGATTTAGACAAAGAAGCTTGCACAAATATGGAGCCAGCAAATGTTCAGATATAAACCTAAGAAAGATGCTCTTTTTATAGAAGCATTCTCAAAAGATCATGCCTGAATACTGGAGGAGAGGAAGAAGGAGGCCTCAGTCTGAAACAGGTCTAAACTTTTTATAAATGAAAAGCCTGAAGCGAATTCTCAAAATACTTGATCTGAGTTATATTCAGAGTATGTAGTTGAAAATAGGAACTTATGGGTGGTATTTAAGTGTAGCTATAAAAAGAGCATCAACTGTTGCCTGGAGTAGGTGAGTTCTAGAAGAGAAGGTCATATAAACCTGGTAGCAACAGTATCTATGGAGGAAAGGGCTTAGATGCTTATCCTAGTATAAGGAAGAAAGCTTTTGAAAAGAAAGGCAATGCTATTGACCTTCTAAAGAGAAAAGCATTAAAGGCTGTGGCTCAAAATACAGACTCTTGCTGCCTTTTTTTCCAGCATGATAAATCAAGCTGAGTTTTGAGATGAAAGGGTGTGTTTTTGTTTCTACTTTCTCTATGGATGTCTGGAAGTCAAGATAATGGTGGTGCCTTTTGAATGATTCAGACCTTGAATGAAAAATGGTGATGATAATGAGGATGATACTTTGAAATGGCTGAAAGTCTACAAATCATTTTTGCATTAATTGAAACAAACAACAGCAAAAACCTCCTGAAGAAGTCCACTAGAATGGTATGACAGACAGATGCCACTTAAAGGATACACACAGATATTTAATCAAAAAGAAAAGCTTGGGTGGGGATGGTGGTAATCATGATGTATATTGTAGTAGAATATTAATGACTTCCAAGCAGATTTTATTTTTAATTTGACCACAAAGCAACACTACCTAGCCTCATATTCCATTGACTCCACGAAATTTTGAATGTTTGTATGTTTAGAGCACTCTTAAAACATTGCAACACTGCCCTCCAACTTAGCTGTTGGTGTTACTCAGACATGAGCATATAGACTTGACTCAAAATCAGTCTTACTACAACTTTAAACCTTCTCTTTTTGTTTATGATTTACCCAAAGTAGCCTGGGAGGCCTCTATGACTGAACATGCTTGCCTACAGGCTTATAATCTAAGATTAAATGAGCTATACTGTGATATATTGTTTATTCATTAAGGAAAAGTTGAACATATTTTCATTTAGAAGAATTGGTAGTTATAATAAAAATATTTATTCTCACAAAGGAGAACAGTTTGTTTTATGGTGGTAGTAATAACATCACTGTGTATAGATCAGTTGTATGAAACAGACTGAAAGATATGAGAACAAGTAGCAATTGAGGTAATCATTTTAATAATCTCTCCCTCTGTTTTTCCTTCCTTTCTTCCTCCCTCCTCCTTTTTTCCTTCCTTCTTACCTTCTTCCCTTCCCTCTTCCCTCCCTCTCTCCATTCTTCTCCTTGAGTGTGCCAAGCAAGCACTCTACTATCAATGAGGTACATCTTCATTCCTGGCCTATTCTCATTCATTTGCTTAATAAACATATTGCTGTTTAAATGTAAGTATAAACAAGTACTTGACACAAGATACTGACCTAAACACATCCTGGAGACAGTGTTCCACTGACAACATATTAACCACTCCAATTACATATTTTAAGACAAACTAAATGAAAGTATTTAGGTTCTTAACTTTCCAGTTGAAATTGTTTTTAAGAACTAGATTTTATTTTGTTTGTATCTGTGTGGGGGATGGATTATTGGAACCAATGCCACATGGATGTCAAGGTTTGCCTCTTTCTATTTACTGTTTTTAAGTTTTACTCTTCCCTCAAACTTTCCATAGGTAGAAGTAATCTTCTGTGTTCATTTTCTTCTTTCCCATTCACCCTTTTCTTCCCTAAATTGTTGCTTTCTCAGAAACATCAAAAGCCACATTCATACATACTTTCAAGGAAGTCTCTTTAAATTATATAATTGCAATTATTCTTCCCTTCGTTTTCATCCCTTAAGTCTTCTCTTATACACCCATTCTCTTCTCTCTAATTCATGTTTTTCTTTATTTACTACTTCTTGTGGTGGTGGTTGTGGTTGTAGTGTGTTTTGCTAAATATATAAATACAACCATCTCAGAAAGTTCATATAGTGTTACCTGTCTGTATATGACAGATCTATTTGACATTGTCTAACCAACTGGAGGACCCTTCTCTGGGGAAGAACATTTCTCTTCAGCATCACCGATGTGCCTGTAGCTAGAGGTCCTTATAGCTTTCCCCTTTATACCTTAACATTTCCCTTATTCAGGTGGCCATGCTGATGATATTTCATGGATGTATAGCCATTCTGAAATTTCTAGGAGAAAGAATCTCAGAAAACTTCTTGGTTCTCTGCCTTACAATCCTTCTACATACTCTTCTGCGATAATCCCCAAGCCTTAGGTGTAGGAATTGTGTTGTAGCTCTGTCAATTGAGATTGGGCACCATTTTACCTTTTGTTCTATGCTTTTCAGTTAGGTGTGGTTTTCAATAATGGGCTTGGTCTGTTGTAATGAGATATTTACTTGATAAGTGTAATGAGTATGGTTTTTCCTGCCAGCCGCCTAGTCTTGTCCCGCTGCTGCGCCAGCCCCAAATAACACACAGAGACTCTGTATTTGATACAATGCTGTTGGCCCAGTTACTTGTTTCTTATCGGCTAGCTCTGTCTTAAGTATTAACCCATTTCTGCTGATCTATGTATTTCTCTTACCGGGGAGCCGGCCGGCATACTGCTTTCTCCAGACTCTCCATCTTGACTCTCCTTCCTCCTTCCTATTTATTCCTTGTCTCCTAGTCCCTCCTATCTTCCTTTCCTATTGGCCAACAGTGCTTTATTCATTAACCAGTATGAGAAACTTATACAGAATTACATCTCCCATCAGATAAGGGGTGAGAACTATACTTATCTGTGGATATAAAGATAAATATTTAGCATGTAGGTAGGGATTATGCTGGTTTCATAAAATGGCAGTTGTAGATTCACCTACAAATTCTATGACTTCACTAGCTTGGTTTCCAGTAGAAGGCGTGGTCTCCCTCTTGTTGAGCAGGCCTAGATCCAATTTAGAGAGCTGTTTGTTACCAAGATATGTGTGCCATTATTGTTCCCTTGGGGCTATTTTGTCATGCTGGTTCATAGGGGTTATAGCTGGGTAGGAATGTTGTTTGCTTCCCTTTCTTGAAAGTTTGAAAATTTGCAGTACCATGAAAACTAGTTCTTATGGAGAAGCTGTGAAGGAAGTCTCTTAAGGTGAACCTTCCCTTCAGTGTTGATTTGTCAAAAGGACACATTCATTCTGTTGCCATCCACTGTTCTAGTCACAAAGATTTCCATACCCTCAAGGTTTTTCCTTGAAAAATGAAGCATGTTATTCCTTTAGGTACCTCTGACACTTAAAAGACTGCTGAAATGGAAAGCCAATACAGATCCTGTTGCTAAAGCAAGTTGCCTCATTGTGAGATTACTTAATTCTTGAAGCAATTATTTCATTAGAATGCAAAATTAGGTAAATTATTACTTGTCTCACAGAAACATAAATCAGTTACTCAAAATATTATCTTAAGAGCATATATGCATTTCTAGTTGTTAATCTTATGAAATCACCTTAGGCAAAAAGGGTTTGAAAAGAGATTTGGACACCATACTGTTTGATATAAAGATGAACTCCTGTGAGAGTTCAACTCCATCTTAAGGATTGATGCTGTGTATTGAATATTATGGTATGTGTATGTGTGTGTGTGTGTGTGTGTGAGAGAGAGAGAGAGAGAGAGAGAGAGAGAGGCAGAGAGAGAGACATCCAGAGTTATTTTTTAAAAAATACATGCTGAAATAATTTCAGTTTTCAGAGTTGTCATTGGTTTCCAAAGCAATAAGGGCTACAGCCTGGGACTGTTCCATAGTGCAGCCTTACATGTTTCTCTTTATTAAAATAATCATTAAAACTTAATGATTGTTCTTATTTCTTCACTAACTTATGTGTCTGAATTGCAGAGCACTATCCTTATAGGACAGGTACCATGTCATTTCCTCATGTAGCTTAGAATCAGAGTACATGGTTTCACAAATTGGGAAGTGTCTTACTCAAAATTTGTCGTGGAATGTATGTAAATATGGCTGTAAAGTGGAGTTGCTGGACTTGACATGTTTATCTAAAATTTGTAGGTGAAATTTAGTAGGATTTATAAATTCTCTTTGGTAAAAGCTATACTAAATATACTGGGTGAAGCAAATATGAGTAAGACATTAATTAGTTCTTCAATGAGGAATGTTTAATCAGTTATAGTAATGTTTAGATCTGGCCATCAATTAAAGTCACTGAAGGTGAGGGAAGAAAAGAAAGAAACAAAAGTATCCTTATCATAGTTTAATAAGGATCAAGATAAACAAACAGGCCAAATAGATGTTTATTCAGGGAGAAATAACTTATAAAATAGACAGATGAACACCAGCAGGTTCCTGGTCCCAAGGATGCCTCCTGATCCTCTCCTGTCTTAGTCCTGCCAGCAAGAGAGTGCTCCTGGCCTCCTCCTCAGACCTAGCTCCCCCAGGTCACTTCCACCCCAATGGGCGTGGTCAGTGCCATAGATGTGGACAAAGTGAATATCTCACTACATATCCTTATTCAAATGGCAATATATTGAATGATGGAGAAAAGTCTGGCAAAACATACTTTGTATACTTGCTTCTTTCAAAAAGGAAATGAAAAAAAAAATAATAATTCTCAAAGCAACTTTCCTAACAGTAGTTCCAATAGAAGCCATTCAGATGTCATCAGGAAATGAAGTATGGTAGTTCCTATAGAAGCCTACTGCCAGAAATGAAAAAGAATGGACTACTGGCACATAGATCCTGGATGGCAGATGCCTTACACCAGGGCTCCCCATGTTGATTTGTTATTTGAAGTTCTGGAATAGCCAAAAACAGTTTATGTGTTGAAAACAGTGCTTTTCTCCAGGTATGTGATGATGGGAATTTCCTAGGCATGTGGAAACTTGCTAAAATGATGCTATCATCAATATAGTTTAGGAAAAAGTAATGATAAAAATCCTTGATTCATTCTCCCTGCCCCTACTTTTTCCTGATAGCAAGTCTCTCACCACCTGTATTTTAAAGCTTCCATAGCAATTTGAACTAGTAAGGAGGATATAGTTGAAAGTGGGTATAGTAGGCATTAGTACTTTGTCATCATATTTAACAGTATGGACCAACTCTCTTTCTTAGGTTAGGATGGGCATTGACGTAGCTACTGTTCCTGCTTCACCTTCCCCAGTAAAAAATCCAGTTTGAAGCTGGACAATATTTCTTTGTAGAGGCACTGAAGCTGATGGACTTCCAAGTTCATTCAAACAGTTTACAGAATTGAGCCTTGTGTGCTTCTAGACTGAGGCCCCATTTTTGTTTTTGGTGTTTTGCCCAGTGTCTTCTCACTCTCCAGAGCTGACCATGCTTTCACCATCCATCTTTAAAGCCAGCAGTGATGAGCTAAGTCATCCCACTTTTCATATCTGTTTGGTCACCTGATTTTTGCCTCATCCTATCTTTGGTTTCCTCCTTTGGCTCATACTGAGTGACCGTTGTCAGTTATCTTGTGAAAGGCTTATATGATTACAGTGGGTTAACTTGAATAATTCAGAGTAAATTCCATGTACTAAGTAAGGTCAGCTGTTTCAATCAATTCCATCTCCCACGATCCTTACCACTGGCATGTGGTAAGTGTTAGATAAGTGTTAGATTAAAAAAGCACAAGAATTTTGTGTGTTAGTGTGTGTGTGTGCAGTTTCTGTAATATATTATAAATAACATACAATATATGTTATATATGTGCATTATTCAGTATCTATAATATATTATAGATTATATATTATAACATAAGATCGGTGTGTGTGTGTGAGTGTGTGTGTGTGTGCGTGCGCGCATTGCCTTTAAAAAGCTGAGGGCTTTTGGAAAGAGAAACAATCTGGGAAACCACCTTCTACAGGCAGAATTTAATTGTCTTTTGAAAGAAAATTCTGATGGATGTTGTGGAGCTAGAACAGGAGGTATTTTTGATTGGGAACAAGACTGAAAATACCAATGTGGAGAGAGGCTGCATACCAGTTTGTGATACAGTCAAAGCAGTCCTTCCACATGAATGCTTTCTCGTTGTGTTAATTATTGTTTACAATGCATTTATTCAGGTCAGTGTAGCATGAAGTCAGATTTTTATTTTAGCTCAAAGTAGAAAAATAGAAATGTCAAAAAGTTTATGATCATTTGCTGGGCAGAGAGATATACTATTTTTAAAAAGACTAAGGCAGCTTTATGCTGAGATTGTTTTTTGTACTACTTTTACATTGACTGTTAGAACTTTGTCAAATTACACATACAAGTATAAAAATCTATTTCCATATTTCTACATTTCTAAAAAACTCTAAATCTATAATCCAAGGAATGTGACATTGTGTAAAACTATGAGACTCTCACAGTATTGTCCTATGAGACTTTTCTCTTTGACCACAGCTAGTAGATTTTGGCACCTTAATTACAACCACAGACTGAGGAATGATGCTGTGGCCCTGTGGCATCTTCCTTTGTCTGTTTAAAAGTTACAACTATACTATAGCCGAGAGTTTGGTAGACAGTCTATATAAAAGAAGAATTATTTCTGACATTGCTTTGTGTTTAATCTTACTTTTTATCACTATTTTTTAAAAAAATAACTGAATGTATTTTTTTTTTTTTGTTTTGAAAGATATCTGTACAAAAGGTTGTAGACTACTTCCTGCCCACTCTTTAAAAATACAGTATAAGTTGTAGGCAGGTGTTTTTATTAAACCTTCTAAATATGTACATGATAGATCTAAAACATGGAAAGCAGCATAGATAGCTGGTACATTTTATAGAAGCTGACATGAGAAGTAGAGAGAAAAGAAGGCTATCTGGCAGGAAGCCAAGGTGTCTTTCACTGGACAACATCAGTCTCTCCTTATGTGGTGGACATTTACTCATGGTCTTTCTAAGGCTTTCTTCATGTCTCTCACCAGTGTTTGTTTTCCTTCCTTCTCTTCCCACCTTCCACCCAAATCTGGAATGATGTTGGCCATGTGATCACAGACCCATGAAGGAAACTCTCTCCTTCTCTGGTTATTGCATAACTTCAAGAAGAGAAGTAGTTATTTCTTGGCTTTGCTTTCTGAGTCAGTGTTAGTGCTAAAGCTTTCCTACCAGAGTTAATTCGGCTCTTCAACTCCTGTAAAGGAAACCCCATTTTTCTGTGTGTGACAGTGTCTGGTCACCATTGTACCGTCATCTCTACTGACTTCTTAATTTAAGCATCACATCAAAAATTATTTGTTATTTATTTTATATCCTGACTACAGTTTCCCATCACTCCCCTCCTCCCATGTACTCCCCTGTACCTCATCTCATCTCACCTCACCTCTGTCCCCATCTACTCCCCTCCTTTCTTATTCAGGAAAGAACAGGTCTTCCATGGGTATAAAGAAAATATGGCATGTAAAGTTGCAGTAAGACTAAGTGCCTCACCTTGTGGTAAGGCTGGGCAAGTCAACCCAGCATGAGGAATAGAGTTCTAGAAGCCTGAAAAAGAGTCAACGACTGCCCTGTTCCCACTGTTAGAGTCCCTCAAGAAGACCAAGTTACACAATTGTCACATATATACAGAGGGCCTAGGTCAGTTCCATGGAGGTTCCCTGGTTGTCAGTTCAGTCTCTGTGAGCCCCTGTGGTGCCAGCTAGTTCATTGTTTGATTTCTTGTGATGTTCTTGACCCCTGGATTCTACTATCCTTCATCCCTCTCTTCAACAGCATTCCCCAAGCTCAGTCTAATGTTTGGCTGTGAGTCTCTGTTTCTGTTTCCACAAGGTGCTGGATGAAGAATCTCTGATGAATATTGGGCTAGGCCAATCTATGAGTATAGTAGAATATCATTAGGCATCATTCCATTGACAATTGTTTTCTCCAGCCATGTCTGGTTCTATCCTAGATCTCTGGGACATCCAGCCTCTGCATCCAGGTACTCCAGGCAGTGTCATGGATGGACTCTGTCTTCTGGCATGGATCTCAGGCTGGATAAGTCTTTGATTTGCCCTTGTCACAGTCTTTGTTACCACCCTTAACACAGCATATACCACATGCAGGACAGACTGTAGGTTGAAGGTTATATGGCTGGGTTGGTGTCCCAATCCCTCCATAGGTTGTCTTACCTGTTTACAGGAGTTGGCCAGTTCTACATATCCCCTGTTGTTAGACATCTTGGATAGGGTCATCCTTCTACAAGAAATTTTCCTAGCACTGGGTTTCTAGCTGATCTTCAAATGATCCCCTTTCCAGTTAGCTCTTTCAGTACTCTCTCCCTTACCCTACCTCTACCTAATTCCTTGTGTTTACATCCCAACCCAGCCCTAAATCCACCCACAGAATCTCTTTCCAGCGTGATCGGAGTGTCCCTTTTAAACTTTCCTTGTTACCTGCCTCTTTGAGTCTTTGAATTATAGCATTGGTTATCTTTTACTTTATAGCTAATATCCATTTATAAATGAGTACATACCATGTTTGTCTTTCTGGGTCTGGGTTACCTCACACAGCATGTTTTTATCCCCCCTAGTTCCATCCATTTGCCTTTGAATTTCATGATGCCATTGTTTTTTAACAACTGAAATATACTCTATTGTTTAAATGTACCATATTTTCTTTAACAATTCTTCAGTTGAGGGACATCTAGGTTGTTTCCAGTTCCTGACTATTATAAATAATGCTATGAACGTAGTTGAGCAAATGTCCTTGTGGTAGGATGAAGTGATCTTTGGGTACATGCCCAAGAGTAGTAGTCTTGAAGTAGTTTGACTGCCAATTTTCTGAGAAACTTCCATATTGATTTCCAAAGTGGCTGCATAAGTTTGCAGTCTTACCAGCAAAGGATGAGTGTTTGCTTTGCTCCACATCCTCTCTAGCATGGGCTGTCAATTGTGTTTCTGATCTTAGCCATTCTGACTGGTGTAAGATGGAATCTCAAAGTCATTTTGATTTGCATTTTCCTGATGGCTAAGAATATTGAACATTTCTTTAAGTGTTTCTCAGCCATTTGAGATTCTTCTGTTGATAATTCTCTGTTTAGATCTGTCCCCATTTTTAAAATTGGATTATTTGGTATTTGATGGCCTATTCC